>NC_090281.1:93798252-94130752 GCF_037392515.1 Haliotis asinina
CATTTTCATCTCTCTGGAGACCTTATCTTGAGCAAAGCAACTTCACGTGAACACAACAACCATGTTCGGTTTATGCATCTACAGAATCGGCACAAAACTGCTACATTCACAGCTCGGGCAATTTCGAGGTTGAGATCTGAGGAGATCTGAACAGCGTGGACACTGAAACAACCCACAACTATTAATGCTTTCTGATATTAACAGTGAGCTATGAAAAAAGTGATGTTCGGGGAAAGTCTATCGTGGTGCGCATCGAACATGAAGAGACTGGTACAAGGTTTGGTGTGAAGCATATGTTTGAGAACTAAATAACCTGTGGTTTCCAGTTTCAAATAGTGGTATAGTAACTCGTTTTTTTCCTGGCTGTCGACCTTGACCAAGTGACCGCCCGTGTTCTGACAGTGGGTCACTCCCTCGACCCATGTCTTGCGGGTGCCGGACACGCTCAGACACATTGTTGTATTGGAATACACTACATGCGTGTAGCCAGAACTAGCCGGACAGCCCTCGATGTCATCTGAAACAGACAAACGTACGCCTGTCTGTATACAATGGCCTCTTTGTAAACTTCTCAAACTACGTAGCTCTGGGTCTTTTATTGGCATTTAGAAATGATAGGCATATAAGGAGGGGTGTTTTCATGGTAGTCAAATTCGTTGTTATGAAGAGCACAACGTTTCGGAGTATATCATTACTTTCATTGTTCTTACATGTACATAAATATGTCCTCATACCATTCATTCACCCGATGAAAGAGGAAGGATATACTCCGAAACATTGTCTTCCTCATAGTAAAGAAGTTGACATCCATGAAAAAACATTCGTCTTCATATGTTTCTGTCACTGGCTTTTACTGGAAATAAATCATCAGAGACAAATCACTCGCCTTAATCCACCGAAACATATTCATGTGAAAATCACGCCAAATAGTTGCCCAACGTTTATGTGTAAATATCCGGGCTGACACCAGAGACTGACTGAAAGGTTGTCACATCCTGTCCAGGAAATGTCAGTGCTTGGGACTGTCCCTTTCATTGTATGTTTGTTTACTTCTTCAGAGCAACCTTTTTCAAATTCCAGTAAAGTGTAATGAATAAAAAACACATACAAAAGTCATATTTTCGTTCATTATAATTACTTTAGATACATCATGTTAATACAATGTTTACGTACGGAACAATAAAAGTCAAATTGTTCACTAAGTGATATCATCGATGTGCATGGCATTCTCCCAAAGTAAATCCTGCTTTGTGTTGGTGATATCTAGATAACACACTAAACCTTGACAACGAAAAACATCCTATCTATTCTATGATTGTAGGGTAAAACATACGTACCATTACACATAATGTTGACCATTGTCGTAGATGTTGAATCAAGGAGAACCTTTTCACAGACATACGAGTTGTTCCTGGCACAGCCGTAGTCGTCCCATTGGTACTGAACCGGGGAAAGAAGATGAACACACGTTCCAGTGTTATCAGGCTGATTGGGGTGCCAGTCAGTGTAGTCTGAACTCATTCCATCAGTCCACCTCCACACACCCACACTAATGTTTGGATGTATGTATTTCTGGAGCCCAATCCACACGCCTATGGATGGGATAGGGATAGCTAGAACGGCAAAAAGACAGGTGTGTGTCGTCCATTTTCTACAGGGTGTGTACAACGGTTCTCCATCTCACGGAGAAATTCTGTTGTCACAATGGAAGTAATAAATCATAGGTGAAGGAGAACTTTACATCTGACAGCCTTACTTTTGCCTAACATTTAATGTACATTTATATATAGGGGACAGAAATATTTCATTATTCACAAGGAATCTCTGTTCACATGGTGCAGAGGAAAGCCCAGCGATCTAAACGTTCATCAACCCCACTATTCGTCATAGACTTAAGATAGTCGCAGCGCTAAGATGACGTTATGCAATCGGGTCCTGGTGACAACATTGGGGGACTTGTTGCTGTAGAAGTATTGTCAGTTAGCAGCATGTTCTGCAACCAGGCCGTTGAGTCACTGGCTGGATATTACAAGGTACCACACGGAAAGGCCGTTGTGCATATTCACGGTTGAGGAACAAAGTTTAAAATGCTTTGTATGTTGGTTATCCACACAGCAATGATATAGTTATATGACGCCGGGTTTTTATAGCATGGCCAGAAATTATTGAGAATTGTAGGAATATGTTTAATAGGATTTCTAGTATAAACAACCTTCACCAGCTATCAAGGTTTCATTCAAAAGAGGCAACTCCGTTAATCCTTTTTTATTAGATTTTGAAGAGTTATCCCCCTTTTGTACCTTCTCTCAGACGACATTTTCAGTGATATTCAGTATGGATGATTCTGAGAAGAGGAAGTTGAGTATTATAACAAGGACATCAGATGACCTAAGGTGATTTCAAGTAGAACAGGCATCCCTTTGTCCACTGTTTATCGTGTTTCGAAAAATATTGCAAATGCATATGGCACTGAGCACCATGGAGACGCACGTAGGCCCAGAATAAAATATTATTTCTAATTTCTAATTTCTAAAATAAACGAAAGAGCTAAACTTAACGTTGGATATGATTGACAAAGGAACTGTGGCTGCCTGTGAGGAGACAATTAGAACTGTGCTCCATACAATGAGTTGGCAGAAAGGTCGAGAATCACCGATCACGAAACCTAAAGAAAAGGAGCGAAGATTTAACTGGTGCTCACAATGTGCTTTTCTCAGTCGAAAGTTCTGTGTGTCTGTTTCCCAATACACTGAAATTCAGGACCCCATAAACTGGAAAACTGTTGCATCAGCGCCCAAAGCACAGTCCGCAATTTAACATGTAGGGTAGCATATTTGTGTTAGGGACAACGCCCCTCTGTGTACTTGACTGGAATATGAACAGTGAGCGGTGTAGTGATATTCTCGAGGGACATTTACTTCCATCTGCTCACGCGTTCTACAGAAATCTTTGGATTTTCCAGCAGGACAGCCACCCAAAACATCGAAACAGAGCAATAACAGGCCTGATTTCGGACCAAAAATATGACATTATTAGATTGGCCAAGCTATAGCCCTGACATACATCAAATAGAAAGTGTTTGAGGACTTATGAAGGATAGTGTCAATAAGACAAATCTGACAAATATTGCTGAATTGAAAGAAGAAGTGGACCAATGATACTTGAGACAGCATGGACCACGACTTTGTAACTTCTTTGTTCAGTAGTATGCCCCGCCGCATTGAAGCCTGCATTGATGACCATGGTGACTTCACAAAATACTAACTGTGCACCTGTCTTTGAATCCGGTGAATCACATTTAATATGTGAGTAGCGAGTGAAAAAAACTAATGGATTTACAATATGTAAATTTTCAACAAATACTGGTCTATAACAGTCGAAATTGTGGTCATGACCCATCACAGAACCGGATAACAAAGCGGTGCACGAGTATCCGTGGTCTGAAGACATTGATTCCCATATAAGTAAAATACGATGATCATATAAGTAAAATACGATGATCATATAAGTGAAATACGATGATCATATAAGTAAAATACGATGATCATATAAGTAAAATACGATGATCATATAAGTAAAAGTCATTATAGACATTACCGAGATTGGTCACCAAACTGACCACTGCAACGTTCTTCTGCTCAGTGTCCAACTTGACCAAACGATCCCCGCTCGCCAAACAAGCATCCCTTGCCTTTGACCAGGGCAATGCTGTAGTATGGACCTTCACACACAAATTCGGGACACTCAGAAATTGGTAACCTTCACTGACTGGACAGGTCACAGGATCTGGAAGGACCAGCGAGGCTTTGATTCAAACACTAATGTGTGATAGTCTGATATTACACGTGGAAGTATTATAATCTGTCAAGAACGCACATCAGTTTCAGAAATTGGCCTGCTCCATCCACGATTTTGCATAGTTTGCAGTGGCATGATTGTTACAATACGGACTGTTGGGTTTCAGTCACTACAAGACAACTGGACATGCACACTTTGTTACTATCACTGGCTTTATTGCGGGTATTACATTCCCTCCTGTCATTGTGATTGCACAACAGCAGAAAGCTCAGTTCAGGTTATTTGGATTTTGATGTTTAATGGCATAACATCGTATTCCTTGTATAAAGCCACATGCAGGTTTGTAGTTTCAATATGTTCGCTCAGTTACCTATTTAAGCAGGCAATCCGAGCAATAAAATTTAAGCATGTAGTACAATAAATTATAATGATAATTAAACAGGTGATATGAACAATGATGTGAAAGAAGGGAGTATGAACAATGATATGAAAGAAGGGGTATGGACAATGATTTGACAGAAGGGGGTATGAACAATGATATGAACGTAGGCGGTATGGACAATGGTTTGACAGAAGGGTTATGAACAATGATATGAAAGAAGGGGTATGGACAATGATTTGACAGAAGGGGTATGAACAATGATATGAAAGTAGGCGGTATGAACAATGATTTGACAGGAGGGGTATGAACAATGATATGAAAGTAGGCGGTATGGACAATAATTTGAGAGCAGGGGTATGAACAATGATATGAAAGAAGGGGTTATGGACAATGATTTGACAGAAGGGGAAGGCCGAGTGGGACAACTTAGGAATGGCCTCACTTGACATACAGAAGGAAGAAAGCTACAAGGCTACATATCAGTGTAAAGATCTCGAGGAGAAGAACCCAAAAAGTTCACGTGCCAGTGTGTTCACGTACTAAAAGGCTCACTAACTGGCTCTGAAAATCTTTATCAAATATATTGAGATATCTCTATGCGTCATTTATTAGAAGCCTGTATTAAATGAGTGTCACAGCGCGAAGTGTGTGCAGGTTAGCCATTATTACTACCAGTATGTGAGGAACACATCATTTTGAAGGGTTAAGTTGATTTAAAGTCAATTAGTACAAGAGAACAGACTATTTTCGCGCGCGCAGTGACTAGCGGCTGAAACCAGGAAGGAACACACCAACTTAGTGCTGCGGGGAAGGATTATCGTTACGGTCGAAGTTGGAGAACAAGAAATGTTTCTTGTGATTACAAGCATCTTGGATCTGCAGTAATAACAATACACTGGTACCACGCCTGAATATTTGCAAACCATGCAAACCAAAAGTGTAGAATTAGAAATTCTTCTTCATTGCTATAACTTGCTCGGCTTTAAAACTGAAATGTTTTAATACGTGTGTATGGAAACATAGAAAAATATATTTATTGTGACAAACAATTTCTGTCACAGACAAAACTCAATGTCTGTTTATTGACACCCGTGTGTCTGTCTGCTTGTCTGCTTGTCTGCTAATGACAATATGCAATACACAACTTCCATCACTGATGCCATGCAATTTGAAGTGAACACATATCAGGCTATACACCATAAACTACATTGATTTATGGTCCGTGCACCTTATGTCTCTGTCACATTATGTAACTACGCAAACAGGCAGGTGCAATACCTGTAGACATGACGTATTATTATGTCTGTGGGTTGCAAACAAACCGCATCCATTTTCCCCGATGACTGGATCGGACGGAAACCGGTGCAAACTGTGAGTTTCAAGTTCTGGTTTGTACTTTGACGAACGTCAGCTTCCAGCCACGCAGCTGTTCACCATCTCAGTATTTGTTGACTGGATCGAACGCAAACGCGGACAGCATGTATTTACATTACCCAACATTTCAGTATATAATATTTATGGATAACAACTTCTTCTATTGTATATGATGAGATGTGGATGAGTGAATCATCGTGCATGGAATGTTTTCAAACAGTGTAACACTGTATTTTGTACGAATCACGAGTGACTAACATATTCTTATATTCCTAACCAACGTTTGAGAAACATTAACAGTCATATGAAAGAAGGTGGTATGAACAATGATATGAAAGAAGGGGTATGAACAATGATATGAAAGAAGGCAGTATGAATAAAGATATGAAAGCAGAAGGTATGAATAACAATATGAAAGCAGGTGAAAAAATGGTATGAAAGCAGGAGATATGAACAATGATGGGTATGAACGCACAGGAAATGAACAATGATATGAAATTAGGGGGCATGGGCAATGAGCTGAAAGCAGGTAGTATCAGCAATGGATGGTATGAAACCATGGGGTATAAGCAGTGACATGCAAACGTGCGGTATTATGAGTAATGTGAAAGAAAGCGGCATGAATAATAATATGAAAGCAGGCAGCATGAACGATGTTTTTGTATGGTCGATGATATTGAAGCAGACAATGCCTTAGCTTGTCTCTTCACGTATACGCTGGTTTAACTTCGTCCTACTGCATGCTTGGCATCTATATCCTTACATTTCATATCACACACATACTTGACTACATTCCAACGTAAAACAATAACTGGATATGTCTTTGTGTATAGACCTTCTAAATGACATTCATTTTCAACATCCAAGGCTATTCCTTGAAACGGCTAAGAACACTTATCCAAGCATCACATAGTTCGTGTTCTTTCTTTAAATGAACGAGTGAACGTATTCCAGTGACGTCCAAGTGAGAAAGCTGAATGTACATGCAACACTTGAAGTGATAGGCCAGGACACCAAGGAGAAGGACTGACAAACCCAGTAACTGTGGTGGTCATCTGTGATTCGAATCCACCTGGTTTCTGGTTAGACTAATGCTTAGCCACAGAATCCGAGTAATCTTGTGAGCAACAAATAGGCATACAAAACTGAATAGAAGCCCAAGTTAGATGGGATATTCAGAATCTGAGGAAATCTAGACTTGCCTTGCTTCATTTGGGATTTTATCATTGCAGGTAAGGCTAGGCAGTGGTAGAAAAAATAAAAATCAAGGACCAGGAGAGTTTCTGGTCTGTCCTGTGAAACCCAAATAGACTAAGCAGTCAAACTATATGGTGGTAATCTCTAAAGCAATATGTGGAACCATCTTACCTAGATTTGCTCCGGCGTAGTAGCCATGAATTGCGGGATGTGGGGAGTGAAAGTCATTGTATATAATAGTGAATGGAACACTGCTAGCCACATTTACGGTGGTTCCATTTGGCACGATACCAGTGATTTGAGACATGTTACAGCACTGGCTTGTTTCGTTAACTGTTATCATCAAGTACTGTATCGAAGCTGCAAGTTCATCGATGTGGTTGCCGGGAGCCATCAAGGTGATGTATTCAGAAACCATGGTGGATGAACTTTCGACGTAGAGATTGTAAGAAGTCAGGAAACGTTCAACTGGTACCATCGGTATCATCACAGGAATTGCTAGGGATGATACAATTGTATAAGCAGCAAGGGATGACGTCACACCTAGCATGACGACTTGTACTGGCTTATTTGTCGTCAAGCACATCAGGGAATTACGTTCAGGAACATCCAAAAAGTAGCCGGCATTTAGCAGCATCTTCGTGTTGTTCGCGAATGATACCAATGTGTCATCAGATGCTGCAACAACTCTGTACAGTGATCCTCCTGTGTAACTGGGTAACGCATAATAATCTCCATAATGGTCCACCGGTAGAAGCATTGTCTCCAGAAACGGCAACGTAGAGAACAAACTGGCGAGACCAGAAACAACTGACACTGGTGCCGAACTTGTAACCGAGGTACCGGTCAAATCATGATCGCACCTCACCCCCCATACGTCAAGTCTGTTGAGGGTGAAGGACAGCGAGAGTCCAGTGGATACTTCAGCATCCATATTGACACATTTACTCGGCCTTGGAAATTTGAAGTGGACCGTGACAATGGTGGAATTATCGTACGCTGTTATCAGGATGTATGAAGCATTTCTTCCAGCGGGGTCATGCGATACGACGAGATAGTTAGTTGATGCTGAATGTTTAGGGATTGCGGTGTATCCTTGAGACACGTTAGCGTATTTATTGGTGCATCTGACGGTTATGGCAGCACTAGCAGAGACGCTGATGCCGTTAGGCTCAATGGTCAGACTATTCCAGTGCTTCGTGTATTCAGGCAAGGTGATATTTAGTCGTTTATTGGAACCAATACGGTGTGTGGTCTCATACGCATGTCCAGGTGCTGACACTGTAACTAAAGTGTCCGTCGGTCCACTGACTGTGAAGAGTATGTATGACACAGACATGTGGGGGAATTCATCCTTTTCAGCAAACACCACAGCGAATTCTGTACCCTTGAAGTCTGCACAGTCTGAAAGATGAAATTGTGGGAGTGAATATTGTTCAATATGTGATTGTTCATGGTCTTTGCTAACATTGCCTCGATCTGAGTAAGGGGGTACTATGGCCAGTTTACTCTCAACGCTTCAGAGTACTGAGATCAAACCGTTACCTACCGATGACATGGTTTGTCGTTCATGCAATTAATATTCCAGACACAGTGACTTTAAATGGTCTGTTTGTGACATGCAATGTTCTGCACAGGACATTACAGTGACAGCTATTACTGTACGTTGATGCTTAGCTTCCATTTTCTGGTGGTACAGGGGCGGTGGAGTAGCCTAGTGGTTAAAGCGTTTTCTCGTCACGCCGAGGAACAGTTCGATTTCCCACATGGGCCCATTTCTGGTGTCCCCCGTCGTGATATAGCGGGGATAATGATAAACTCCTTTGGTACCATGCTTATCTGGGGGACGTCAGCTTACTTGTCGAGATGCCAAGTCGAATGTGCGTCTCCACGTCACGTGATCACTGAGCGGAGAGTAAAATCCATTATTGGAAAACTAATTTGAGATCGGAAATACCTTACCTGCAAGAGTGGCCAAGAGGGACACTCCTAGGACCTGAGAACAAATTTTAAAAAATTAATAATCACATTGTATCATTTCACATGTCTTGAACAAGCCACTACAATCTGTTTGCAGTGAAGACTATCGATGAATTTCGCTTTAAACATAAGAAAAAATCTCAAGGAGTGCAATTACGATTGCAAATCCTCATAATTTTACCTTACCAATTGAGCATTTAAATATCAGAATTTTGTTCAACTTAGAAGAAAGCTGTGTAACAAACGATCATGGTTTCAAATCGCTATTATGGGTTTGTATTACTAGCGGGGTATGCACATTAAATGAAATACCGAGGACAAGTAGGGTTGGTCTAGTTAGCGCTAATCACGTGCATGTGTTTCTCTGTTTCAAGTGCTACGCTTACACCCGTATACAAACCAATAATGGCGATTTCAATCTATGATCGTTTGTCAACCCTTACCATGTATCTCCAGGCCTTGGAGGCCTGGGGACAAATTTCCGCTAGTATATCTTAGAAAGGAATACAAACTTTTAGCTGAAATCTTATGTATTCCTCAAGTTCTGTGAATACCTGTTTCGAACAAGTTTTCATGAACACCTGATTGCTAATCAATGTTATGTGGTTAAAGTGAAGTTCATCGGTACCTTTTCACTGCAAACAGAACCTAAAGACAGGAATATTAGGCTCCTGCGGATATTCCATCAGCTTTGATATATCAAAGTCATGGTGTTGACACAATTGTAAGTTAAAACCTGATGTTTCTTCTCTCTGGTTTCCTCTTTACCACCATAACGTTTGTGTTTCTAACGTTTATGTATCCCTTTTATGTCCCTTCACGTCCTCTTATTTTGATTCTTAATTTTAATTCTACTCTCTTAATATCTGTGGCCTCTCATACGTAGACGCATAACTGTTGTAATTCCATCATACATTAAATTACTTTGTCAAATATCAGACATTTTATTCGGGTCATTCCTAAAGACACATTGATATGTTCTCGTTACAACACTATTGGTGTTCTACAGAGGATGATCGCAACACTTGAAGTGACAGATACTCCAGACCCAGGTCAGATGAGGAAACTAAGCTTCAATATACTAGCCATATTTTATTCACGTATATGTGACAACAACAATAACTCGACAGCGGGATAAAAAGACGGGCATTCTTAATGAAGAGCATTAGAAGACTTTCCATTACTGAAGAATACGGAGTTGTTTCATTTCCATTTCCAGTTAAACATCCATCTGTCTCAAGAATGTCAAACGATACCTGTAACGCCCATGCGCGCACTCTCACTTGTATTGACGTGCGGGAGTCGTGTAATAAGACAACATTGTTATCCACACTTCCAGTGGTACCCCGAGCAGCTGAAACTACAAGTTGGTTTGTAGGAATCAACTAAATCATATAACCATGTAGTTACCCCCATATAGACCGATCCTCATATTTGGCGGAACATGGTTGTCACCCCTGCATGCAGAATATACACAATTCAGATTAGAATATAAACATTCTCTTTTGGAAGATCACAGGTATGTATGGCGATATTATGGTAGCTCTATGTTTTCTTTTTGAATAATATATTTAGAGCTATTATAATTTCGTTATATACCTCTGATTTCTCAACACAGTATGTTTATCCCTATTCTGCCAGAACCGCGTTATTAACATTTTCAAAATAACTACATACTGTATTGGAAAATCAGAGGGATGTAACGTAATCATATACCTCTGAATGACGTTAATTAACGAATCACAATACAATATTTTCTGAAGTCACGATGGAATGTGTTGTTGTCTGACGTTATAGATAGCGGTACCAAGCAACGAATGCTTGCTGTCTTCATGCTTGTGAGGCGATGAATTCAACATCACTGTTGAACATTTGCCATTGTGTGATGGAAACTGTTGGCTCATCACCAATATCATGATGTTTAATTTAAGGGAAATTGCATGAATTGCCTTTCCTCTAAACCCAGCAGCGTACCCTTGAGTGAATGGTAAATGGATTGTTCCATTATCTTAAACGTAAAAAAGATATTTCCCATTATGCAAACAGTATTTCTTGTAGGCAAACTGGGAAGTGGGCGAATTGGGACTGTAGGCAGAATGGGAGGTAACCGACCCCAACACTCAATCTTCTTGTAGTTCTATGATCTCTCCAGGGGATCACGTCCGTTATCCTGTTTTGTCCAAGGCCAGTCGCTGTTATAGCTGGATGGACTCTAGCTTAGCCTCGGCATCATTCCCGTAACATGTCAGTAGCCTAAAATGAAGATTCTCTCGGTTCATTATCCTGGCTATCATCACAGAGGTGCTGAAGGACTAACTGTACAATGTGGTGATCTCACTGATTTTATTGGCGGCATCGATTTTATACGAGAACATTTAATTTATTTTACATGCAAATTGTAGGGTAGACGCGTCAGGGACATAGTGGCTGACTGCAATTTTTGTATGATGAACGGTAGGAGTAATGAACAAAATGATTATACATATATTTCATTCCGAGGTGGACTGACAATCTGGTGAAACTCTGAAATGCGATGTAGGAGGCGGATGATGTAAATGCTAAAGCTAGATCAGATAAGCCGGTTTTAGAAGAACGTTTTGTAGTGCTTCTTAAGCATTTTAACAAGGCCTTTCAGCAAGCTAAGCGCACGCTTGATAAAGACACAGCAAAAAGGCCTTGATAAACTTTGTACAGCTTGCAGCAAGGAATTCTGGAAACGTATAAACCGCATTGGTGTTAGCGCTGAACGACGTTAGAACATTCCGATAGACGCCATCCATGACAACAGCTCAGGTTTCACTGACAATCAGTACTGGATGAATGGAGAACTGATTTAAGCAGCTTGTTAAAAAGTGGGAAGATGGAGGAGGTAACCAACACAAAACCCAGTAACGATACAAACGACTTTGTTCTATTTAATGACAGAATAAATCATATTGAGATTCGAAAACAGCCGACTCGGCCAATACAGGAAAGGCACCATGCAGGTACCGCCGACATCCCGGCGGAGCTACTGGAATCCGACTCTGTCAGTAACACATCACATAATCCGTTTAACGTGTGTTTTAGTGCTGGACGGGTGCCTAATATATAGTCCAAGGGTATCAACGCCAGTGCCGAAGTGTTCCGATATGGACCCTCGATATATAAGCTGTGCTGCAGTGTTCTCAACAGGTGGCTACAAGTATGGACTGAAACCAACAATGTGCTCCATGACTCTCAGAATGGCTTCAGAAAAAGAGATCGACCATATGCACACACGTTTTCATCAATTTTATAAACTTTAAAACAAGTCTACGTTTGTTGGTTTCATTGAGTTTAGAAGGCTATATGATTTATTGACCAGAATTTCTACAAGTGGGGCAGGAGGTAAAATGTTAAAGACTCTACAATCGCTATTCAAAGACGTTCAGTGTTGTGTGCAAGTATGGAATCCGAGAAGGGACATTGTCGCGCTGTTGCATTGTCGCGACAATGAGACAAATAGGCGAAATGTCGCATTGTCGAGCTTAGGTTAATTTTGCCTCATTTTGCTTATATTTCAGAGGGAGACAATATCCATTCCAGGATTCCATACTGCAACTGAATGGATTGAGAAGCTCCTGGTTTGCAGTGAACCGTGAGCTAAAGTATGCCTCCTGGCTCCATTGTTATTTACTCTTTTCATTGTATGATTTGATACCCAAATTCCATAGCCTCGACCTCGGTGTAAACATAGATGATGTCAGCAGAGCAGCTTTGGCATAAGCAAACGATATTGCTCTGTTAGCGGAACGTGAAGCCGATCTGAATGTACATCTAGATGTTTTGAATGATTTGTGTGGTATTAATAAATTTCAAATAAATTCAGAAACAATCAAAGATTTCACATTTTAGTTTTGATGTGGTGTTGCTGGTCGTTATGAAAATATTTTTCTTTAAAAACAGGAATATTTCAATTGCACTAATGACGTTAAGGATAAATTACATGTCATGCTTCACTGTATTTATGTAATACTTTATGTCCAGATTTTTTAAGATAAATGTGATACTGGTAAAATGTGTTACAATTTTTAGCGATCCTTTTATATGTTCTAATACATCCAAAATCTTCTTCCTTATTCTAAAAGGTATTACAGAAAAGAACTATTATATGGTTAAAACTAGTCTTTTTATCTTTTTATGTCACTCGTAATTGTATTTTGATTGCACAGTGATTCTGTGCTCTTTTATAAATGGTTTGTATGCACAATTGTATGTATATTTTCGCACTGTAGAGAAGTAAGACATTAAAAACTGTAGTCTGTCAGCATGACATATGTAGGGTGTTACATATTCAAAGTTATTCGAGTGTATTGCAGAAAGAACATTAATTCTATGTTAAGACACTGTTAGTTTCCGTTCATAACCAACTCCACGAAGTGGCGGCAGTGTTGCATCGAGATAGATAGTTACAACATTGTGTGCACAGGTGCTTGGTAAAAATCCCCGTGAACAGAAAGAATGGAAGAGTAACTCAATAAGTTTATCATTTGTAACGATCTAACATCCATTTCCCTTGACGAGGCACCTATCGGAGGCCACGCGAAAAGGAGAAAGTAGCAATGTATCGCACTATCGTGGGGAGAAGTATTTACCTACCTTATGAAATAGGATAGAATGCATTTGTGTAATCGTTTACCCTTTACTCTGGCAACACACTGCCTTGAAACTGAAGTTGACCCTTTACTCTGGTAACACACTGCCTTCAAAATGAAGTTGTGTGTTCGTCGGACTGTAAGGCTGTTGGGTTTTCAGTTAAGTTCTCAGTCGAACTCTAATACATGGCTTGTTAATTGTCATGTTGCTACCTTTGTTGCTGAAACGACATGTTTACTGGAGCGTTGGCGTTCAATATATTTGCACTAATATTGTAGCTGTACAATAACTATCAGGTTTATTAAAAAATTGACTTTGATCCTTAAACTCATTGTTATACACATTCGGGACTAAACTACTTCATTCATCTACAGACATTTCACGGGGAGTTTAGATTTCTTTGGAATGAGGAAAAATAACAAGCTAATTAAGTTCAAAGAAGGGGAAGAAAGGAACTTAGATTCACAGACTAGAAACAACATTAATACCAAAGCAGCTTAGATTAATAAACAACGTTAAGACCAATAACGGGCCTTGAAACACTTGGGTGGTCTGCAAACTCATTAGCTAAAAACACAATCTCAATGTATGTTTGCAGATACACGTGCCCCTGCGTGTGCTTGTGAGACGTTATGATAGTCCGGACTGAGGTCGGTTATGCCTTCCTGTGCCCCGCGACATTATGTTTGTTTTAAACAAGCTCTTATCATCAATTATTATCAGAACATGAATACGGTAAGAGGAACAAAATCATTTTTCACATAAAATATAATAAACTCCACCTGGAGCTTCGTGCATATCACGTCTTTGAATGGAATTGTTAGAAGATGGGAAGTACAGTATCGACGAACTCAATGGCTAACAACTTTTATTTCGTCATGCGACCTTTCAGTACAGATTACTGCACCGTTGTCCAACAACGGTAAAATACTCTGGGTCGAAACGAAACACCAATGAGTTTGTCAATAAAGAGTATTTTTAGAAGGTTAGATAGAATGATATACACAAAGCTATTTCATCCAGGCACATCTGAATAAAGAACGAAGATATATCACTTCTTTATTCTATATGAGACGTTTCGACATTGCATAGTTGCATCCGCAAGTTCTGCGCTGATGTTCATTTCCATTCTGAATATTAAACTGTGGTGGCGTGTACAGTTGATCATACAAAAACATGGTTCGGAACTATCTATTGACTCAAGCTCATGTGTGTGTCAATTCAATAATTTCTAACATAGTTTGTTTTCAAATAAAATGGAAAGATTTCACTGATAATGCTTGAACTAATGAACGGTTGTGGTTTAACCAGTATGTAATAAATACAAATGAGTCACGTGTGCATGAATGTACGTATGTGTGTAAGTAGAAAATTGGATGCAAAAAACACATACTAAAAGAAACGAACACACAAACAAACGCGACACAACAAGACCGGTAAACACATATTTGTAAACGGTGCATTCCAACCTTCAGCTGAACCGAGTCGGTCGTGTGATCGTGGTTTTCCGGGCAGTAGCCCCGTGCAGTAAATACAGTTTACACTTTTAGGTGTCCACTTTGACACAGATTTAGCAGATATGGTTGAGAAAAATTATGCATATAAATTGTCCCCAATTACGAAAGAAATGAACACCAGGCTAGCTATTCTCCAAACGCTCTTCGCCCTACGAAGTTCTTAAGCCCATTCTTAACATATTCGCTACGACCAGAGTTAAGAATTCTTAGGGCTACGAACGTTTCGAGAATAAGGGTCCTGGTCAGCTCGATCACTTACTCCCTTTGGACGAAACGTAGTGTTGAAATCACCTCTGCTTCCTAAATTAAATCACCTATTTGCAACACTCCAAAATCCTCCAGACCATGTTTTAGATAAACTTCAAAAGCTATGTTTTAGATTTATATGGACAGGAAACCCCAAATAAAAAAGAGACAATTGCTGCCCAAAAGCTTGGATGGGTAAGAAAATTATTACAGAAATCATATGAGTGGGATTACCTTTTTCTTAGACAGATAACAGATGAAATTTAACTATGGTCTGCAGATAGTAATTATATTAAAAATGTTGTTAATCCAACCTTAACCTTAATGATGACATATTGATAGATAACAAACCTATTCTGTATAAATACTGGTATAGCAAGGGAGTTGTATTCGTATCCGACATGCTGACAGCAGAAGGGAAATTTCTATCCCTTGATGACTTTATGGATCTATACAAACTGAAACCTAATTTCCTGACCTATGAAAGGGTCAAACACGCAATTACTACTTACATGTTAAAGGCAAATATTTCACATTTCACCACCCTGAGCACTAAACCGACACACCCTTTTAGTCTAAACTAAAATTCAGTGAAAACGGTAGCAAATATATCTATGAAACACTCCTGTGCTCTAACTTCAAAACAGAATAGTATAATAAAAACTGGGACAGATTGAATCTGGTTACAATACAAAATTATTCATAATATTCTACTTACAAAACAGCTTTTGTTTAAGATCAAGTATATAGACTCTCCCATTTGTAGTTTTTCTGTAACTATAAAATTGAATCAATTACCCATCTCTTTTGGGACCGTGAAATTGTTCAAACTATCTGGAAAAACCTCCAGTCATGGCTCTTACTGTCTTGAATATTCCGTTGTATCTCACAAAACAGAATGTCTGGCTTGGGATCCAAGGGAAGAATATAACCCAATAAATGCCATAATACCTCTTGTGAAGCAAGTTATCCCAAAACACAGTAGAAATTCAACTGTACCCTTTATCAGTCATGTGGAAAGGGAGATAATCAAGCATTTTGACATTACAAAATATGTTTATTCCTCTTCTTAAGAACATTTGGGATACACAATATGATCAATTTGAAGGTTAAGGTTTTGGTGTAATCTGGAAGGGAAAAAATAATCGATCATTTTGAACACGAGTACATTTTGAACTACCTCAACGCTGAAAACATAAAATCGGTTAGTTTCACCGTATCTTCAGATTCTCTTGTATAACTGAGCTGAATCCTTTCGTTTATTTTTTCATTGAATTCAGTTCTCAACAGTAAATAAAAATGGTGTCAAAATCTAAGTCCGATGGACATAGTCGTATCGTGGTCTTTTCATAAAGTTCTTATCAGTCATGTGTGTGTGGCGTTTTTTTTTAAGATGTGGAACATCTACCCAAACCTTCAAATCAGATTGATCAGAGTTACCGGGATACAGTGGCGTTAGTTAATGTTCAGTGTGTCATATTTCCCTCCTTACTTATCAATAGTGGAAGAAATATGAATATATATAAAGAAAGACTATCCCTGCCGGTATCAAGAAATCAATGTGCCTTATCTGCCTAAAATAGAGAATATATACGTACTTACCATAACAAGAAACCTGTCCTCCGTCATTGCGAGGCCAGCCACCGTCTGATGATCAAACATTAACAAGGCACTTATGGTTTATCACTGACAACCAAAGATCCATAATCGATTGTGTTAAGCGTCTGTTTGAACCACGAAGATGTTGTCTAATGTTCCCATAAGGGTTCACTGCATCTGCTCTGAGGTTTCCACAATCACAACTCAAATCAATAAATATATTTTCGTTTTCTCTGTACTTTGTCGAACTGTGAACAAAATCAATAACAGCATGGTTTTTCGTGGCTTATTTGTTTTGGGGCTACATGAGCGAGCTATTTGTCCATCAGTTCATGAAGTGTGCCGTTCCCAAGAAACAGACGGAAACCGAGTCGATTCAAAACTAAGTACCTAATTTAACACAGAAATGGTTCAGTGAAAAACAACCGCAAAGAAAAATAATACGGTTGACAAGTGTAACATACAAATATCTGGTTTTACAAATCAATCAAATATATTGTGAAATAGTGAAAATGCAATGCACAATAGCGAATGAGTATAGTTTTACACCGCCGTTTCTAGCAATAGTTCAGTTACGGCGGGCAATACCAGAAACGGGCTTCACACATTGTACCATTTGAATCGAACCCGCGTCTTCAGCATGATGGGCGGACGCTTTCATAAAAAAATATAGACATCAAGTTGAATTGTTCGTAGAGAAAAGCAGAGATCGCTCAAACAAGCTGCCTCTCGTGGGTACGGAAACAAATTGTATTATTTACGATTGCAGTGCCAATTATTTCTTCGAAGCTTTCTGTGGGCGGTGGGGTAGCCTAGTGGTTAAAGCGTTCGCTCGTCACGCCGACGACCCGGGTTCGATTCCAAAGATGGGTACTATTTGTGAAGCCCATTTTCTTGTGTCCCCTGCCGTGATATTGCTGGAATATTGCTAAAAGCGGCATAAAACTAAACTCACCCAAAACTTCGAAGCTATCTAATTTATGGGAGAGTCAAAACAATTCAATGTTTCATCCAGTTTGAGATTAGAGATTTTGTTGCCTCGATTATTATGCTTACAGTTATGCTAGAAACTTAAAAAAAAACAATATTAGAAGAATGACCACTTATTGCACAAATATAACTAACAAACAACCACATATGCCAGGTCTAAAAACTACTTCAATTTCATACTTACAATTTATGGCTAGATTTTCTAAATTCAGCATTTGTGCCGCCTTTGTGGTAATGACACTTTGATTTAAAGTTGAAACGTAAGAATAAGCTTCATGAAAAATTCTGGTCAGAACCTTTCTCCTGATGCAATAGACCAATCATACAAACCAAAGTAGTTTACATGAAGACATAGCAGAAACTGATTGTCCTTTTCTATAGAATGACCCATTAGCATATATAATGTTATCTCAGGACAGATTGTCTGCTTAGACAGTACAATCTACAATAAACCAGAGAATGTAAGATTAAAGAGCAAATTAAACAAAAAGAGTAGTGTTATCATATGTTGACTAAAAACGTCTAGGAGAATAAAGAAGCCGTCCATCGTATGTCAACTAAACAAAAAGAGTAGTGTTATCATATGTTGACTAAAAACGTCTAGGAGAATAAAGAAGCCGTCCATCGTATGTCAACTAAACAAAAAGAGTAGTGTTATCATATGTTGACTAAAAACGTCTAGGAGAATAAAGAAGCCGTCCATCGTATGTCAACTAAACAAAAAGAGTAGTGTTATCATATGTTGACTAAAAACGTCTAGGAGAATAAAGAAGCCGCCCATCGTATGTCAACTAAACAAAAAGAGTAGTGTTATCATATGTTGACTAAAAACGTCTAGGAGAATAAAGAAGCCGTCCATCGTATGTCAACTAAACAAAAAGAGTAGTGTTATCATATGTTGACTAAAAACGTCTAGGAGAATAAAGAAGCCGTCCATCGTATGTCAACTAAACAAAAAGAGTAGTGTTATCATATGTTGACTAAAAACGTCTAGGAGAATAAAGAAGCCGTCCATCGTATGTCAACTAAACAAAAAGGGACAAGTCACTAAAACAATTTTAACCCATCATGATCATTGGGGCACGGTTATTGAAAAAGAAAAGGGTATTCATTCTCTGAGTCATTGTGGCTTTCGAGGCGATTCATTGCACCAATTTTTGTACGTGAAATGTGGCTTTAGCGGCAGTTGGCATTTTGCACTATGGCAACACTAAATGTAATGTAGGATTCAATTACATCGACGTTATTGATATAATAGAAGCTGTACTAACGATACGGGGAGTGGGGGAGGGGGGTTACACCCGCAGGCGGTGGGACGACCTTGTGGTGAAAAGTTCGTCCCACAACCACTGGCATCGATATAACGCAAGATGATAATGGCGTGCGGCATTTTATACTCTTATAACCAATGGTAAATCACCATACTATGCGGGACTAATCTAAATCTGTGTTCTGTAGGATTCTAGACCACATTTGAGACCAGAAGCATCTTCACATAGCAACCATCACGCCTCTGCTTATAAGCATTACATTCATCGCAACGAACTGTTATGAAAACTGTCATTGACAGTTCATCGAAATAAGGTAACTGCATGCCAGTTTGACAAGCAGCTACACTGCCATATAACAGTATCTGACTCCAGACTAATAATGACTCATGACACAATAACAAGCAAAATACACAGACTCTTAACTCGGTAAGAACATAGCAACACGGAAAACTGTGCTCAGTTGATCGATAACCAAGTGACTTTGTCTTTGAATCTGCTCAATCACAAGAGGAATATAAAACCACCTGATTCACCTATTGACTCTATCACAAGAGGAATATAAAACAACTTGATTCACCATTTATAGTTGGAAGTGACTTGCAGAGTTTCTGTTGTATCATGATATGGATTTTCGATATAAAATTGCTTTGTACATCTGTAATGACTGCATTACTACTTCTTCAGTTTTTGCACTTCACCACTGGTTCCTTTGAGTGATTGAACGAATTTGATTTTTTTTTAAGATTTAAATGATTGGTATGTTGTTTAACGCCGCATTCAACAATATCCCAGCTATATGGCGGCGGTCTGTAAATAATCGAGTCTGGACCAGTTAATCCAGTGACCAACAGCATGAATGTCAGTATACGCAGCTGGGATACGATGACATGTGTCCACTATGTCAGGGGGCCTGACCACCCGATCCCTTCAGTCGCTTCT
Source organism: Haliotis asinina (assembly GCF_037392515.1). NCBI lineage: Eukaryota > Metazoa > Mollusca > Gastropoda > Lepetellida > Haliotidae > Haliotis > Haliotis asinina. Next base: position 93,818,163 of record NC_090281.1, read on the forward strand.
TACGAGTCCTGAGTTACTGAGGACCAATTCTATCCCGGATCTTCACGGGTAAGCTTTTTGGGGAAATTGGCAATCGTCATGGATGGAGTTCAAAAGTATACACCTCTTATGCAATGTACTGCTGGATTTCAAAATATTGTGAACAATTCTCAGTTTCATTCATGGGAACTTGCACCTACCCAAAACGTTAGCGAACCGACGTTTCGACTGTCATTGCACCACTATAGGCAGAATGGTGTCCCAGCTCCTCTGCTCACTTGCTTCACAGTCAAACTGTAGCGCAAATAGGTTTGCACATAAATGACTAGTCTTTCTTTAAGTGCGCTTCGTAGACAAAGACTGGTCATTTCTGTTTTTGCTGCGCAGTCCTACTTGCGCTACAGTTTGCACGTGCTTGGATGTGTAGCCAGTTGAAGTTGATAGCTCTGTAACTTTATAGTTGTTGGTAGCATTGAAATGTTCAACTATTCAACCTTTACGCCCTTTGATATACTGCGGACGTGTTTTTTATCACAAGTCCATTTGTAGTCAGGTTTCCCGTCTGTGGCGGTTGCAGAACCTTGGACACTAATACTGAACCTGCGGTCCATGAAAAGTATGACCTTGAAAGAATTTTCAGCTCCCCATCCTAGTACTTAAATGGAGTGCAAGTTTACACCATTCAGCAATATTCTGGAAATGATATGCTGTTGCTGCACCCATGTCACAAAACTTGCAGTATCGAATGAAAATGATGATGGTTTGTTGAACAACTTTAATGTGTTGTTGACAAAAATCATAACAAACTTGGTGTGTTTTTCTAATTTACTTTGGCGTTAGTTTGAGTCATTTACGATTATTTGCTTCTGAGTTCGATTGCAAATTTACTGGGGAGATGTTGACTCAAATGGGGTGTAATTGCGATTTGAAACTATTATCGGTTGTTAAACAACTTTTCTCTTAAGTTTTTGAAATTCTAATATTTAAAAGTTCAGTTAGCAAGGTAAAATTATGAGGGGGTGCAATCTGAATTTCACTTTATTAGATTTTCTTATTTTGTTTAATGTTAAACTCGTCGGTACGCTTTCCAAACATACTATGACTGATCGACACTGCGCATGCTGGCGGCTTCTGTTTCCGCTTCTTAAAAACTCTGCCTCGGAACAGCGGGCGAGAAGGACTGTCGCTTGGTAAAGTTTTGTGTTGTGCAAAAAATGTTCTTCGAAGAAAAAATAGTTATCTGAATTAGCTAAATCAAGGTAAAAATAATTCAGATCTTAGCAACATGCATCATTAATATGAGAAATGTATTCTTTCCGTGTTACGTTTTATTCATGCTGTATATCATGGTATAGAAGACAGAGCTCCTATAGCAGGAAGGAACGTCGACAGTTTGATGCCTAGTCGCGTCACCCCAGAAGGCGATATACTAATGTACTTGTTACTGGTGTTAAGGGATTGCAGGCTTGCAGTCTTCATAATATGTGAGCGGGTATAGTTTTACACCGCTTCTAGAAATATGCCAATAATATCTTAGACGGGGACACATGAAATGGGCATCAGACATTATACAACTGGGAATTGAACCGGGGTCTTCGGTTTAACGAGCACAGCCACTAGGCTACCCCCACCGCCCCCTCCATATTGTGTATATGAGTGGGGTGTTAATGAAACTAAGGAATGCTGTCTCAGTGGGCTGTAACTGAAGTAAGGTGCTGAACTTACCACGAAACATCGAGATTGGAGAATGAGGCAGAATCGAATCTAACTACTGATGTACCATTCATTCTACAGCGCTGATAATAATACTTAAACTAGAGTTAAAAACGTTTTATATATCAGCTTACAAGAAGGGTGTCAGTCATATTGTGGGTTGTCCATCTCTGTACTTGATGTATATTACAATGTTGCTGTCTACATAAACAAAACATTGACTACTGTGAGTAAATTGTTTAATTCAGACCAGTGGGATAACTCTGTGGGAAAAGCGTTCGCTCGTTCCAGCATAGGCACAGTATTCTAAGACGATTTCTTGTGTACCTTGCATTCACTGGCATAAAAACACACTGATTTATTTTGTAAAAGATTACAATATCAGTCAGTTTTCAGTCGCTGTCTATAAATTATATAATGTATTGTTTATTCTCATAGTATATGTTCCTGCACGGTGTTCCTATATAAATGTTTATATTTGTTGGGGTTACAAATGTTTGTTAAATTCAGCGCGTGATACAGCGTGATACCAGCTAAATGCAAACTATACAATACTGCAAGTCAAATCTGTAACTAACGATATCGTCTTATACATACCATATCACAATTTTCACCTAGAAGCATGGCCTACAAGTGCACCCTGACAATATTGCCTAGAAGTGAGGGAGTAAGGTTTTACAACGCTTTGAGCACTATTCCAGCAACACCACGGCGGGGACACCAGAAATGGGCTTCACGCATAATAGCCATAAGGGGAATCGAACACGGGTCTCGGTGTGAGGAACCAATGCCTTAACCACTAGGCTAAAGACTGAGATTGACGATATGAAACTGCACAATGACTGTCCACACACCATGAAGGGATGGCCTCCAACTGGTGCAGAAAGATCAATCAATATGACAGTCCTTCGCTAAACAACTTACAAAAACATAAAAAGAACACAGAAATCCATATAAAAAGTTTATTTGCCATTCATTGAAAACAGAGTCACGTGGACAGAACATGAAAGGAACCGGCCAAGTAGAAGCTGCAGCCTCCACCTTCTAGTCACGAGATGCACGGGTCTGCGTGCATACAAATATACACTGGTATGTACATAGTGATATATGTACCTGATTCGGAAGCTCCATAGCTACCATTCTAGCGCTGTATGCAGGGTGCTGATATTGACATTGATCGCCCGAAGAACCATACATGTGGGTCCACATGATCGGTGGCGTTGGCTTCAGATGGAGGGCACACTTCATGAGAATGAACTTCAGACATTGTACCCATTGGATTCGAACCGAGATCTTCAACTTGATGAGTGAACCACCAAGATATCCCAGCGCCCCTGCACAATTAGAACACAGATACGGTGCCTGCGTATCTCATTGTTTATAATAATGTTCGCTACCAATGAAACGTGTATCAATTTGATTGTTTCGCAGTTATGACTTTATTATACCACTTTCTACCATATACCGGGCGAGCAAAACTACTTCTATTATAAACACTTCTAATATATTCTCTCTCAATCCACTACTAAACTAAAAACTGGGGTGCACCTATGTAGACGGGTATCAGTGTCCAACATATCAATGCGCCGATCTTGGAAAGTTCTGCATCATGTTGATATTCGTGATGTTTGATAGTAATATGATATGAAACTGTCATTTCAGTCGTTTAGATGCGAGAATCCTTTGGTCGGTGGCTATTTCTTGTAGCCATAGCAAGGGATGTTGCGACAGGAACAGTGGGTTGGGACGATGATCCGTTCTCTGGTAATCTGGTTCTGGACCGGGAGATTCTCGCAGAACGCCCACACCGATATGAAGTTGTAGTTCCTGATACAGGCGTTCTGTCGGTTTCCGTCGTACTGTTCCTCTTCACAGTTGTGACATTTCTCGGTTCTGTGGCAGTAAAAACACAGTTTTAATGAGTGAATCTGGTTTCAAAACATTTTCTTTCAACTGTTCTACAAAATCCAGACGAAGACACCAATAGGCTATGTCGACGCCCAAAATGTTAATTTGGTCTTACTGGTGATCTTATTCCATTCTTTTTCTAACATGTATTTCATTTTTACATAAAATTCACACTAAAATGATTGCACAAACTTTACATGCGAGGATCCGGCAGGCCCATGTTGTTAACACTGTAAGACCGTTAAGTGAGCGACAGACCCCGACCTGGCCCGAGATGAACCGGAAGTTCCCGAGAGCCCATGGAAATTGACTCGTGTAAAGATACTCACAGGCACTGTGAGAAGGTGACGTTCTCTTGCACGTTTTGGATTACCCAGCAGCGTCCACCGTATCGGCTGAAACTCCACAGACGCCGGGCGAAGGAGGGACACGTGTTAATGGAGAAGGCCACTCTGAAATCAGGATGATAATAATCATATCTATAATGTACAAACAGCTGAAAGTACAGTATGTCTAGGTAGAGTACATGCGTACTTGGAGTGAAGAACTGGTATTTATCAATATAAATATTCGACTGATACAAATGAAATTTATACTTTAATAGTCAAGCTTCATAACAAAGCATAAGACTTGGTGGAAAACAACGCGTTATTTAATGCACAGAAAGGAGTTTGGTTCCGTTGGTGTAAGATTCTAGCAGCGCTGTGCAACAAACAAGAAGTTGTTATCCATGACGTCGTGTAGTTTGTTATTCACTCAACAACTTTTAGAATGAACATCAAACAAATGTCTCACATACGATAAACACCGCTGTGATGGCACGGACTCAAAAAAAAAATTAAATATCAGTTACTGGTTACCACGTACGTATATACTTACACAGGGTCAAAGGGTTCCTCCGGTGCTCCGGGCAGGATTGTAGTCATCAGAAAACAGGTGGCCAGGTCTTGTCGAGCGGTCAACTCAGCGGTGATGTTGTTTCTGAAGCATGAAGCATATGGGCATAAAGTTGGGATTTTTGCTTGTATATTTAACGCCTTCGAGAAAATATTTTTCAACTGCCGAAAGAAAATAGTCTTTTGGGGGTTCCACGGCAAACTTTCATCCAGCTTGTGCAGCAAAACCATCTGGTCACATCCTACCACACCGATCGAATGCAAGTTATCAATTCTAACACTGACGGTTTACATTAGAAGTGTTGATTGCACGAGTTCCATATTTTGTTACTTACGTTGGGTATCCGGATGGGTTGTCGGACAAACTGAGGTTGGCGGAGAAGTCGATCTGACGGGGACAGTTGAATACTGAGAAGGACGATCCTCCGTAAGTACGGCCAATGTTAAAGTTATGACGCAGACCTGTACTTGGATGAATCGTACCAGTTTGACCGGGGTGGATGGGACCAGTTTGACCGGAGTGGATGGGACCAGTTTGACCAGGATGGATGGGACCAGTTTGACCAGGGTGGATGGGACCAGTTTGACCGGGGTGGATGGGACCAGTTTGACCGGGGTGTATTGGACCAGTTTGACCAGGGTGGATGGGACCAGTTTGACCAGGGTGGATGGGACCAGGGTGGATGGGACCAGTTTGACCAGGATGGATGGGACCAGTTTGACCGGGGTGGATGGGACCAGTTTGACCAGGATGGATGGGACCAGTTTGACCAGGATGGATGGGACCAGTTTGACCGGGGTGGATGGGACCAGTTTGACCAGGATGGATGGAACCAGTTTGACCAGGATGGATGGGACCAAATTGACCAGGATGGATGGGACCAGATTGACCGGGGTGGATTGGACCACCCTGGCTTGGAAATATTGGTGAACTATGGCCGGAATAGAATTGACCTTGTCCCGGCTGACCATAAGGAATGATGTTGTTGGTGTTGTGCTGGTTGAAGAAATAACTTGGGTGACTTTTCCCGAAAGTTGTTTCAGGAACACCCCCGAGGAAGACATGAAGGCCACTCTTGTAATATCCCTCGTTTGGGTGAAACGGACTGCTGGGGAGCTGTGGCCCCGTTGGGATGCCGGCACTGATGACACTGCCGATGACAGTGCCGTCATCTGCCCGACCCTCGGGCACGAGGGATAAGATCAGCACGAGGGTAGACACAAAAAGCACCTGCAATAATCGGAATAAACGTAGCTGTAATACTCGCTATATCGTTATACGAATATGCAATATGAAAACATAAACTATGATTCAGTGGTTGCTTTTCGTGCGTTGTTTCTTACTATAAAGAGATTTGAATTTCCTCCTCTTAATACTGCCACGGTGTTGCAGTATGGCGTTAGATGGTGAACGCTGACATGTAGTTTGAGTGATCGTAATATGCCTTAGAAAGTGAATTCTTTGTCTCTCTTGGAGTCAGTGTTTGATGGTTAATATTTCTGAAGATCATGTAAACAAATCGCATCTCAACATTCTTTTACAGAGACTTGATAAACACCTATTTCAATCGAATATTATGCATTTATACCATAAGCCATCAACAATATGGAGGTACATATTTACGTAGTTCATGTACTCCATGCAGATGCAAGTTTCATACCCAGCAGACATTATTAATTCCATCGGTAAACCAGTTTGCGCTCGAGTTACAATCTACAGCCCTTTGAAGTATACAACTTTTTCTCTGATATGCTATAGTGTTAATAGTAACATACTCGTCCCGTTAAACCAGATGTCTATTTACGGCAGTAGGGGCATATTGTGAACAAACGTCACTGAGTAAGTAGGCTTATTACACGTGTTCAATATAGGGCAGACATAAGATTTACAAAATCTCAGGAGCCATGCTACCGAAAACATTCAACGTTATGTCTAGTCTCTGTATTTTAATTAAAGCATTGGGGAATTTTTGTACTGAATTAGAAGAGGATTACAAATGAAAGAACACAACAGTAAATGCCGAGACGGTAAATTAGTACGCGTAATGAGCTATAAAGATACACTTGTTGTTTCTTTGCCGTGACTGGAATGGTAGAGGCGATGTTGTCCTTATGTTATACCATGCATGAACGTAAAAGCATAGTTAGTTCTCTCCTACCACTGTACCTCACTTTCATTATTGCAAAATATTTAAACGTGTATGCCTGCGTAATTATATTCAGCATAAATCAGTTATTGACATGAACTGAATTTCAACTAGAATCGCAGCTTCAAAATAGCTATGAATATTAATGAGGGATTTTGAAATATTTTTGAATGTGTATCGTCATAAGTTTAACTTAACGAGCAATATGTTAGCGTAGAGGAAATCAGTACCATATAAGCCTTATGGCCACTGATTCCAAATACGAAAAGCAAAATAATCATGATTGTTCGAAATTTGTGATTTGTATTATTTTAGCTTAACGGTAAAGATATGAACTAAGAATCAACATGTCAAAAAGAAAGCTACTTACCATCTTTCTGTCCCGATTCAGGAGGAGTATTTCGGATGTCTGACTTCGGCTTTATTTCACCTGTATTTATACAGAAACGCGTTGGGAATGAATTTCTATAATTGCAGTTAATCCATCAATTTCCAATGTTTACAACACATTGTTATCAGTTAACAGAACTATCTATCAACTTCTGACGAAACAAAACTGTCGGACCTACTCATTTAAGGACAGTTATTTCGACATATCAGGAGTCCAGTTACAAACACAGCGGAAGAACTCAATGCGTCTTAAAAGTCACTTCCGTAAAGATAACCGAAGTCATTGCTTTAATAGGTGCGGAATGTTCCACCGTCCTCTGCAATTAAGTCCATTAGGTCAGAGGGAGACCAGTTCAACTGCAATTAGGTGTACGAGAGGTGTAGTTCGGTGTCCCATTGCCCTCTAAATCCCTCAATTTCCCGGACGTTTATTATTGTATTGTAGGGGCCCTGCAAGGCGGTGCTCTTGCTCCAATTGTATTTAGAGTCAATGGGTATGTTTACACAATGCCCGGTTAATTATACAGTCCCTTCTAATGAGATTCTATTAACTGATATCAAGTTTGTAATTGCGACACATGAGAAACGTAGAACTAGATGGGGCTGAAGATGTGCATTTTTTCGGCTTGGAACAGAAATACTTTCAAAGGACAAATATTTTAATGAACTACGCAAAGTGAATATTTTTGTGCCAGATATACATTTCACTATATTTTCGTGTGTGTTTTTCTGGATATTTGGAACTCCAAATTGTCCAAACACAGAATAATATCCGTAAGCTTGTGGAAAGTGTAATAGATCTTTTAGCAAGACATTTATCAAAATGAATACAATATCAAATAGAATGAAATGTGGAGTGCAGTATTTTCTTACTGAAACTAGGGAGACTATATGTTGTAGATTATCCCTGCTAAAAGAACTCCCATGTTTGGAGAACACAAGAAGAAAACTGTAACCCGTCACTCAAGTGATGTCATTTCTTTATTTCACTAAACCGAGTTAAAGCATTGATAATTCGCTAATTAAGAACTGTTTAACATTCACATTGATAAAAAATATTTCTAACAGTCAGCTTGGTCTGGTTGATTGTCATGCAATTGATATCGAAATCCTGAAAAATGCTGATTCCGCGAAAAGTGAGTTTCATTTATCCCCTCACTGCGGATTTTAGTTGTTATCACACAATACACTGTAAAAGTCTTGCTGTAAAATAAACGGTAACAATGTGTGGAACAGCAACGGTAGATAAATGTTACCACAGTTGAATGATGCAATACCGTTATTGTCATCACACCTAAGGACCGCCACTAACTTTTAACTAACAGTGTGGTTAACTCGCAAACGGCGTTCATGGCTAATACTGCTTTTATGATGCCAGTTCAGCAAAGAGTGTGGCTGGACTTCCATATAAGTAAAACTACTCTCAGTGCAATTCGTTCCACTTCTCTACAGTAGAAAAGTGTAACGAATAGCACTGAGACGAAGTTTACGTAAACTGGCCAGAACCCTTCTCTTGATTCAGGGATAGTTTGTACATAAATATGAGATGTATGTAATGAGAATGCTTCTAACTATCTGTGTATTGATATATGTTTTTGTCGTTGTCATAGTAAGAAAGAAAAAGAAGCCAGAATTCCCGATCATTACAGATGTCGTTCTGCGTGATTCTGCCTCAGCCATGGTGTCACGCCACACAGAAACTTGTCAGTTTCATATAAACACATCGCATTCCTGTATTGTATCTATTTTGAATTTCCTATTTTGAGCTATGATGCTCTTTCCATGCAAATTATGTCTGAAAATCTGAGAAAATGCGAGTACAATATGAAAAATCTGCAATTATATATTTTCTTTGTTTACATTTCAAACAGGTGTTGTCTTTCGAGCACAACATTCGTTCCAACCGCTAAATATCATTCGTTTCAATTCATTGAGACACTAGAAGACAAAGACCAGTTGTAATTAGATTGTAAAATGTATTACCCTTTTAGTGATGCATTTGTCGCCGCGGAATATGACATATAACGTGATTTTCTAAACACTATCCTGGTATGGCGGAAAGTGCACCTCGCGTTTGTGTGAGTATATTTATGAAAACACAGGAACACGATTCCAGGTTTATCGGTAACGTTTCAGAATTATTAGTGACTTTATGAAAAACTGATAATTAATATGACAATTAATATGCTAGTTTGGAAAGTCAATACACCGAGTAATTATCCGATATTGATTTCACAAGTCCGTCTGGCATCTCTTCCCATAGATGGATTTTAATTATATTTTACCAATCATTTCAACAGTAGGCCTAAATTTCTTTACCATCCTTCGATTTTTTGTATTGAAGCAAACCATCTTTTAAATATGCCATATAAATTGACAAAAACTTTATAAGATAAGAATTGATGTGTAGGAAAATAAACAAAAGATTAGTATGTATCTTTTCCTGGTGTGAGTGATGTGCAGGCCTACTTCATAGTCCCTTTGATTAAATGTTATATATAAGAATATCGAAACCTTCTTGTCACACAGAACACAACAATATGTTTTGTCACATTACAAGATAATGTTTGGAATTTTTAACTTATTTCATAACAATATCTGAATGCTAATGCTATACACTGACCGGTCCACATTGGGAATAAAATGGCACAATAGTATTTCTCTGCCGAATCGCTGCACCCTTCTAGAATACACCCATCAAATGTTTTCCCGTCCTAGAAGACACTGAAAAGAACTAGCTATGTATTTTCTGCAGTCACTTGTGAATTGAACTAAACGGAGGTTTATTTCATTAATGAGATTATGTTCATCTATAAATTAGACGCAGCTTCATGTTTTCAGTAGATGCGTCTGTGGAGGCGTTCACATAATGACGATATTGCACAGTATTATTCATGAGACTCCTGTCAACAGCATGGTCTGATAATAGATCGAGTTGTTTCAGCAGTGCTCGTCCGGATGCGTATAGTAAGACTGCAGTTTGATTTACTTGCACTTGCTCGTAACATATTGAGTTTCTAGTGGCACTGAATGTATATTTCAGGTAAAAAAACCAATGGTATTAATTTAACAACATCTGTATTGTTTGATTTGACAATGTGTGGTCATACTTTACAATTTTTCACAGACCTGGTAAATAATTAACAGATGATACTGATAGCATCTTCACGACTTGGTCACATAGTGAGCGATAGGTCTTGTGAGAATTCAAAAATTCACGAAGACTGTAGCCCTCTTAGCATAACTCCTGTGTGTAACGTTTATAAAGTTTCTATCCAAGGGAAACATGCTTCTATCATTAATACTATTTTCGTGGATTCATCATATTGTATCTATAGACGTTATAGTTTCTGATTGAATCATTGATCAATCCGTCTTTTCTATCATCGGAATATTAATTGCCACACGCAGAGTTAATATCATATGTCTTGGAAATATATATAGATACATGTATACGTTCTGCTCCAATACAAAACGTTCGTAGCGCTTCGACATTGATATGATAAACTATAGATTTGGCCTCAACCATTAAGTGGATCACATTCTCATCATCGGTAGAGAAATTACGACTTCTCTTTCTCCTTTGGATGCATGAGACATCCATTTCTGATAAACCGAAAATAAATAAACAAACAAACAAACAACCCTGTTATACTTTGACGACGACGTTAGATAACGGTATGTCTAACCATGTTTTGAACAACGCATATTTAACGTTCGGGATAGCTATTAATACAGGATACTGGGATTTAACCAGCCGCTAGGAGTTAACCGGAGGTCGGGTTAACCGAGTATTGAACAATCGGGCCCTGAATGAATTCATGACATTTACGCGACGCTATTGTTTATCCACAAAGCATTGAGGGATACTCTCACCCATGCCGCGTGGGATGAAATTCAGAATTCACCGTATTTGTCACGGGATCAACCGTAACTTTACTGGTATTCTAATGGTTGCTAAACTTTCAGCGGAACAATTTACGATAAAGCATCATGGTGTAGACACCACTGGTCATCCAAGTAATGAAAAGGGGGAACTCCAGGAGTACTGACTACAACTCGTCACTACCCATCTCTTTCCGTTACCTACAAGAAGACTTGCCGGAATGACACGAGTAGTTACGAATGTGCTGACAACATAGCGCATTGAGCATTTCGACCACATTTTGAAAACAAATCTTCTCTCTAAGACACGACTTGTCCCTTCGATCGATTTTTAAAACCAAACAGTCTTCCAACTACTACTCGCCTTCCCCTAGAATCTCCTAGACAAGAGGTTTTGTCCTACAATCGGATATTCATGGGAAGAAATAGCCATGCTTTATATGATGCTTGACGTCAACCATTCGGTGTCCTCTCATTCTGCCTACATCTCATTCAGACAGCTACAGCAAGAAACAACACTAGTCATGGTCTGTTGGTCACAACTGTGTAGGCAGAATGAGAAAGTGATACATACTGCTTGACCCTACCCTACTGCTGGATGTCTTTACTTACTGACTGTTTTCTTATTTTTACCTATCAGTTAAAATCATTGAATAGACTGGTTTCTCTTTAATCCACCTTTAGTCCCTTTGTTCTTCTGGTTAATCAGTTTTCTCTATAAAGTGTCTTTATAATGTTATGACCAGACTGGTTTCTCTCTTGTCCACCTTTTATCCCTTTGTTGTGTTTCCCCTCAAACATGAAATATTCATAAAGACCCTGGCTGATGTGTGCATAGAAGATCAGTGGGCTGAGACCAGTGACGGAAGTCAATTCCTCGCGATAGACCATGGTGTCGACGACAGAATCCTAGGGTTCTCCATAGAAGACATAATGGAGACTATGCAGAGCGCTGGTACCCTATTCATAGATGGTACATTCTATTCCTGTTCCAGCCTTTGGAACCAGCTATATGCTGTTCACTGTCTCTCAGGTTCCACCATGTTCCCCCTTGCGTTTCCCTAATGCCTTATAGACAAAGAGTTACCTATATCAGGCTCTTCCAGCAATTGAAGGATGTTGTCCATACTGTAACAGGTGAAGATGTAGATCCAACTACCATCTAAACTGACTTTGAGCTTCCCGCCATTCAAGCACATGAGACTATCTTCCCCAACTCTCATCTACGAGGATGCCTGTTTCACCACAGTCAGTGTATATTGCGCAAGATCTAAACCATAGGTTTGATTCAATAGTACAGAGAGGAGCCCACCGTCCAAACTGTAGTCCGGAGAGCTGTCTGTTTGCCACTGCTCCCTCTGGATCAGGTTCAGGATGCCTGGGTGAAACCCTCGATGAAAGACCCGACATAAACCCTCATACAGGACTTCTGCGACTCCGTCAAGAATACCTGTGTGGACGACGATGCCTTCTTCCACATGTCCATGTGGAACCAACATGATAATGCACCAATAATCCCCGCACCAATAATCACTTGGAGGGCTGGCACTCTAGATCGAACAGGCCCCCTGACAAGTCACACCCAAACCTGTTCCAGTTTATCAGCACGTTGAAGGACATTGAATCAACAAACAGAAAGAAGAAAATTCAACTGGATCGTGATGGTAAATCGAATGGCAGAAAGCGAGTTTATCGTGAACTTGATTCTCGTTTGCAGAGATTAAAGGAGGCCCTTCACCAAGGTCGAAGGACAAAGCTGCAGTTTTTAGATGCCTCCGGCCATCTTTTCAAATTGAAATTGTATACTGATGATGGTGTTATCACAATTATAATAGTGATAATAGTGACAGGCAAACATGAGAAAAATGTGTTATGTCTGTTATACAAATGTCTCTCTATCGTATTTATCACGTTATCTACTATAAATACAATATGGGCAATGCCATTTCTAAATTAAGGGAGGCCTGATTTTTCTCATTCTGCCTACACTTTTATTATGTCTGAGGGCAGAATGAGACGTACGCAGAATGAAAGTAAACCAACCGTTCTGAGGATCGGGTGTGTCTAGCGTCTGATCTGCATTCACTGCATGGTTTGTCGGTAATAACAGCGATTTGAATCTATGATCGTTTGTTAAACAACCTTTTTCCTAAGGTGAATAAAATTCTGGAAATTTCATGTTCGATTGGCAAGGCAAACTTATGTGGATTCGCAATCTGAATTTCGTACTTTATTTGATTTACCTTCTTGTTTGAAGTGAAATTAGTCTGTATGTTATCACTACATGCTTGCCATATAAGACGACTATGCTTGCCATATAAGGCGACTATGCTTGTCGTAGGAGGCGACTAACGGGATCGAGTGGTCAGACTCGCTGACTTGGTTGACACATGTCATCGGTTCCCAGCTGTGCAGATCGATGCTCATGTTGTTGATCACTGGATTGTCTGGCCCAGGCTCGATTATTTACAGACCTTAACCTTACCTCCCACTCTTTAACACTACACAAAGGTTACCTAAGTCTAAGGTAACCTTAGTGAAGGGGTAAAGACTGGGAATCAAGTTTAACCTTAGCAAAGGTTGCTTTGTGAAAGGAGCCCCTGGTATTTGTGATGTATTTCGGATCACCTCGGCGACTTTCTATTCCTTATGGAGTCTCTGGTTCATCTCTCTAAAGTTGTGTGATTTTGTTTCCATAGCGATGACAACCATCATCGTAAAAACAAAATTACTTCCAACCATATCACTCTCAAAAGAGCCACTAAATTCATAAACTTGCTTCTCATACGACAATCACATATTGCTCTGTGTAACAAAACCAGACGCACGAATTATAACTTGGCTATGTCTCTGATATTCATAATGGGATACATTTCTGTTTTCAAGAATAAACTGCACTGCGGGAGACTTGACTACTTGAGTTGATTGGTTGCTCTATCGTGAAAGAAACCTTCCATTCAATAATAGACAAAAACACAGACAACGACATCGAGTATGTTAACAGAACCATCAAGTTATTGTGGCTCTTCTAAACCACGAAACAGCTTTAGAAGTGTCCGCTTCCGAGGTTTGGTGTAAACTGGTACTACGTCTACCTGTCAAGTGCGCCTGTCACGCCGTTCTGGTAAATCTCGTGCTGCACGGTGGTTTGTCAGGTGTTGAGTTGTGTCGTGCGGACTTGTACAGAAACAAGTACAATGTTGAGTTGGCGAGATCACCTCGAGTGAATTTCTGTACGTATGGTGACGCCAGAAATGTGAGTTACGTTTCCCCCAAAATTAACCTACTTGACAGTTATAAATTACCGTAGACGTGTCATTTTGCATCAGAAAAGGGAACGCCCAACCATGTACACTGGACTCACAAATAATTTAACTACCCAAAAAGAACACAACACTATAGTTACATACCACACACAGAGTTACATACTTCGATAGGTACTACACGATATGGCTGAGATACTGCCGATGTGACGATAAATATTAACTTAATTAAGATACGTACTATGTATCTTAGCTATGGGGTGGCCAAACAGTTAAAGTGTCTGCTGTGAAGCAGAAGACCAGGTTCCATTCCAAACATGGACACACCGTGTTAGTCACATTTCTGGTATGCCAATACCTGCTGTGGTAATGGATTGTTGTTTAAAGGTGCCTTAAACCATATCCACTCAAACTGTTTCTATCATGTCAGGGTCTGATCTGAGATTGAAATCCTTGATCAGTGGATCCAGGCAGTGCTAAGGGATGCAACTCTGCACAACAATTTTCTCTGCCTTAAGAACACATTTCATTTGTCATATGCCTGTCATACCCAGTTCTAATATGCACCCCAAATGGGTTTAATGATAACATCAGTCAGTCACTCACTCACATCAGTGCACAATATGCATGCAGCTGCTTGGTGGAATGTATAAAATGTTCAGTTACAACAGTATTTGTACAAAACTCACAAACCATTTGTCATTATATAGGCTAAAAGTGGCCTAAAACCCAACTCACTCACTAACATTGTTATTATGTGGTTCAGCATACATGTTGCCCCACTAATTTATTGTGGCATAATAGTTTATTCATTACACTGTTCTATTTTTTTTTAAATTATTCACATATTTTCATACCTTGTAACTGATTAGTTGGTTTTTTTCATATTTTCAGAAACTGCATTGCAAGGTGATCATAATCATAATTGCCCAAAGCTCAAAGATGGCCAGTCACTCAGCTAAGCATACTTCAGCCAGTCTGAAAAAAGCACGAAAGAATTACAGAAAGCAAATCACACTGAACAAACGAACTGTTACATGTCATAAATGCAAGGCTCATCTGAGAACAGAAAAGGCCTTCATTAAGCATATTAAGGAATGTTCAGGGTCACAGAAACCGGAGTCTGTGATTTGCCACCTTTGTGGAAAGGGTTTTCCAGACCGAGCTGGAATTGAAAAGCACCTGCAAGCTCACACTAAGACCCCATGCTGTTTCTGCACCATGTGCAAAAAAACATTTGCTGAGTTTGAAGACCTTGAATCTCATATCAGTGTCTGCAATGTGCTCAGATTAAGAAGAAAGCAAGTGAGGAAAGCGTTCATCAGAAAGCATCAAATTTTTAAAAGGTTAGAACAGATAGAAGTTCTTTCAGAAAATGAGACATCAAGTGAAATCATTGTTTCACCTAGTAAAACTGAGGATATTGTTGGACATGTACAAAATAAGGACAGTGAGAATGTGCATGGGAACAACACCATCAACATGAAACAGTTGGACAAAAACAACACCGTTGACATGAGTAATCATCAGTTGGACAAGAACAACCATCAGTTAAAAGGAAACATGACCATCAGCATGGACAAGACCAACACTGTCAGCATCAAAGACCATTTGTATGAGAACATTGACACAAATGGCCATCAGCTGGATGAAATGGAAAAGAAGCCACATGACATTGAGGGTACTGATCTAGATTTTTTGTGTGAGAATTGTGGACTTCAGTTTGATGGATGTCTAAGTTTGACAGAACACTACCAAGTTCACAGCAACCAAAAATTACCAAATCAGTATGACCACAGAAATATGGTAGAGTTTGATGACAGCCTGTTCCTAGGCAATGAAGAACTCCACAAAGTCTCTACATTGAAATCAGGGCCAGTTTCTTATGTTAATGACATAATGTATTATTTGGATGAAGGATATGATATACCTACTGTGTTAAGGAACACTACTTCACCAGGAATTGGATTGTTGCAAGGACACAGTGACCAAGGTCACATGGAGATGGGTGGACCTGAGCTGATTACAGAGAATCTATGCCCAAAGGAGGGGGCTAATTGTTTCAGGCCAGCATATGGTAAATGGCAGAAGGCATTTGAGGTGTCCGAAGTTTATGCTCTGGATTGTGCATATAATGAATATGGAGGATGGAAGTTCACAAAGATAAAGGCTGATGGCAAGCCAAAAGCCAAAACCTCTGACATGGCTGTAACTTGGAATGGTGACAATGGTTTGACATCCATTTGTGACCCAAAAACACAAGATACAATCACCTCTGACCTAAGTGCATTTCATCAAGTAATCCCCAGTTCCAGTGTGTGTGGACAGGCTTTGACCAATCCAAATATATATTGTCAAACTGTTTCAGGCAGTGGATGTGATACACTGACATTTGATCCCAAAGGATATGATCAGACCTTCCCTGATTCAAAAGAAAATGTTGCCACAATCCAGCAGCAAGAAGGCTATAATCAAACAATCCCAAGTTCTAAAGTATATGTTGCCGCTATGCCAGATTCTATATGGTATGGAAGTATTTTCATTGATCCTGCAGGATATGAAAACAACCTCTCTGATTCCAAAGAATATGGATATACAGGATATGATAATACAGTCACAGGTACCAACAAAATTGTTGACACCAACCAAGATTCTAATGGAAATGTGTCTACTTCACACAAAGGATATGACATGTTGGATACCACAGGAGATGAGAGTCGTGTCAAATATATCAACGGAATTGTTGAAACCAACCAAGATTCTAATGGGAATGTGTCTACCCAACACAACAATGGATATGACATGTTGGATATCACAGGATATGATAATCTAGCCAAAGGTATCAACGGAATTGTTGAAACCAACCAAGATTCTAATGGGAATGTGTCTACCCAACACAACAATGGATATGACATGTTGGATATCACAGGATATGATAATCTAGCCAAAGGTATCAACGGAATTGTTGAAACCAACCAAGATTCTAATGGGAATGTGTCTACCCCACACAACAAAGGATATGACATGTTGGATATCACAGGAAATGACAATCTAGCCAAAGGTACCAATGGAATTGTGGAGTCTAACCGAGATGCTAATGGAAATGTATCTGTCCAGCACAACAAAGGATATGACATGTTGGATACTAGTGAATATGACAATGTTGTCATAGGTACCAATCAAACTGTTGATATCCCAGATTCTGATGGAAATGTTGTGACATTACCAGATAACAGCGAATATGTTAATCATGATGCAGAACTGCTCATCACTTGGAACTCTGACCCATTATCTGCCAGTTCACATGGTGTCGTTAAGGGCAGTGTGAGTAGTGGATCATTTGATTCAGATACAATTAGGTTTTCAAATGATGCACTGCCCTTTGACATGTATATTAATGATTTTAAACCAGTTCAGGCATGCACCTTTGAGAATGTTTTTGAAAAGTTTGTTTCTGACAGAAATTCCAATCACTGTATTGATAGTGATGAGAGCACGGATACAATATTTGTGTGCAAGTATTGTAGAGAATGGTTTGTAACAGATCCCGACCTTAAAAACCACTTGTTGCAACACTGTGACACTGCATGTTTCAGCAGTGCTGGTGAGAAGCTTGCCGACACCAGTTTTAACAGCACTGGTATGGAACATGTTCATTCACATTTAGGCGTTACGGGTAAAAGTGTTGTTGACCCTGGTATAAATATATTGGAATCTTTAGACACAAATGTAGATACATTTCAACCCTCTCAGTTTGAAGAATTTTGGATTCATGATTCATCTACTCTGGATCTGACTGAGCAATTAGAACATCCTGCTCGGGAGAATCCAACAGAAACAGAGCAGATACAGCCAATGGATTTGCATACTCACTTGAACACAGTAGAACAGAGCATTGATGGTCAGAGTCAGCTGAAGGGTGATCAGATCTCTTATTTGGACTCCTTGCGCAACATACAAATCACGTGCCATCAATGCAGCAAAGCTTTCCCTGAGGATCACCTTTTCTGCCACCACCCATGCTTCACCAATGAAAACAAAGACTTGGATGATTGTGGGATTTGTCATCGCAAGTTTTCTTCATATGAAAGTGTTCTAACCCACATGAGAGCCCACCATGAGCTGGCAAACACCACCAACTGTGCCCAATATCCAAAGACCTATCAGAGCAAGCATGTGGTGGATCTCCACTGTGAGGTCCATACCTTGGAACACATAGAATGTCATATCTGTGGGAAGCTTGTGAACCCTGCTCAGTTGAAATACCATGTGAAGCTTCATAACAGGGATGTTGGGCAACAGAGGTCCCTGCAGTGTGTTGTGTGTGAACAGAGCCTACCAGACATGACCTCCCTCGCCTCCCATCAGTACTCCGAACATAGCATGCATGACGATTCCATCACTGATATTATATCATGCTACAGATGCCCCCACTGTAAGGAAGAGATGCAGCACAAGCCTTTGTTCATAGCTCATGTAGCGAGCCACACTGGTGTCTTCCCTTTTGAGTGTAGCTTGTGCTTGGAAGGTTTCTTCTACAAGACGTTGCTGAATATGCATTCCAATAAATACCATTCTGTCCCTTGAACCATGTTTGTTGTTATTTTGAATATTTATTACAGTGCACTCTGTCCAACTCAGACTCTTTCTCAGATTGCTATATGTACTGGACTAAACTTACATTCCCAATGTAATTCTTCTTTATTGGAAATTTCTTTGTCAGTGTAGTCTCAGACTTTTTAGTCACCTCCAAGCCGATCCAAATTACAGTGGACTGTACCTGGAAATGGAATGGAGTAAGAATATTCTTATTTGCAAATGGGTTCGTTATAGGGACTTAACTGTTCACATACAAATGTAACAAAGTTGTGAAAGAATGAAGTAATGCATGAATAAACCTTGTTCTTTTTGCATCCTGTTATGGATAAAACAATGCTTGTGAAGTTAAAGTTGGAATGAAAATCCATGAAACTGTAAACCTGAAGTGAACTAATGTAAGCTGTTGTTAAAATAGAAGATTTCTGACATTCAGGGAGGAAGAAATGTTTTTCTGAGAATTTGTCCTTACATTATATGTATATTGAACAGCAAAAGAGCTGCAGCTTCCTGAAAAAATGAAATTTCTTAAAATTAAGTGTTCATGTTTGTGTCTTCTGTTTAATAACTTGACAAAAAAACATTTACATTTCTTTTGCTGTTGGGTGTGGGTCTGTGTGTCTGTCTGTGTGTATTTGATTACTGCAAAGTCCGGTTCACAGTAGTAAAGCCAGTCTATCATGTATCTGTTGTCTTATTCAGTAAAGACTGATAAGTTACAGTTCAGTTGATGTTTGAGCTGGTTATCACTCACAGTATTCAAATCAATAATCATGGCTGAGTAACTGATCAATAATCAGTTGTAATGGTTAACTTCACTACACATCTCCTGTGGGCAATAACAGGAAACTATCTGAATTCTTTAATTTGAAACTGGTGCCACATTGCTATATTCCTCAAAAGTAATAGGCAAGCAGACAATGGACTGACATCACAAATGCAATTTAATTTCTATTGAGACACACAGGTGGGTATGTTGTTTTGAATTGCAGACTTTTTTACAAGTCAGGAAATTTCTTTTGGTCTTGTTTTAAAGACCAATAATATGAGACATCCTTTCTGAAGTTTAATTTTATGTATTTTTATGACATGAGTGAAATCGATTTCGGTCCTGTTTATGTACATTGAACAGCAAAAGAAATGCAACTGTTTTTTTAACAGAAGATATAAACATGAATGCTTACTTTTATGAGATTTCATTTCTCGTAACATGCATTTCTTTTGCTGCTCAGTATATGTTATGTCTTCTGAGTACTTCCGTATTGGAAAGGTTTTGTGGTCAGTCATAATGTCGTTGATCTTCAGCATATCAAGTTGCTTCAGTTTGAATGAGAAGCTCTGAGTGAGTAATTAATTGTTATTTATTTATATTTATGTATAACTAATACATAAAGTATATAATCCTGCAGAAGTCAGTGGCACTCCTACAAACACTGTGTTCAATCAGGAAGTGATAACATGATGGCTACCAATACAGAAATTATAAGTATGGACAGTAAACAGAGGTAGTTATGTTTCAAGCATTTAACTGCAGGCCGATTGTTTTAACATGTTTTTGCCAAGAAAGTAGTGTTATTTGAAAGTGAAAACATGTATTCAAAACTCTTTGAAAGCGTTATAGTTTTGGGTCTTGTAACCTTAATGAAACAATGTCTAGACCAGACAAGCATGACACTAAAACTGACTGCTAACGCTGATCAAGCCTATAGAAGGGACAAGGGCATAGATCATTTCATTTTGCATCTCAAGGCTCCCCACGCATGGACTATGTACACTGAATACAAATATCCTCAGAATTACAGACACTACATAAAGTTGGCTGGTATAAAGAACCCAGCCAATTTTCAATAGATTATGACACAGTAAGACATAACTACTGACACATACATTTGAAACTGGTCAAAAACTGTTAAATCCAAATCTTTCACTCTTCTGACAAGTGAATTAAAAGAAATGTGCCTCTGTTCACCCAGCAGGTGATGGGTACCTGGTAGGATGGGGTGAATGTTCACCTTATTGTTCCTTACAGGCAACTGGGGATGTATAATTCTCAAGAAAACAGTCCACACTGATCCTATGAGGAAATCCAAAATGACGTGGTCATCAACTTTGTTAAAACCAATGTATGGTGCAGGCAAACTGAAGATCAGAACATGTTTACAGAACATATTTGAGGTTCTAATCCATGGTCACAAGATCCTGTCAGCTGGCAGCAACCACATACAACAAACAATGAAATCCACAAAAGGCTGCAAAGGATCAAATTTTATTGAAAAACATATTTTGCAATATTTTACATAATGATGAAGGTTATCAGAAGCAAATAAAACATATACACTTACAGTGTATCACAAGATAAGGCTTGTGTGTCTCCCAGAAACAGTAATCAAAATATTGTCTTTATACTTAATAATTACATTCATATAACTCAGAGCTAGCAATATCCTTTGAAACACAGAATATCTACATGAAATATTTACAAGCAAGTTCTATTTCAGTTAAGTGCAGTTCAAATAACAAAATCCAACATCCATGAAACTCTTGATGCTTATTCCCCTGAAGACTTTACAAAGTCCAGAAATCTTCTACTTCTGTTTTGTGTTAAGGTCTGAAACCTTGTTTTTCTGTGTTGTGCAGGATATATTTAGGATCTTCAAACTGTTTTGTGGAGTGAGGTTTGATCCCTTAGAAGAGAAACTGATTCTTAAAGTAGGGAAAGTACCTTGAGTCTTTCACTGAGAGGTATGCTACTCAAAAGAAATTAAAGAAGAGTTGAATAGTTCATATGAAAACAGTATATCCTCTGGCTTTGGGCATTTCAACACACTGCATGGGTTTGGATTCCTTCACTTGTTTTGAGCAGTATAGACTAGAAAATTGTAAGATGATGAGTACGGTAAAACTATGTTAAACTGAATGAATGGGTACAATTTAAAATCTGTAGTGGATGATAAGCAAACAAAAACGACAGGGTATTTAGGAAATCTTGTTGGATAACATGTTTGTTAGATGTACCACATACAAGAGAAAAGACAAATTTGTCAAGACAAATATCTCACTTGACAATGAAAGCAAAAATTCTATTTATAACCTATGCTTTCTGTTTTCGTTGGCTAATATTCAGTGTGTCATAAATTAACAAGAAGTTCTCTCAGTTACACATTAAACATTTGGTGCCAGCAAAATAGCAGTATATTTTCAGATATAGATTTATCACTACAGAAAAAAAAAACACACAAGTTATCCACAGACCTGCAGAGTGATGATGTTTACCACAAACACATGATAACTTATCCCTAACTACAGATCTCAAGTGACATCTCATTTTAGCACAGCCATAAGCTCAGACATGAAGATTCACGACTGGAGTCATATGTTGCATGATCATATCCACATGATGCAAAACATAGACCCTGTGCTTTCGGCAACAGTTGCACACGCTTTTCATGTCCTCCATCTGTGGATTCAAGAATATGCCACCTGTGCCAATATAAGCCAATATGCCACCTGTGCCAATATAAGCCAATATGCCACCTGTGCCAATATAAGCCAATATGCCACGTGTGTATTTGGTTGTTCTTTCAAGCAGGCCTGGTGACAGTCATGTTTCATCATGAAGTTGCAAGAGCTGTAATTCAATACTACAACACAGTTCTGTTCTATGTTGTTTTATGAAAAGAGTTTCTGCTAAAAATGTTTCACAGAAAATGTCTGGCCATGACATAGCCAGAGGGTATAGTTAATTATGTGCTATCATTATATGCATATACATACACAATCTTGTTACCTTGGTGATATACTCCAAATAAGTAATAGGTAAATTATATTTTAACGCTACAACATACAATAGCACTATCAACTTGGAAACTGCTCAGATAAATATAAGTCAAAAATATTACAATTTAAATTTACATAAAATGAATAAGTTAAACCTACAGTTAATCAACTTGGCACGTTTGTTCCTAGCAAAACAATGTACAATATACTGACACTTAGACTGAACATCAGGTTTACAGTACCTATTTAGCACCCTGCACAATCAAATATCCCTGTGATCCAATAACAAACCTGTAACTCAATGTTGATAATGTAGGTTGCCTGAAATGAGTTTGGAATACACCGTTGTCCCCAAAACCATTTTCGAAGGAGAATCATAGTGATGACACCATTCTTAACCCTGCTGTCTGATAACCACTTACCAAGGACAATCATACAGAAAAACAAGAACAAAGGAACCTACATTGTGTATGAGGATATAAATACATGTATATATTAGTTGTATTTTCTGGAATGACTTCCAGTAGAGCTTTATGAGTAAAAATGGCCATTATGTGGGTAAATGATTTTGTGTTGGGCAATAGTCAGTGTATTTCCCATTCAAAGCATATTTGTGCTGAAAAATCAGTTCTTTTTTCAACTTGTGCTACTTTAATAATAACACTTTAGCTTAAATACTTCAGCTGAGAATTTCCTTGATTATATTACCCGCTTATACTGTTTATTCATAAGAACTTTGTGGAAGTGATATATGATATTTATAGTGTATACTGAACGGAGAGATTGAGGGAACAGACCAGTTAATCATAATCTAATTCTAACCCAAAGTGTACAGGTTTTGTATAGTGGAGGGAGTGAGTGAGTATGGTTCTAAGCCGCTTTTAGCAATATTCCAGCTATATCACTGCATGGGATACCAAAGAATAAGGGAACACTGCTGCATGGTCAGATAGCACACGTTTTCCTGCATGAGAATCAGATTTGAGTGCGTGGGTTTTTCATCTAACTTGAACAATGTTTCAGTGGTCAGAGCTTTAGGTGGAAAGAAAGCCTGAAGTGATGCAGTTCTTCAGTGTTTACCACTTTTGTGAAACCAAGGAATGGGACTCACAAATCACTGAAACATAACCAGAGTGTACCTGTGATTCAAACTCATGATCATTACTCATTGTCTGAGCCAGCCAGTAGCGGATCAGTCTCACACCTTTAGTTAGAGGGCAGTATTGTGAGTGTTCCCTAAATCCTTCATGATATAATATCAGCAATATTCCAGCAGTGAGATAGCAGGGAAACCAGTAATTAGCTTCAAACTTTGTAACCATGTACAAACTTTGGACTGTTGAAATAAGCAAGCGCTTTAAACACTAGGCTACCCCATTGCCCTGATTCTTTCATCTTGCAGCAATAAATATGCTCTGGCCATGATAGATTTGCTTCAGTCCTCTGGATAATCGGGTGTTCCTCAACTACTTTTGATATACATAACATGGCGCTGACAACCATAAATTGGCTGGTTGTTCAGTAAGTGCTTGAGTGGTTTCCAGATGTCCAATATTATATACAGGTACAAAAACACACAGTTCCACAGAATAAGCTTATCTTATCTATCTCTCTTTGTTATGTTTGATGCTACACATTTCCAGCCTTATGACAGCAGTCTGTAAATAACTGACTATGGACCAGACAAGCCAGTGATTGATATCATGGGCACAAACCAATGCAATAAGGATAATATCAGCTGCATCAACAACTCACATTGCCCCCTACTTCTCAAAAACGAAAAAACTAAATCTCATCTTTCAAGGACTAGCCATCTTGCTATTTGGGAAATATCTGAAAAATAATAAATCAAAATACACTGATGAAATGCTACTGATACCATGAAGGTAGGAAAGCAATATCAAGAACAATAATATTTGCTAAACGAGAAAAAGATGATGAGTTTTGAAATTCACAATGACCATATAAGGTAATCTGTTAGTACAACAGTAACACATGAGTTTCTATAGAAATTAATAGATTTAGATGGGATCTGGTTTTCTACCAACACCTGACTATGGAGTACTGGTGAGCTGAAACACAGAAAAACACTGCGACACCAACAAACAGCAGTTACGATTGATGTCTGCAGACTTAGTAAAGGGTCATGCTGGAAATAATCACATATCCAATGTATTTTCTCCATGCAAATTAACATAAACATCCTAAACCCATTCACACCAAAATATATTTCCCACAAGACCACACCCATACCTCTCCAACTTGGCAAAGGAAATGTCAAGCTTCATTTAGTAACTTAAGTGACATGTCTTCCTGATACGGTTCAAAATTAAGTCGTGGAGAACGACCACCTCAGCACTTGAATGATTGTAACCAGCTGAATATAACATTTGCTTATGTCAGTCATAATGGTAGGTAACTTTATGGAGCTGAACACTTGGTATTTTCTAAACACATGTATTATAGTCTTGATAAACAAAGACATTTGGAAAGAAAATGTACAGGAACCCATTAACAGGTATTCTACCTCTGAACTTGTCCTGTCCTTTACAAGATGTGTATTTCTTTTCAGTATACAACCCAGGAAAGTACTCCCAATGATCCTCATCTTATAGGTATGAAGAAATATCAGCATGTTTTGAGGTACCTGTAAAACAAACATTCTTGATGAAGTACCATCATTTCCTTCCTATATAATGTTCCCATGGTCACTAATGCATCTGAATTTCTGCAAAAAACACTTCATGTTCTGGGCTTTGGTAAGGACAATTCATTTTGTCATGTATTTCACAAGTAACTTTAAATGAATTGCATCCTGAAAAACAAACTCTGTAAACATTTAAGGAAACTTGTCAGCTTTGACATATATTCAAGTAACAGTCACTGATCAGAAATTCCCTGATTTGACGGACATTTCCTCATGTCCAATGCATTGAAAACTTCTGCAACTCTTTGCAATAATTTATGGTTCACAGATAGACAACTAGAGCTAAAAGAGATGACCAGAAATTAAGGTGAAAGGTATATTTATTTCTTACTGTTCAACTTATTAGTTTCAAATTTCAAAAGCAATAACAAATTACATTAAAAAATGACCGACCTTTTCTGCAGGAAAAACAATGTTGAAGGAGATACTTTAAACTGAATCACACCTTACAGTACTATACAGTATTATTAATTAAAAAAAACAAACTATCTGAATTTCACGCCAAATAAAAAAAATAAATTAATAAATGAAAACGTCCAAGTACTTCCAATTATTTATTTGTAAAATATTTGCATTTGTAAACCAAAAAATCTTAACAGATGGCCTTTAGGGATATGTCTTCACTGTAACAGAATATACTCATGGAAATAAAAAGAGGACACCTGAAAGTACAAATGTTCCCTTATTCTTTTTCTAGATTTCTTCACAAGCTTTGCATTGCACTGTGGGTGAAAGTCTGGAACAGGAAAAAGGAAAACTTATACTGTCATGTGTTCACTTGTTCATTTCCATCAGCATACAATTTGTTGTGACGGATTAACGTCAATTAAATTTTGATTATAAACTAAGAATCATATTGTTTAAAGATGTCTAACTTCAGTGCATCAAGAATCCATCAATAGATTTACAGTAGAGATATTTGTTCCCAGTAATATGTGCATACCTGGTAGAAAAAGTTGTAGAATATCGCATACCAAGTGTGTCAACATTGGATTTACCAGTTAAAATTAGCTTGAAGTATCATAAGGTATCATATGGAAAATGCTGATGAGTTTCGCATTTAGTTTTTTTTAGACATAACAAAACATACTTAAATCCAAACAAGCCAAGTTTCCAAGAAACAAGATCCCAAACATTTAGAATCTGAAAACTGCTGCATCCTAAAATGCATGCCCGAATGCACCATCAAGTGGGAAAACAATATTGTGAAACACCTGTACGTTAACCATACCATCAATCGACCAATACAGGTGCGGAATATGTGCAGTTGATGAACTTGGAACATCACACAATTTATGTACAAGTATTTATATGGGTCTTCTTCTGTGTTATCTCAAACCTGGCCTATTCATCAGTGCACCATTGCAACCATCCGTGTGATTAGTATACCTACATGAAGAGCTGATGAAACTCTCAGCACCATCTCAGTTACATGGCTTTTCAACTTCATACGCGAGGAGAGGCCAGAGAGATCCAAATCCCGCATACTTACCACTTGGATAAGCCTGATGGGTATTGTGCTGAAGATCATGATTAGGCCAAAGCTGGAATTACAATCCCATCTTGTCGAAGGGACATAACTATGAAAGCTTAGGCTGATACTGTTTGGTTATATAATCGGTAGAAGTAATACATGGTGGTCAGGCTTGTCTACTTAAAACTGAACCCAGTCTTCTGAAATATTAATCACAAATGTTTTGAGAGTCTAGCCATACAGAGAGATAACTCCAAGATGATGCCTCAGACACTATACCCATGTGGGATCTGAACCCTGGTAGCCAGTACCATAAGCAAGGGCAGTTGATCTTCCTAAACACTTCTTATTAGCTCATGAGGAAGACTAATTCATGTATTAGGGAATTAATAAGTTTTAATACACGAATTAGTCAATTTTCTGTACTGCTTGCCACAATATGCAGTAATATGTGATGCCATCTAAATGATGCTTTGTCCTTTTACTCTTCTTTCCTGTTCAGTTCTGCAGTTGATATAGATCTATGTGTACATACCCACTCAGCCATCATTTTATACTGATTTTTATACTGAATTTTATACTGACTGTTTAGTGCCAGAGGTCAATATTTTAAAAATGACATCCTACACTCTGAGGAACTTCTTTCCACAGAAAAAAACACTCATGAACAAGACTATGGACAAATCAACCAACTTTGATACAAATATCACTCTCTCACCGACACCTTCCAGAGGCACAAAGAGACTATATACTCCCATGATTCAATCATCAGAAATATTTGTCCAATTCCCAAACTATAGTATTCATAGTAAATCTTCAATCCATCAACACAAAATGTCAAACATGTGAAACACACAGGACATCAACAACACTTCAAGGCCTTGTAAACACTACGTCCTTCATCCCTGTGGCCATATACAGCTGCATTGCGATATGACAGTGGTGTATCTAAATATACCTCATGAGGCCTTGCATGCCCCATGTAAGTCACATGATCCCTGTATTTTGCATGAATTCTCTTCAGAAGCTACCATTGTCTGATATTGAAGATATGTAGAATATATCTATGCACGTCGTTGGTACATGGTGCTCAGGGGAAAATTTCAATATGGGTAATATAACTGTAGCTACTACTGGTCCGAACACACTACAACCAGAAATTGATTTCATTTGTTTAATCAAACATAATGACCACATTGTAAAGCAGCAATTCCCAGGTTCTGACAGACCATAGTGAATACAATGGACTGAAGTATCAACAATGACATTTAGTGTGTAACGAGGAAAAGGCATGGCCTCCTTGCATGATATGACAAATACCCTTTTCACATGTCATCTAGGCACCACCCTTATTGGTACAAGAGAAACCAACTTTAAAGCCAGCATTGAATAATCATATTTTTAAGCCAGGCATTCACTGTCTCATGAGATCTCATAACGTAGCCAATTCATTCTATAAACTTTGTTACATTCAAGGATTCCTTTTCCTGTTGGGCTATTAGCATATAATCACACTCCACTTTGAACACCAATACTCTCTAAGACCCTTCACTTTGTCCCAGTCTTTCAACCAAAGTATGTGTAATATATGCATGGTGATATAATTACTAAAAACACTGTATTAGGACTGCTGGTCTATGAGATACTCTGTCGCCCTTTCAACATCCCAGTTCCTTGTTGATAAAGCTTGTCTCGCTTCTCCCTGAAATAGGCAATGTTTACATCAGGTATATCATCACAACATACAGCATTGTTTTGCAGGAAAGGAAATTACACATAGGCAGTGATCACAAAAAAAAAATCAACCCAGTCAGATAATGATTCATAACAGAATAGTGACATCTTCCACAAGTTATTTAGATCCCGCTTTTCGTCCTCTTTTAATGCAAGATAAAAGGGACGTATTTTTCAATAAATCCCCTTGGAGTAGGGTTTCAAGTGGCAGGACATCATAATAAATGAAGTTTAATAGCAACAACTTAAAAGTACTAACCTCTGCAAATCCCATGTTGACAATCTTGATAACCTTTTTTTCTAATTCTTCTTCTCTTTTTGGTCCTGCAAAGTATAATCACACATAATACAGACCGCTCATTATCAGGTAAACAAACTTCAACACTTAATGGGGTGAAATAAAGGTAAAACACAGTGTTTATGTTCATTTCACTGAACAAGCATGTGTGTGCCTGGCTGCTGGTACTGGTTTTATGGCATTACCTTGTCACTGTTAGATACAGATACAGTGTAAGGACTGAGCAAGCCAGTCCTTTCACATACTCTATTAATTTTAGGTACTCAGTATCATCTCCTAGTTTTAATGCATGTTCAAGTGAGGAGTCCAGAAGATAAAAAATTAAAAATCCAGTGCAGATTGACAATATTTCTTAAAGGGGCACTGATGCGGAGCGAATAATAATTCTCGCCAGCGGTCTAATTACGAAACCAAGCAGCAAATTGGTCTGCACCCGCTCCCTCGACCGTGACGGACAAAGGGACTGGGCTCCTGTCCACATTAGCAGTCGGATGCCCATCATATGCCATTATTTAAAATATCTATGGTATTCTTTATCTGATTATGCCATAAAAGGCGACTCAGCTTGTCGTAAGAGGCGACTAACGGGATCGGGTGGTCAAGCTCGTTGACTTGGTTGACACATGTCATCGGTTCCCAATTGCGCAGATCGATGCTCATGTTGTTGATGACTGGATTGTCTGGTCCAGACTCGATTATTTACAGACTGCCACCATATAGCTGGAATATTGCTGAGTGCGGCGTAAAACTAAACTCACTCACTCACCCTTATCTGATTGTAACAAAATATCCCAGCAGTGTAGTTTTTTTCTGATGCTTGGATGGTAAAGTGACCGATCCAATTTGATCCTATTTCTGTGTTTTTTACTTCGATATTTACCTCGATATGTTATGTGAAAATATGATGTCTACAGGCACGTAGCAAGCCATTTGTTTCAGTCTGAGAGATTGCAAAGCTTTATATTTAGATAGTTTTGAGTGTTGGCCCTGCTGTCATAGCAAGAATCATACATAAATTTTGGTAGCTATGGTAGCTACCCTGGTTTATTATCTATGATAATAAAAACACACAGTTGATTTATTTGAATTCGTAAACTAAAAACAATGACTTTGCCATTGGTACAGAAATCTGAAAATTTTCTTTTGAAAAACAAACCTGATTACACCTATTTACCCAAGTACACAGCAAAAATGCCTGTATGTATTTCTTATGTAACGACGTTCCGTTGGTATCCTCAAAACTGTTTCAGCCCATAAGTGTTTTCAGGCTGCATGCGAAACAGAGATTACATCTTACTTGCTGAAACTCGTGTTTGATGGTGTAAACCTACACATGTTATTTGTCACCATTCTCTTGATGGTCAGTTAAAGAATTTATATCAGGTATAATTAGTGGTAACACCACTCAGGTTACTCAACAAAGCTTCCCATTTGGCATTTCTCCTGTCTGAAGTATATACTCAACATTACTAATTAAGGTCTGTAGTGGCAAATGGATTGTATGTTATGTAATATATGCATGTAGCTGATGCAAGACTTTTATCCTCTACAGCGGATTTGTCAAAAGGCAGTGTGTGTAGATGTACTAATCTGTAGTGACTACACCCTGTCGTAAAGTGCGAGAGTAAAAACAAGAATTAACCACCATTGCATTGATTGATTGCTCATTATTGGTTAACTAAATTACTTACATAATACAATAAGTTGCCAGGTGTGCTATCTTAGGTGACCAATGAGAGGTTTATCAGGTTTTCACCAATGTAAAAAGACGTGAAACGATGTGTTATTTTTGCACAAATTAGACTGTTGTAAGACTGTTATTATTGTAGACTGTTATTTACCAGCCGCAGATGAATAGAATATTTTTCTTTTATGTGGACATTGATGGATACATTCCTGAACAAGATAGTAGCCTGACATTGTTGCTATAACATTAGTCTGTTTTAAATTCATCATTTGCATTTTGTTTAATTTATAAATGCTATAATTTGTTGTATTTTTCAGCAGAATCTATATGACAGAAAACACACACTAGATCGTGTATGTGTGTGGAATAGGATCCAAACTGGCAGTCTAAACAATGTTTAAATGTTACAGTCATGTTAGAAATTAACAATAAGTATAAGCAGACCATGTGTTCTTTCATTAATTTTCAAAATCATACAAATATGACAATAAACTAATTAGGGTTATGACACAAAATATAAAGACGAACACTGGCTTCGTTATTTTCCCATCCTAATAGTTTTTTACCATTTCTACCACTTGCAGATGATTAACCTTCAAAGTGTTTCATTTGTTTTCATAATGCATTTGTAATGAAGTAAAAATGACTTCACCTTAGCTGATCTGTCTATAATTAAACTCAAAACTGCGCATACGGGCTGTGCTGCAGAGGTCACAAACCAATCACAAACTCTAGGATATCATCCGCGTACTCACAGGAGAAAACAATAACAAAAGGAACAACCAGTCCATGGAAATTGCTCCACATCAGTGCCCCTTTAAGCACTGTGGCGATAGCCACCTTGTCAAAACATCAAACTTATTCCCTTAAGCTTCAAAGCAAAGTACTCTCTGCTGTGTAACACAACAGATGTTAAGTAACTGCTTCTGGACCAGTCACAATACATTTTGCATGTAGAATTGTAAACTGTTGTTGTTATATCAATATGTTTAATGTTATTCTTGTTTTGAGTGAGAGAGATAAGGGGAAATAACACCTCCACAACACATAACTTCACTTCAATACAAAAAGCTGAAAGGGCAGATAACTCCTCATGGCATGGTGTTAATGTGTCTTTATGGGACAAGTTGAGTAAGCGCACAATATTTTCCATCATGACATGTTAATACAGAAACAGAAATCTTTGCACCAGTCCTGTGATCACTGGTCATTGTCTGTATGCCCTATACTAATGTGATCTACCATTCTTTAGCATGTTATATTTATTAAAACTCTACACATTAGTTTCTGTTGCTGAGTAATGTATTGACCAAACACAATGAAAATACACTGCACCTCCAGCATACACTGATGTCCAGTGCCTCGCTGTCCTGGCAAATATATCCGGCACTTCCTTGTATTGCTGGGCTACCACTGCATCTTGAGGATCATCTGGTTCTGCAGCTGCCAGCAGCGCTTGTAACGACAACAGTACTGTCCGTAACGTCATGGCAGCAGCCCTGAAAGTACACAAAAGTCACATTATGTTCCAAGGTATCAGGCACAAATCTATCTACCTTAACTGTTTTGAATGCTCAGAAAGTCCAGTAAAGCTACGTAATGCGCGATCTTTTTTTTTTGTGAGGGGCGATAACTCTCTTTTTGAAATGATACAAGCGACGGTCCAACAGCTCACTTCTCACGTCTGGTTCCGGACTCAAATTGCTACATGTAAAGACAGAACCCAGCAAACGCGTTGCTGGGGTCACATTGATTGAAAAAATGATTGTTTACGAAGACTAGCCAATAACTTTGATTTTTAGTTATATTTTTACAAATTTAACTGATAATTAATTATTAAAGTGCACATGCATCATCATAAAAAAAAAAGAAATACAAAATTCTACAGTGCAGCTTCAATTTAAAAGGGGAAAAGATTCTGACTTTTTTTACATATTTATGTTACAATTTGAAAATTCAATTTATTTTATCAAAACATGAAGAGAAGGCTCTAATAAATGCAATATCAGCTTTTTCTTGACTATTATAATAATCTGATTGTTGTGAAGACAAGCTGTATGTAGACACAACAATAAAATGTAAACCTTTGTTGCTTCAACACTTAACAATGCCATTTATTATACTAGAGATTGAAATTTATAATCAGTATGAATATATGTATTTCTTTTTAGTTATGCAATAAGAGACAGAATTTGGAAAGTAACCTTGAATATGTACTTATCCTAGCAGTACTACTTCTGTGTCTGAAATGTTATATTTAATAAATGAATATTTTAATATTATTCCCTCTTAGTAAAAATAAAAGAAAAAAAAAAACTTAAGAAAAAATACAAAACATTTTAATCTATTCCCAAAATTCAGGATAATTAAAATGCTGTAGAAATTTGCAATGTCTTAAGCATTATTTATCCATTTTGTGATTTAATATTTCGTGCATCACAAACAGTTAAACACATAAAAACGTAGACTTTAGTTATGCCCATGTATATCCTATTTTAAAATAGCATGGCTACATGTAGGTGATGATTGACATAATTCGTCCGTTACTGTTATCTTACAATTACGTGACCGTTGTTTCTCACTTCTCTCTCTGACTGCTAAAAATTTGTGTTGTCAAAATTCTCAATCCCATGTTGTATGACCCGATGAAATTTATGTAACATGACTTTCAGTGTTTCTCATTTCACGCACCCCATCAGCTCCTCACTGCAGTGAGTTACATGAATGTAGCCACATCGACTGTAATACTAAAGTGATTTGCGGACATATACAATGAAAATGCACCGCGGTTTTAAATGCGTGGTACTGCGACATCTAGTGCCAAACTTAAATTACCGATTGCGAAACATCAACAAACCGTCAAAACATGACGATCAGCTGATTCCACCGTCCAGCTTCGAACTGCTATTTCTCAATACATTCTAGAAATATAAGCAGTCATGACTATCCCAGGTGTTTCATAGAAAATTGGAATAAATACTTCAGGACATGATACTTGCTAGATCATCTTAAAAGGAAAAAGATATACGGTTCATGCAACAGCGGGAACGTTTCCGGTGAAGGTGAAGGTTTATACTGGTTAACTGTCTCTAAGTGCAATAGTAACACGTATGGCTCACATCACGTATACAACATGCGCTGTCAGTTTAAGGTTGGACCATCCGGATCAGCGCACCCGGCGGATTGGTGAAGGGAAGATAATTTCAAAAAGATCGCCCATTGGTTAATACAAACATATTTTGAAAGAATTTTCAAGACTAAAACTTTTTCAAAGACACACAAATAGCTGAATACACGCTTGTATCAGACTTAGTTCATTTTTATAACAACCAGTGTGAATGTTTGCTGTTGGAAAATAGCCTTGTTTGGACCTAACAATCATGTGACTGATATAAGCAATGAACCACATCATTACTGTTCACTGACACATCAGCCTGACCACACGATTAATTTACTAATCCTCTACCAGAAAGCAGGACAACCAAATCAATTATGTGAGTGGAAGTCGTTTTGTCACAAACAGCAATGTTTCAGCTGTTATATTCCAGTGGAGAACGACGTACTGGGGACCCTTCTGACAGATAGCTTACAGGCTGTTTGCTTGAGAACCTTTCTCTTGAATACAGTAAACGGTCTACAACGAACATGCTAATAATGAACATATGAATATAACAAAATATTTTGGTTATCAGTTATTAACAAATTAAAATACTGATCTCTTTGAGTTCATCATGACCATGGTTTACTGAATGACATCATATCTTTGCAGGGTATTTAGAAGTAGAATGCATAAAAATGCCAGATTTATGAATGTCAACTTGCTCGTTGTGAAACAGCACGATGTGTGATGAAGGAGATGTTGAAGGAACAAGCATAAACTCTGAAACGTTGTCTTACTCCCAATAACGAAGTTGATATCAATAAATCTTGCTTTTCTTAAACACCATATCGGTAAATATTTACACCAAAATGAGGAACTACGGATGGTGCTTACATGTTTATTGCAGCAATACATAACCTGAAGATGCTACCAACTTACCACTGATCCTTCAATATATCCAAGCATATTGCACCTGTGACTGAGCTGATGTTTGGATGCCATATCTTGGTGACAAACTTCACCTGTATGTGTAAAGAAAGCTTATCTATCATCCAGCCTTTGCTAGTTGAAAGGGTCATGGTGAAAATCACTGTTGACACTGTAAATCTGATGAAACAATAAGATAATAGTTACTTCAGTACATCTTATGTTTCACAAGTAGGAAGCAGTGCGTTAAAATTGTAAGATTTTTTTATAAAAATATGAATGTTGATATGGTTGACAATGAAGGTGAGAAAAGCAAGTTTTTGTCCTTTTCCTGACAGACTGGTCTGCTGGCTCTACTATGCAGTTTTGAACTGGTAAGTTTCCTGGTTAGACTGCATACACATTTAGTGACAATGAAACAGGAAATTCAATGCTACTGGTTGTTTGACATTGTCTGGAAATAGAAACAAATTTCCTCCTTATGTTCCATGTTTGCTGATGAACAGCTACAATCGTGTTATGAAACTACTTTGAGTGTATGTCACTTGCAGTTTTCGCAGAACTTAAACTTGTTTAATGTGTGCAAAACTTTCCTTATTTACTAGAATCATTTGTCAGCACTGCTTTTGTAACCTTCCATAAGGAAGTAACTCCATCCATCATCACGACTGGGACAACTCAACATTTACTGAAGAGCTGGTCACAAGAAATGTGATTTCTTGTTTTACCAAAGCCCTGATCAATACTGTTTACACATCAACATATGATTCTAAAGTACCTATGGCTGGGAACAGTGATAACACTGTTTTCTTCTTCTTTCATCAGATAAGCAAAGTAGAAATAGAATATATACATACTGATACCAACTGAGTTTAAGTTTAAGCTGCTTTTAGCACTATTCCATCCATATCACAGCTGGGGACACCAGAAACAGGCCTTACACTTTGTACTCTGTCGGAAATCAAACCCAGGTCCTCACCATGACGATTGGACGCTTTTATAACAACCTGGCTACCCATCTCTGCCAATACTTGTACTGTGTATCCTATGTGCATCATGAATCATATCAAAGTTAACATATGGTGGTACAGGAGAGTCATTGTGCATCATGTTACCTATATTTACTGTGTATACACTGTGATCATAATGATAAGCTTGTTGAGAACTGTGGGCCAACTTCATGGTACCAGAGATGAAGAGGGAATCAGGTACTGGGACAGTCATAACTAACGTCTGGGTCGGGAGGTAACCATGTAGGGCAAGTACCCTCAGGAAGACCTGTACCTATGTTTAGTCATCCCCTGTTTGCCATGGGAACATTGTTTCAATGAAACAAAATCACTCTGACTCCATGGCTACACTACAAGTCACCAAAGTCACCATTTCTTTCTGATCAAGCTGACTGTCTGAGCAATTGTTCTGACGTTCATATGTGTGAATAAACATCAAGTTTCAGTCAACTTCATTTGAAAAAACAGATTGATTCTCCACATGGTAAAGAAAAGATATGCACAAAAATATTGTATCACATAAAGCCAAAGGAAAAGACAACACTCAAAAGTCAGAAAAAAGATTAATGTGAAATATATACACACAAAAGGTCTCTTCCCTGCAATTAATTAATGGCACCAATTTTCAAACTTGGTCTCTGGCAACTTCATTAGTTTGTGAGGATACTAGTCAGCATTCAGACACTTCTTGATTGTACATAAAGACTAGGGCTGTAAGGATTCAGTCACATATTTGATGAATCAAACTGTAACCCTTCATGAATTCAATTCTTCATTCCTGGTCACCAGAACTGAATATTAATGAATATTTACAAGTTTTTTAAGGGAGCATGCTTTACTTGAACCATTATGTCCTTTATACAAACAGAGCCATGCAGTGATGGAGTAGGTAATAGCTTTGCAGCAGCACATGTGATGTTAGTTCACAATGACTGCACATGGTACTGTGGACTATGACTAATACATACCAAATCTGAGTGCCATCAGATCAACATCTTGAAACATCAGTTTTCTTATAAAGCAGGAAGAGTTGTTAGTATAAACGTTCAAACCTTGAGGGGTTCTTACATTTGGCTTCTGTAATATTTTTACACAGTGATTGTCAACCTCAAACATGTTTAACAAAAAAAACCATAATGACACCTGGGCCCTATGCTGAACCTTGGCCTATAAAAATTAAGAAAATACACACCTTGGGAGGGTTGAATGGATAGGTTTCTGGTACTTTGATGTCCAGTTTGAATGTGCCCCCTTCATATGGTGTGTCAGGAGGTCCTGCTATCTCGCCTCTCAGGTCATTGTACTGGTCATCAACAAGTTCCACCTTGATGTCACACTTGGCAATCTGAAGAAATACAAGTGATGCATCTTGATGACCTTTGCTGAACAACCCAAACAAGTATCAGTTAAGGTTTCTAAATACTTCTCCCAAACGATGCTTAGCAATGAAAAATGACCATCACTTTGTTACAGTCAGGTAATATCAGTTCATAATCCTCAATATCAACTTTTTTTTCCCAGCAAAAACAAAGAATTCGTGACTAAGATCAAAATTGTAATTGTCCCCATGGCAACAAGCGCATAAAACTACTACATGCAACATGATTGGTCACTCAAAGAAACGGACTAATTGGAATCTGAATCTGTCTTTCAAAATGCATCAGATAATGTAAATCACGAAATTTTTGCGTCATGATATTCTTGCGAGCAGCGACCAACAGACATTTTTACGTCACAATATTTTTGCGACTTGCCTAATTCTCAAAAAATTGCTTAGCTGGACAGTTTCAAAGCTTACTTGCATCTGAAAGTTTTATCTGAAGTAAATCCTATCACATGTTAAAGTTTGCCGCTAATCTTCAACACCATTCAGAGGAGTATGTCCGCATGTATACAATCAGTGATGTTTTCCTAAAAACAGCACATGCTGCATAGGCCCGATAAGCTCAAAACAGTTCAAAAGGATTAAATGAAATGGAATGACTCTAATAAATTGGCACTGATGAAGGACCAGTTTAGTCAGTGTCAGCAAAGCTGTTGATCTCCATTTAAGTGTCATGAAACCTGGATGGTCTTGGCCTTTCAAATTGTCTCTAGGAAATGTGTGTTGCGTGGTTGGTGCCTGTCTTGACTACTGATTGAGTGACTTTTGTTCAGGTATCCATTGTTTGACATGTGACACGCGAGTATGAGTAATGCTAGTAATTAGTCATTCTTCGCGTTGTTGTCTTTGCTTAATTCATGCATTGTCTAGATCTGTTGTTAATTATATGAACTGGTGAATAATAAAGCGAAGATAGGACAGGTTGTTTGCTGATAATTCATTGCAATCTACCAGCAAATTGCGTCATGATATTTTTGAGAGCTCAAGTCATTCGCAATTTTACAAAAATGTCATGCTCGTAAAAATTTAATGATTTACAGTATTCTCATAACACTGAATTGTAGGCTTCGCACTGTCATGTGAAATAGCTTGCAACAGAGAGAGATGTCCAGAGTTTGATACTCAAAACAGCAGCTTGCATCATCGGGGGAATGCAGATAATTTTGCTACAGCAAAACTAAGCTTGTGTTCTGTGCTTTGCTTATACTTGAGTTATAATTGAGTCGCTTAAAAAAATACTCGTAATGCATTTCAGATTTACAGTTAATGTTGTTCAAGCGAACCAACACGACTCGCCAATATTCTTAAAGTGCGCCATATGAACTTTCAATGTGTGAATGGTGCATGGCCTAGAATGAACACTGCTTACTGTCCATTAGTAAGATGAGGGGATTCTAAAATGCAAGTAGTCATGGTCATTTATTGAACATCAATAGAAACATACCACTGTATGTACTGATACATCAAAGTTCAGAAAGTTCAGAAAAGCAGTATCATCACTGTTTTAGAGCTGGCAAGGCAAGTTCATTGTCTCTGTCTATGACCTGGGTTTCTTTTACAAAGTGACGCTGGCAATCCCTACCTCAGTTGTCACCATCCCAAACAACATATTTTGGGGTATAGTGTAACTCCTGGATTCAAGATTAGTCTGATATTACAAATGCTGTAGTGACAAAATAGCACTGTGCCCAGGCAGTTTCAGCACTTGTAAACATCACAAGAACCTTACTTCCATGGCTTATTTCTGGAACAATAGTAGATTGACATCCAAAATAATTTCATTTATTAATTCAAATTTAGTAACAATGCCCCATGGCCTATGGCATTTCGCTCTTGAAAAATTGCTGATGCCCACAGAGTTCTATCGTATGAGCCTATTGTTCTGTAAATCTGTTAATATTTCCATCAGACACATTTGATGGTGCTAAAGAACACAAATACTGTCTATCACAGGATTTCAGATAGGACTTACTCTAACTACAATGTGACACTTTGTCCCATATAGACACTGAGTGTTCCCAACCCAAGGACTGAATTGAAGCTGAACTAATACTGAACAGGTCAAACAGGATGCCATGTTAAAAGTATATGGCAACTAATGAATAGCAAACCAAGGCACCACACTACTATGTAAACTTGATTTCAGGCTTAAATGCTTTTCAGTCGGTGAGTAAATCAAAAACATAACAGGAGCGTGAAATATATCTTGATTTAGGTAATTGTTACATAAGTATGTGGTGGACAATAATCTGCTCCTTGGAATCCATCCAGCTTACTATATCATCTGAAGGCATTGGTTGGTCAGTTTTCAGTAAGGAGATGGGCACATGATAACAGAGAGTGACATAGTACATTTGGTGAAGTCTGCACTATTTTGAGCGAGGAAGAATCACAATAGTACCATAACCAGAGCTGACGGAATCTGTGATTTTACGTTCGCCAACTCATGACGAGTTCTCATTTCATTTTCGGTCATTTACAACACATGAAAAATAAATACCTCATCACTTTTGATAACTTCTTTGAATTCCCTCTTTATTCTGTTAATGGCGATCGGGACGGTAGCCATTATAAAAATGGACAATAGTTTTTTGTTTGGCTTGTTTCTGAAGACAACACTGTATTCCAACTCTAAATGTAACTTCCGGTTAACCCCGAACATGCGCATACCCATGGCTACCAAAAACCTATGTCGTTACCTTTTTCCATTGACTATTAATTGTTTATGTATCATACGGGAAATTGATAAGGCATATTAATTTGTATTTTCTTTGTTTTCTTCGCGACCCGAAAGCTGAAGTGTGAAATGACTTCCCTGAAAACGAGAATATGCATTGTTACAAAAGACAAACCACAGAATATCTGAAATGTGAATCTGTTACTTACAGTTTCACAAACTGTCTCACAAACTGTCGCGTTTCTTATAATATGTACATGATGTTTTATGTTTGCGTGTAGGTTGATACAACATGCACGATAGTCGTCACCTAAAGACGCTTCACGATTCGACTGTGCCTTTCTGATAACCTTTGGAATTAGCCCTTAAGATATTCACTGGTGTCTTGTGAAGAATATAAGGTCATCATTCAATTAAACATATATGCTAAAGTTAAGAAATACGGTTTTGCTATTTCCTTCGACAGAATAAATCGACAAAAAAGGTTTAATAATTTCGTCACACGGTGTTTTGAAAGGGTGTTCGGGACTGTGCCTCAGGAAATACGGAATTTACAAGGGTCTTACAGTCTCGTACACCCTTTCAAAACACCGTGTATCTAATAATATTATGGAGGTAGCTACATGAATGGTCTCATTATCCTGAAGGGTAGTAAGTTGCTAATGATGGCATTTTCGCAGTGATGTATACTATCAAAAAAATGGATAGACGTGAAATCTGTTGCGAAAATGTGGTTGGTTTTTTTTTTGTATAACTCGTCCACAAATAGACTTCATTGGTGCAAGGAATTTTGCACCAGCTTAGAAGGAGGTAGTGTCTATACAACCAGGGAGCCTTTATAGAGGTAGTAGAGTATCCCTGATACAACCAGGTGGATAACGGAGATAACGGAGACACTGAGAGCGATGGTGACAATGTAGCACGACCCAGACATCGGGTTTCCTGGCTCTCAGACTAATCTCTGTCAGCCCGTTCCATACAGTATGACCAGGTATCCCCTGAAGTCAAGTCGATCTTGGGCTGCAGTGGTAACTCGAGGTCTGCTTGTACGGGGACGGTCATTTGTTATACCTGTATGATTGCAAAGAGCTGCAAGGCATGATATCGCATGGACCGCTTCGTCTGTATGTTGCATATGTGCAACCGGACAATCAGTGCAACATACACAGCCAACAATGTTTCTGGACTTCGTAGAGTATCAGCGCAAACCATCAGAATCGCCTACGACACGATGGGACACGACCATATACATGCAGCACCTGTTCTGAGGCATCGTCATCGTCGTGCACGTCTGCAATGGTGCTGAAACGTTCGACCGTGGACCTTAGTGCACTGGAGGAGTATCTGGTTTAGTGATGAGCCGCGGTTCTTGCTGTACATATCGCCATGATGGTAGGATGCGTGTCTACCGACGGAGAAATGACCGCT
This sequence comes from Haliotis asinina, assembly GCF_037392515.1. Taxonomy (NCBI): domain Eukaryota; kingdom Metazoa; phylum Mollusca; class Gastropoda; order Lepetellida; family Haliotidae; genus Haliotis; species Haliotis asinina. The sequence continues at coordinate 93,859,143 of NC_090281.1, forward strand.
TCACTCGACACTATAGTCGTAAAGTTGATAGATACGGCGATGGAACTGTGATGTTGGCAGGCATATCCTTGAATGGGAGGACTGCTGTACGCTACCGTGATGAAATCCCCCAACGTCACCTTAATCCCAACATTGACGTCAGAAAAGAGATTTTCCTGCAAGACAACACCAGAGTGCATACTGCACGTGTTACCATGGACTATCTTACCAACAACAATGTGAATGTGCTGCCCTGACCATCCAAATCGGGTGGGGAGTTGGGGGGTGCCACAGTGCCCGCGGCTAGTAAAAATCCAGTCAGTGGACTGGCTTGTGAATTTTCATGTGCTACACATTTAACATATGCAAGATTATGACCGGATGTTCATCATATTAGCAGCTTCATGTTGAAACATGTACTATGCCAATAATATCTTATGTTCAGCAATATTTGTAGTCTCGTGCTTAGTTGTAGGGGGTTGGGGATGGTGGTTCAGGCATAGTTAACAAAGTTTGGAAACCATTTCGCACAGTGGGTACTTCTATTAGCGCAGATCGATGCTCATGCTGTTTATCACTAGGTTGTCTGGTCGACACTCGATTATATACAGACCGCCGTCATAAACTGGAACATTGCTGAGTGTGGTGTGAATCTAAACTCACGCCCTAACGTGCTGCGGCCTTAATGATCAGTGACTTTATGATCTGTTAAAACTGTCCCCGATATATAAGACCGTGCTTTGTTCCAACTTGTTTATGCTGACATTTTATTACGAAAGTAAAATTTGTTAAAGGTTCCGAGTGTCTTAAAAGGATAAAGAGCGTGCATGTGTCGATATATTGGCGTAAAGCAGTGCGTGTTTGGAATCTGATTCCATATCCTAAATCCATTCCAACTTTTCAACTGAAACTTCATCTGCCGCGAACCTTCATGCAACAAATTAGACCGCAGTCTTCGGGTCCTCTGAAGGATATAGGAAGGATGCCAAATATCAAGGTGTTTAGCGGTACCTCACACCCTGATTTGGCTCAGAAAATATGTGACAGGCTTGGCATTGAGCGTGGCAAGGTCGTCACGAAGAAATTCAGCAATGGAGAGTGTTGGTAAGCACATGGTGTTGGGCATTGTTTAGATTGAGTCTTGTCACATGTGTTTTCACAGCATATTCACTGAAATCAACACTGACCATTAACGTCATGTCATTTACCCTTGTCTTTTCACAATGTGGTTCAATGTAACACATTCTAGGTTTAAAATCAATAATTTCGTTACGTATGGAACAGATCATTGGTCAGTTCGATCAGTTCTGCTGTTGAAAAACGTTTCATTATTTGGGGCCCATTTAGGGTTTTGTTGTTAAACATGTTTGCCTTCAACTTGAAACTGTTGCAGTTGTTATGTAACGATATTTCTGCATAGTGTTCATTATAATCAGATCAAATGTTATTTCAAATGACTGGAAATGGAATGTATCTAATTTTCATCATGTTGACATAAAGTCTCATGATCATACATAAGATAAATATTTGTTTTCATATATAAGGAATATATGTATTGAAGTTGCCTCTGGCAGGAAATGAAGGTATTTTTTGATTCACTGACTTAGTAAAAGCACTTGTTTAGATCTACGAATTTAGTGAAAGCATTTGCTTAGATCTACTGATATAGTGTACTTTTACCATGGTGTAACATGTTTCCAGGGTAATAGGGCAAAAGATGATCATGGACATTATTGCGTATCAGTAGATTATCAAAACTGTAATTCCGTCAATAAATATCACCTCATCCTTTTTGAATAATTTATTGTTATGCTCTGTCGTCCGGTTATTTCCAATGCAACACTCATTTTGTGTCTTGTCCGTAAGCACGAGTGATAGAAGTGACGTACCATGTTTTCGTGATACTCGCTATTTCGCGGGGTAACGCCCTAGTATGGAAGCGCATGTGATTCAATCTTCTCCACAGAAATCAGTAAATACAACGTATCATTGGTTCAGGCATTTTGTCACTGATGAGAAATTACTGGAGTATCGTCTTTATAACAAAATTGCATACCATCAAAATGACACTGAGTGAGTCGTGTCAGCTTGCTGAACTTCTTTTTTAATTTTGTTAATTGGTTATCATCACACTTGACAATCCGTTTGAAGTCGGTAATCGGCTAACTACAAAGCACTTCCGCCTCAGGCAGTCCCGCTTGACCGAGTTAATTAGCGATGTTTCCATAGTAAATTACCTTGAAAGGCAGAGATGTCAGTCCGAAATCCGAGTTACATGAAGTCTGAATTAGTTAGCCTATATGTAATGATAACTTAGTTAACTTCTGCTGGGACGAACAATTTGGTCCGAATTATATAGAAAACTGAGTTACTTAGGGTCCGAGTAAGACAGCTTCCACTGTACCTATCAAGAGTAGTCATCTAAGACTTTATCAGTTGATGCTTGGCTCTTCAGCATATGTTGTCGATAATGGGATTTTGCTTTTTCTTTTGAACTACCTATGATCAAAAGTTATGGTTTGGCAGAGAATATTTTTATTCCAGTTACAACAGGTGAAGGGAAAGAGCTTACAGGTTACCATTACATTACCAGGATTACTGCTTCAGGGTGGCAGATAAGGGCCGTATTGTACGGATAATGATATGTGCATTATGATAGGAAAAAGCCAGCCACACCACATCAGTGTTGTACCATTTTTACAGAATCATTTACAGACACATTTATCTGAAAAAATTTTGTTTTGTCATTTATTGTCCTGTTTACACAAGATTAGCAATGTTGTGGTGTACTATGAAAAGAAACACAAGATTACTGACTCAACATTAATTCCATTCAGTGCCCTAAGTGTACTCTACATTTTTTCAAGTACTCTTCTATTGACAAAATAAGGAGTATGTACTCTTGCTGTTGAAAAGTTATCTGGAGCCCTGCTGCTTTCAATACAATGTTACAGTCTTACATAGAATGTTTAGTTAAAATCATACCTCATTTAAGAAAATTGAAACATTATACTCTTCTCCAATTACCTTCATAATCATTCAATAGATAGTTTTGAGATGTTGTAAGGGTTCCATTGCTTATTCAAAAGGTGCAAAGAGTTTGTGATAGATGCTGTATTTTTGTAAAGAAGAATCATTATAAACAATTGTTCAGCTGAATTTGAGAGGCTCTGTGTGGGGTGTTGGTGAGCCTTGCTCACATTTTATGACATTTTATGGCTTGTTGATCATGGTTCAGGCTTGATGTGATGTATGCATTTCTGCGAAGACTGGTACTGTCTGAGAAGAACAGAGGACATTTCTTTGTGGTCTGCCACCAGAGGGCTGCTACAGGGGCTGCTGATGAATAAATGAAATTCAGTTGTTGTGGAGAGAAGTTCCTGCATCACTTCACTCAGGGGATTACTAAAGTGACAATACATCTGCACTAATCAGTGATCTTCAGTGAGAACTGAAAATATAAGAATTACGAAAACCTTGAACGTATTGAGAACGTGGCAAACAAGTCTTGGGTCGATCAGTGTTGGTTTACAGCTTGACCTTCTCCCCTTCTGACATGGTTAAACATAGATTGATAACCTACTTGTCTAGGTAATAGAGCCCACATTATGTAATATTTATGTCCTCTTTAAACATGACTGGCCACACATCACTGAACACAGTAAACACAGAGAGTGATGACTTACGAAAGTTACATAATGGTTTTGATGTTGACATGAGACATGAGCATTTGGAAATTGTCATGGCTTTTAGCATTTGTATGATGTTTAAATGCCTGTCCATTGGATATGTATCAAGACTTCCTAAGTAAAAAATGATATAAAGCATGGATTGTGAAATATTTCATTCAGACATTTATTTGGGCCTTCTGAGAGCAGGAAGAGTCCAAGCTGCAGCAAGTGACTTTATTTGTGCCAAGATTAGAATCAGAAGTTACCAATTCATCTTATGTAGAATAACTTTTGCAGATCTTCAAGGGTCTTAACATCATTTTCAATACTTTTCAGTACGTTTCACATTTTCAGTTATGTGTATTTGTGTTTTTTGTATTTTGTCAGCTGATCTCACATGACCCAAAATATATTTTACCAGAGCCCTTCTGTGATTTTTGTAGTTTTTTTTTTAATCAAAAGTGATTTGTGTGTCACCGAAAAATTGGAGCAAGATAATGATTCCTTTCCCAAATTCTCTTCCAAAAGCACTTACTTTGGAAACTTGCTGAAGTACTTATAATTGTATTCACTGTTTCAAAAGAGTCAAATTTTGAATAAGCACTTTATTGTATTATCAAGCAAGTTTTAGAATTCCTTGTCTGAGAGCTTCTTGTGAATTCTCAAAATGGACCCATTTGTTCTAGATCACAACCTGTAATTTAGTGAAAGCTGTCATTTTAAACTGTCACATTATGGTTCATTCACTAACTTGTATAACTTGTAATTTTCTTTAAATAAAACTGTATTGAAGGTGACCTGATGAATAGTCATTGAACAATGTGGAATCTAATCATGATTTTTTCAAACCACTTTAAATCCATGCAAGCATTAAACTCTGGTAAACACTAGACTTACAGGTGAAATATCATCACCTTTGTCATTTACATCCAGATCTGTCCCTTCAATCGCAATCATTTGACCATGTTTTGATTTTGTCCTACTGCAAATGAGAGTGCTTTTCACCTGTCGGCAGTGTTGAGATCGGGGAGTCTGTGCGTGGAGAAGATGTGTATATCATCCAGACGGGGTGCTCCGAGGTGAACGACATGTTGATGGAGCTGCTCATCATGATCAATGCCTGCAAGATTGCATCAGCATGTCGCGTCACCGCTGTTATACCCTGCTTCCCCTATGCACGACAGGACAAGAAAGACAAGGTACTTCTAACTCGGCCTGTTACAGGTCATTGGCGTATTTGTTGAATCAAACACTAGGAATGCAAGAATTTAATTCGATACTCATAATCACATGACATTCATGATTTATTGTAAGGACTGGTTTACTTGAATTAGGACTTATTTGTCAAAGTGTAATATGCAAAATGGATGAGTATCAAGCCCGGTAGAGTGAAAGTCAACACATTACATCAAGGTGGTCAGTGGTCACTGTTGTGAAAAATAAACTGTTAACATAGTGAAAAATGGTGATTATGTTTGTTTCTTCTTCATTGACTATCATAATATCATAATACACCAGCTGCTATGTGGAAGAGCTGACCATGAGGTTGACTTTGACATCTGGACGATGAAGATGCTGCCATATATCTGTCCTTTGCTGGGTGTGTATTAAAAACAAACTGACAAACAAACATACGTAAAGGGTTCCTGCTTTATCAAGGTTGTCACATGTTCCAGAGTCGTGCTCCTATATCTGCCAAGTTGGTGGCCAATATGCTGTCTACAGCCGGCGCAGATCACATCATCACCATGGATCTTCACGCCTCACAAATTCAGGTCAGTCATTATGATATTGACGTACTTTACACGTTTCTGTCGGTTATTATTTTTCCATATTTGCGTAATATCAAGACATCATATGATGTTTTTGTATGCATATACCTTCAAATCCAGATGAGTGGAATTGCTGTTGACCATGTAGTAAGGTTGACTTACTGATGTATTTGAGGTATGCCTATAAGGGTTAGGACAAAAGATGATTGAATATTGAACAAATTATTTTTTTATCATATCAAAATATAGCACAGAAATACATTAGGTGACAGTGATAATGAAAACAAATAGTATAGAAATATGAATACATTTCAATACTAGTGCTTTGAAATACAAAATACATGTACCTCTTAAAATCTGTGAACAAAATTCATCAACAAACGACGGATATACATAGCACCATCTTGAACCTTTTTGAAATGAAAAAGGTGAACTCTCTTCTGGAAAAGGTCTGACATTAATGTTTATTTGTGTTAATTACTCTTAGGTTTATCCACCTTTAGCATCTTCATCATCAGACGAGTCGTTGTTGTGACAGGTCCTGGGACTTAGCAATGACTTGAGCTTCTATATAAAGTAACTGATTTAATTTCATGTGTTAATTCTTACATTTCTGTAAAATCACTAATCTGCTATTTTAACTCGCCCATTAATGGCGAACGGTGTAAGCTGTGCTGGTTTGTTGATGGGATCCATTATCTACTCCAGTTAACTGCTCGTTGACTGACTTCGGCTTATGTATACAGGGTGGCTGTTGTTTGAAGGACCTAAATTTCCTTCTCGAGTCATCATGTGTATTTATGAATTCGTGTAACTGGAAATCAAATGATGACAACTATGACAGGGAATGGAGTTATGCATATATTCAGAAAACCAGCATTCGACTCATCAGGATTTGACTGTATGTTCAAATATGTTGCAGTTGTTATTGTCACACAAGTTTTTGCCAGTAAATGGAAACATTCTTAAATCCTGCAGTCAAAATTTTGCATTATCTGTCATTTATTTGGAGCATCAAAAATGGCTGTTGATCACTTTGATATTTCTTATATTTATAGTCACATTTGCCAACAGTCAGACTCAATTTTACATCTCCTGATTACATGTTTCCACATCTTGTGGCAGGGTTTCTTTGACATTCCTGTCGACAACCTCTATGCAGAACCGGCCGTCTTAAAGTGGATTCGTGACAACATCACTGACTGGAGGAATTGCTGCATTGTCTCCCCAGATGCTGGTGGTGCCAAGAGGTCAGTTTCAAACGTCCAAAACACTTTTCCATTGGTGTTTTGAAAAAATAAGTACTTCAAAACTGTATTTTTCCTTATCCTTACTCATGCTAATTGCTTATCTCCTCTTCCCTGGCGAAGGTAGTAGAATGCCTGAAATCCATTGAGGTTCCCTTCTAAAAATAAGCAGACATAAAATACACTCACCCATGTGTAGCCTCCCCTTTCCCGCGCATTGGCCATGTGACTGGCCATGCTCTTCACTCTCTCCTGATCGCCCGACGAGGGCAGCTGGAGTTACCTGGAGTCTCCACTACGGTGATAAGTTTTTCAATTATTTCGGTCCTTTAACTATTGTACTTTAACAACTGTTGTATGCGGTATTTGGTTTATGCATATGTATCACAATTGGTTATTCGTGATTATTGTGCTTTGATACAGCACATATTTTGTCAACCAAGACTTTGTCACAGTTGATGAAATCATGTTTACAGTGTAAATTACGGCTGTCAGCAGTTGACCTGCTTTTAGTTTCGACAGCGTGTAAGCCCTTATGTTCTTCCACTATTTGCTGTGAATTTTACAGAAATGTATCTATTTCAGAATTTATTGTATAAATTGATTCTTTTCGCAGGTGTGCGAGGGACAGGCAATGTCGACTTTCATTAGTCATGTCTAATCGGATGATTTAGCTTCTGTAACCGTTTTTGATTTCATTCCAGTTACCAGTCAGGCGTGTCCCCAGGGTCCAGTGAGTTGTCCCCTACACCACAGAAGAGGACTTCATTTGGAGCGAGGCCGTCACAGCCTAAGAAGCCTAGATCACCATCATCATCGAAGACAAACTTGTCTGCAACGAAGAAGTTTGACAAAAAAGTTCTGTGGGGGCGAGTTCGTCCCTCTACAGCAATGACATATCTACAGTCTTCTACTACGTAGACAGTTGCTCCTAGATCGGCCACGACTACATCATCACTGCTCAGGATCGTCAGACAATGCAGACTTAGTCAGCAATCATCCTCGGTCATCACAGCAGACATCTCTATGAGTCAGCCATGACTGCACTCAACACAGCCATTTGACACAGACACCTACATGCAATATGAGCTTGGAGGTCATTTTGAAGAACAATGAAGACTACAGTCTTCAACTACGTTGACTGCTGCTCCGTGTGAGCAGTCAACTAGATCTGCACTCACTACAGAGGATGAAGAGGAGGCGTATGCACACATGCTCAGGAATATCGTCACCATCGTCCTTATCATCCACCTACGTCAAGTGAGTGCACCCGCTTGGGTGAGTGCACTCACAGGTCAACTCGTCAATGCAGAGGATCTTCATCAGTCTCCCCAGCTCCAGTCTGGAGAGAGAGATCCACCTATGTTGAGTGAGTGCACTTGCAGGAGTGAGGATTCGTGCTTGTGAGTGCATTTGCACCAGTGAGGAGTCACGCTCGCGTGAGTGCACTTGCACCAGTGAGGATTCCCACTCGCGTGAGTGCACTGGCGGGTTCACTCGTCAATGCAGAAGGTCTTCGTCACTCTTCCCAGTTCATCGAAGGCGCTATCATCAATCATCACCCCCTTTAGCCGGGGATCTTAGAGGAGGGATCGTCAACACAGGATGAATGTTTCACACTCATGGAGGGATGAAGATAGACATTACCAAGTGTCATCATCGGAGGCAGCCCTATTTTCCGACTCTGAAGTTACATCATGGATCACAAATGGATTTGACTTAGCTTCACCATCCAAGGACTCTAATGAAGCTAATACTTACACGATGAAGGATGATGACATTGATACACTTACGTTCCCTCCAGTACCTCTGATATCTACGATTCCTGAGATATTATCTACGGCGTTTAAGTCAACAACCAAGTTTCCACAACATCATGTACAGTCATTCAACGTTCGTCGCTTCCCTCTTCATCATATAGAGCCCTTCGTCAGAGCACCAGACATCTATGAAGCTTATAAAATCATCAGTCCCGCCTGCATCAAATCTTACAAGGTAAACGACAAGAGACTTGCTCAGCTCGACACAACTACGACTCACACTTTTTTGAGATTAGAGCCATCAACGAGACTCTCATCGCAAAGTTCAGCAAACCTGCCAATGAGGAAAAGAGAATGATCCTGTCAGCATTCGTCACTCAGATGAGGGATCAGCAGTTCATGTCGAAACACCTCGCCTCAACTAGTGTGGGTTTGAATCTACTTCGTTGACAAGATTAATTAGGTTGCAAGCATGGTCACCCAAGACTCCAGAGACGTCATGATGATCAAGTCCATCGACACCTTGACAACGGTGCTCAAGCAGACAAGTGAGCGTTACACTAACAAGTCCAAGTTCTCCGGAGTCCAGAGAGAGGAGGTAAACATTGAAGATTAGGCTTTGAACAACTGGAGTTTTCTACCTTCAGCCGTTCCCATACAACCGTCTCAAGTGGAAGAGGATCTTCTTCGAGACTATTACAAGATACCACTGCAAACTACACCTTCGATCGCAAGAGATGACGGTATTATTTTCGGGGAAAGAATTCCGAAACATCTACCTTGAAGACAGTCTGTCTACATCAGCTTCAAGCAGCGGAAGTTTTTTCACGCGCTTTACTCATCTAGACATGTGCTCGGCAAACAGCACGGTTACGGACAAGCCTGAGTGTTAGAAAGGTTATCACCGTTTGAACAAGATTTCACAATGATCAGTTGACTGCTACACCGGTGATGTCACGTCTGCAACCTGATTGGTCCCCGAGAGACAACGCCATGCCGCTGATGTCATGTCTTCAATATGATTGGTCCCCGAGAGACAACGCCCTGCCCAGAATGTGATGTTATTGTCCCAGTGTCAGGAAGTCGTCTATGTTAAACTTTCACACTTGCAACGATGGAAAGATGTCGATTACACACTAGATCAGCAGTCTACAGCGTCATTTGATTCTTCAGACAGCATAGAGATCTTCTAACAGCAGATCCAGCATTGCCTATCAGGAGATCTGCAGCAGTGAATGACAGTTTCTGATTGGACAGGCAGCCAGCTATAAATAGACTTCCTTTGCGTGTCAACTCACTCATAATGAGCAGGGTTGAAGATCTGAAGACGAAAAATGACGTATCCTCATGGCATAGAAGCTTCACTATCAGACTACTAACTCAGGTCGAATGACTTATGATTCTAAATTCCTTGGGATTGGATTCATCACTGCGTTGAAATACATTGCTGTCCCAGAGGTTTGGGGGGTCAAAGGTCAAGCCGATGTTAGAACAAGTTCTACTCTCTCCGTTACCACTACAACAGTGACGATGTCTACTCGGTCTGCTCACGTCAGCTCAGGACATGACCAGACAAAGGCCCCTACAGCTACGTCTATGACAGCAATTCCCGAGTCACGGTTTCAAGTCATGACTGGTTTATGATGCTGGACATCTGAGATAATACCCGCTTTGGTGGACTTGCCAGTCGAAGGCCTGCGGAAAAACTTATAAGTTACAGTCGGCATTCAACAACCATCTCTTGGTAGACACATCTCTCGAAGGATGGGGTGCCCATCTAAACAACGAGGTTGCAGCAGGAATCTGAAAGAAGGAAGATTGCTCTTCCCATCAACCAGTTGGAGATGAAAGTAGTGATACATGTTATCCATCACTGGTCTACAACACTGAGAGACAAGCTACTGATGATCCACACAAACAACTCACCAATGGCTTTCTACATAAACAAGCAAGGGTCAATGAGATCGAATTTTCTACTAAACCTAATATTTCAACTTTTCGACATGGTCGACAGTCTGATTCCAAATAAAAGCATGTCACATACCAAGAGTCTGCAACATCATGGCAGACATCTTAACTTGTCCTTTTTGTCCATCACCAACAGAGTGGATGCTGTTTCAATTCTGTAAGCAATTAGCATGAGTCAGGATAAGGAAAAATTGATATTTTACACTTATCCTGACTCATGACAAAAGCCCTCCCAGTTGCCCTGCACAGGCATACTGAATTTCTATATTCGCATTTCAGGCGATATACAAGGAGAGAGTGAAGAGCATGGCAGATCAAATGACCAATGCGCAGGAAAGGGGAGGCTGAGTGTATTTTACGTCCGCTTATTTTTAGAAGGGAGCTTCAAGGGATTTCACTACCTTCGCTAGGGAAGAGGAGATAAGTAATTAGAATGAGTCAGGATAAGTATAAAATATCAATTTTATTCAGAAAATTACATAATTTACGAAACAGACAGTGATGTCACTGTGGAGAAAACAGACATGGGAACTATGTTCATTATCCATGCTAAAATGTTCTCCCCTCCAACTGCCTGTACTAATGTCAATTCAAACAATAAAATTGTGATCAATAATCAGCTTAAAGAATCTCATGTACAGTCCGTTTGATTCCATTTGAGACCGATGAATCACTCATTAACGCAAAATCTAATGATTGCAACAAAACCAAATTTTGCACGTGTGAAATTGACACGTGTGATTTGCTCGGCAAACCATACTTTCGTGATTGCAGTACCTGAAACAAGGAGATTATCACACAACGCTAAGTCAGTTATTTGCAAAATATTTAATTTTTTTAAAAATGAAGGTGAAAGGGATAGGCCTCAATATGCTTTGGTTAAGTATCGTTTATGAACTGCACGTGCTGTTGCAATGACGGAAGGGAAGTTAAAAACTATCTTGAAAAACTACCAATTCAACCTGCACGGACACAACTGAGAGAACCATCTCAAAAGCCACACGATGTGAGAAAGTCGATTCATTTGAACAGCAGCTGGTTAGAAAAGCCATTAAGTCTCTATATAAACAAAATATCAGAAAAAGCATATGGAGACAAATCATTCTTTGGTCATTTCAAAATATCAGTTATGGAAGTTGCTTTACAAATTTGGTTTCTGTTACAAAAAGTAGGCTCAGAAAATAGATGTGCACTGTGCGAGAGGTCTGATATTGTTCGACTAAGAAACCAGTACTTATGCCCAATTCGAAAGAAACATACAGAGGGTTACGAGCCTGTATATATGGATGAAACATTGGTAAGTGCTTCCCATACCACAGGGACACAGTGGTTCGCTAGCTCCTCTTCAGAGTCTTGTGCCAGAAAATTACCACTTGGCAAGGGAGAGCAACTGATTGTGTTCCATGCTGGTTGCAAGAGTTGGGGATTCCTACCTAGCTACTCCCTAGTCTTCAAGGCAAATTCTAAAGACAACCGAGACTATCATACCGAAATGAACGGGATGGTTTTATTAGAATGGGTACAAAATCAATTGGTACCAGCACTGTCCCCCAAAAGTCTGATTGTCATTGATAACGCTCCATATCCTGGCGTTCGAGCACCTAATACCAGAGACCATATAACATTATATGGTCTCTGCTAATACAAAGACCCCAACATCTAACAGTAAGAAGGGGGGCATGATAGAATGGTTGCAAAACAAAGCAATGTTGTATCCAGAAAAAGCAACCAAACCTGTTCTGTATGACATCATAAAGTCAAATAAAACCACACCTGTCTTTAAGGTTGATGAGTACCTTACATAACATGGTCTGTCAGTTTTGTGATTGCCACCCTATCATTGCGATGTAAACCCAATAGAACTCATTTGGGGTATCATGAAACCGGATGTTGGCAGGCAAAATGTAACATTCAATTTCGGGATGTACAGACGATTGTTCAACAGTCAATAGACACCATCATGCAGGAAACATGGCAAAAGTGCGTTGAGAATGAAGAAGAAAGACATTATTGGGAACAAAGTGGACTGGACCATGCCACCATCAAGCCAGACGTCATCAGGGTAGACTCTGACAACAGCGACCCAGATTCGGACAACAGCGTCTTCTGAAAGTGGCAATGCTGACTCCCATTGAACATCTCAAGTGGTAACCACAACACATGCTTGTTGATTACCTGGCTGTTCTTCCCCTTCCTTCCCCCCTCCCCCGTACAAAATAGCGAAAGGTGACATGAAAATGATGATCGTTTCTTTTTTTATTCGAGTGTCCCAAATTATGAGACACATCATCAGAGTTGGTCTGTGGATTTCATGTGGCTGTGCAAAATTTGGTTTTGTTGCAATTATTACATTTTGTGTTAGTGAGCAACTGATCGGTCTCAAATGGAATCGTAACTGGTATTTAATTTGCAGTTGTTACAATGCTACAATGCCTTGGACACCAAACATGTAATACTAGACTCACAGATATACAGCTCAATTAACATGCCATGACAGATGACCTGTTGCAACTCAGGACAGGACAGGATATTTATATAGCGTACATATCCATGCAACTAGTTCATGCTCAGGTATGGTACAGGCTCTGGCACTTTTTTTCCATCAATCATAGGATGCCAATCTCTATTTCACATCATATTATCAATCTCAACTCACCAGAGATTATACAACTTGTGTAGCCACTAGGCGCACTGAGTTATTTAGTGTTTCTCATCCTTGCGAGGTAGCCAAGTCACAGAAGAATAAAGATGATGAATGACAATTATGGATATATGGATGCACAATTTCTTTTGTTCTGTAGTGGCAACGTTTCAACATAGATAGTAATGGCATCAAGCAAGTGATACATGAGTAGCAAATTATATATACATGAGTTGTGTTTACAGTTGATAGGGAAATACTTGTTTGTACAAGAAATGAGGTTGATATACAACACTTGTGTAAGAGATGAATAGGTTTATAGGAAGCCAGTATGATGACATACAAGGGCAAATTAGAGCTTGTGCAACTTACGGGAAGCCAGGTGAACTGTTTTTACAATGGGTGGGGTTGATGTACATGGTTGAATTGAAACAATTTACACAAGAAACTTTTTTGATTACTTTATCAAGTGATGGCAGGCATTGGGAATGTTTTATCCTTCATCTCTGTTGAGATGATTATTGTATCCAAAATAATTGTCATTCTTCATCAGCTCAACTTCTGAAAATGCCCAACAAAGAAGTCTACACATTCAAAGCTTGGTGGACTGGGACACATAGTCACAGTACTTGGACCATGTTTACTGCACGTTGATGCACCCGCAGCTAGTTGTTTGCACGTATTTATGTGTCCACCATCTGGTCAACGGATTTATGGATTCTTTTAAGTGCAGGGGGCTGAGTACTGTACACTTGAGTTTATGACAACACCGAAAGATTCTGCACACAAAGCTGACTCCAAGGATTTTACACCCGGTCACAGGTGAGGTCGATCCCAACAGCTCAAGCTTGCTGGGTCCCTGGTCTGGCGCTTTAACCAGCCTGCCTACCATGTAACATAAAGTACGAGGGGAAGTCAATAAGTTCATAGAAGTGGGTGCTGATATATCCTTGGTGATGTTGTCATTGGTGTCATTATTGAGTTGATTCATCTGTGACTCTGTATACTGATACCCAACCTTCCTCGAGCATTTACTTGAGAGTTAGAGCCTTTAAAAGACGATTACCCTGCACAAATCATGGAAACCTCCAAAACTGAGTTTCGTGCAGTTATCAAGTTTCTCACTAAAGAAGGTGTGAATGCAACCGAAATCCACAAACGCATGATCAATGTGTATGGCGAGGAAGCCCCTCAATATTCCACTGTGGCAAAATGGTCAGCTGAGTTTAAGCGAGGTCGCAGCTCCTTGGAAGATGACCCACGGTCAGGAAGACCTTCTGAAGCCATTACAGAAGATACAATTGCCCGGATCCAACGCTTAATTATGTCCGATCGGAGAATAAAGGTGGACGAGATAGCTTCAGAGTGTGGCATTTCACATGGAAGTGTTTGCACAGTGATCCATGAACACCTGCACATGTCCAAGGTATCCGCAAGATGGGTCCCTCGTAACCTAAATGCACATGATCGTCACCAGAGAGTTGAATCCAGTCGTGAGCTGTTGGACATCTACAACGCTGATCCTGATAACTTTCATGCTCGTCTGGTTACTGGGGATGAAACCTGGATTCATCACTGGGATCCCGAAACCAAACAAGAATCCATGCAGTGGAAGCACAAGCATTCTCCTGCACCCAAGAAGTTCAAAACACAACCTTCTGCTGGCAAGATCATGGCAACCGTTTTCTGGGATTCAAAGGGTGTGATTCTCATAGACTATAAACCACCTAAAACTACGATCTCAGGGGCTTACTATGCTGACTTGTTGAAAAGATTGAGAGCGGCCATCAAAGAGAAGAGGCGTGGAAAGTTGACAGCTGGAGTCATGCTTCTCCACGACAATGCACCAGTCCACAAGAGCCGTGTTGCACAAGCTTCTCTTCAACAATGTGGCTTCGAACAACTAAACCATCCCCCATACAGTCCAGATCTGGCCCCCAGCGACTACTATCTGTTTCGCAATTTGAAATCTCACTTGCGTGGAACAAGATTTGCCAATGATGATGACCTCAAGGCAACAACAGAGGCGTGGCTGAGGGACCAATCTGAAGACTTCTATTTCAAGGGCATAGACAGTCTCAAAGACAAATGGGCAAAATGCATCGAGGTTCAGGGAGACTATATTGAAAAATAAAACCAATATCACAACCATTGTGTTCTGTTTTATATCGAGTTCTATGAACATATTGACTTCCCCTCGTAATTGTGTCCTTATCATTTTTCAGCAGTATACATAAAAGGTCAATATATGTAACAAAGTGGCTTACTTTCAGTTTCCAGTGCTGTGTTTCAGGGTTACGTCTATTGCTGACCGTCTGAATGTGGACTTTGCCTTGATCCATAAGGAAAGGAAGAAGGCCAATGAGGTAGCCTCAATGGTGCTGGTGGGAGACGTGAAGGACAGGATCGCCATACTGGTGGATGATATGGCTGACACATGTGGAACTGTTTGTCATGCTGCTGAAAAGTGAGTATTTGCTCTGTGGTATGATTGCTTGGATGTTGGTAGGACTATATCCTGAAAGGACTGCATCCAGTGCTTTAGCTGTTGGGATGAAGATATTATGGTGTATAGGGTCATTACCTGCATAGTTTAGATACGGTTGTAGTTTTCACTAGTTGACTGGCTGTCGTCACACAATGTGTCTTTTGAGAGACTTTAATGACACTATAGTTTATTATTATGCGAGTGAAGCAATTCTGGTGGAAACAACTAAAACTCTTCTACCCTGCCTTAGTAAATACAACCAGGTGGTGACCTCGTTCAGTGAGGATAGTGTCATGGTTAGTGTAGGGGCTGTAGGTCTGCTAGTGGTGAAAGCTTGTGCTCATCATGCTGAAGACTCAGCTTTGATTCCCCACATTGAGACCTATTTCTGGTGTCCCATGTTGTGATGTTGCTGTAATATTGGTTATGACCAGCCCTTACTTCTTTCAGACTATTGGAAGCTGGTGCAGTAAAAGTATTTGCCATATGTACACACGGTATATTCTCTGGCCCCGCCATCTCTCGCATCAACAACTCCATGTTCGAAGCAGTTGTTGTCACCAACTCTGTCCCCCAGGAGGAGAGGATGAAGATGGCCCAGAAAATAAAGGTATGTTACCATGGAGATAAGGTATGGTGAGGAAATCAATGAGTTGCCATGGAGATCAAATGGGTGGTCAGGAGAGATTATAAAGTGCAGCTTTTTCATAGTGTATGGACATGAACTGTAATGGGTAAGAATTAAATAACTGAGCAAATGTCTGGCTACAACCCACTTAACAGTATTTTATTTCCCTTAGTTTTGACACAACTGATATGCAAAGGCTTTTTAAAGGTGTTAGGACACAGCTATACTGCCTGCATAAGGAAAAACTTGTCTGTATAACAGTTTCATATAAGAGTAGTGTTTATTCAAAATGTAGTTAGGGCTACATAACTTTGCATGTTACTGCGTAAAATTAAACAATGAACTGTTTTTTTCCCCAGTGTTTGTGTTTTTCTTATTTTGATAATATGTTTTTACAGACAATGTAATTATGAGTTTAATATGTGAAACGTCAGTGAAAGTAACCTGAGCCTGTAACGAGTGTTTCACCACAATAGGAGTGCTGTATAAACACTGAGTGTGGTAGCAAGAATTAGATACAGAGTAAACTGAGGTTGTATTGAATAAAAGTTTTGCACAAAACTCTTTTTTTCTAAATGACATTAGATGTTTTGGTGACTTTCCACCTGCTATGAAATGGCCTTATTTCCTGACATTTTTAGCAACATCTAAAGCTAGACTTTGGGTTGGTGTTTTGGCCTAGATAGTACAAATGTGTGAAGAGCAAATGAAATGAACTTTGTATCAACAATTAAGCCTTACTAGTCAAAAAAAGGAACAAATCTTTCCATTGGTGATTGAATAATTCAGGATCGCATGTAATACTGATGTTTGCTGTACAGTATGGGTATTGGTATGAAGTATTGGTCGTTGCAAAATAGTATTCGTAAGGAGAACAAGTCTGGCAAGACTTGAAGATTGTAGCCTAATGTTGGTCCAGCCAACTTGTAACCTAGTCAGTGACAGGAGTGAGGTTTCTTGCAGACTCTAGGAGACCCTTAACCCAGACAGAACTCTAGATCAGCTTGATGTAGAGCTGTTGCAATGCACTGAGGTCTGGGTGGGAGGGAAAATAATGTGCTTCATTGACTGTGGGACAGACTGCCTGAAAGTATAGTAATCTTGATATCTGATGCTCCCAATGGGCTTGAATGGGTCTTTATCTGAAATCTGATGCTTTAACCTACTGTGGTGTTGAGGATCCTCACTTTATTTTGCCAGACTGCTATTATCAGAGCTAAAGAAGTCCAGAGTTTAAAGTTGTTTTTGAGTTCTGGGCAATAACAATCAGCCTTGGTACCTCATTTTACTGTGTGTCCTACATTTGTACCCAACACATTGGGGTTGGCTCTGTTCAAGAATGACTCGGAATGAGCCCTGTTGTAGCACTAACTGCAGTATCACTCTGACCCAAACTGACTAGTAGCTGTAGCTGATGACCTTGTGGAAGTTTGGGCAAGGTTAACTGTACCATGCTTGTTGGAGGTGCTCAATGCCAGCTGGCACATTTTGTTGTACACTGTTTGACCCTTGTCTGTGTGATGGAGCACTTGTTTGTCTGGTTGGTCATATACACCTAGCTTGTCGCTTGAAGGTCTGGGGTAGAATAGGCCTTCAGCAGTCCATGCTTCAGCTTGCCATAAAAGGTGACTAACAGGATCAGGTGGTCAGACTCGTTGACTTTGGTGACACATGCCACCGGTTCCCAATTCCGCAGATAGATGTACATACTGTCGATAGCTAGATTCAGACTCGATTATTTACAGACTGTAGCCATATAGCTGAAATATTGCTGAGTGTGGTGTAAAACTCACTCACTCACTCCTTGAATAATGCTGAGGGGTGAAGTAACATGTGTCGGTTATTGCTGTCACTGGGGCGATGGTTTGCCTGCTCGTTACCTGGAGTGTATTAGCAGGCTATTGTGATGTTGTCTTTTCATTCTTGGAATGCCTGTCACATCTACATGTCCAGTGTCCTCTACAAACCTTTATCAGTCTCCGCCTCCATCTGCACCCCCCATCCCCACCCCTCATTTGTCGCAACCCTCCCCACCCTTTGTGTATCTCACCCCTCAACAGACTCCACCCTTAAACCCCACCCTTCAATAACCTCCACCATCCATTCCCACCCCTCAACAGTCTCTGCCACCATTTCTTTTCCAGCAGTTTCAACCCTCCTGCTTCACCCCCTAACAGGTTCCACCCTGCATCTCCATCCCTAAACAGTTTCCAGCCTTTATCACCACCCCTTAACTGCCTCCACCTTTCATCCCCACCCCTCAACAACCTCAACCTATGAACACCATCATTCAACAGTCTCCACTCTCAATCCCCACCACTATACAGCCTCTATCCTTCATCCCTGACCCTCAGGTCTTTCCCTTGCCCTCATGTTTACATTTTTAACCCAAACCAAGGGAATGTCATATATCTGTCATATGATTGAAGGAAAAGACTACAAATTTATCGAAATCAGTTACATAAACATAAATCTATCAATGATGGACAATCAGATGATCAAGTAATGAAGCAACTTAACAGTAACCGAGGCGGTAGTAAAACCTATGTTGTGACAGTAGGCCTAACTATAAATAGATAATTTGAACACCAAAATCTTTGTCGGCTCCATAGCTGAGAAGTAGAGGGTCTGATTCATGATCTGACAGATGCAGTTCTTATCCAGAGAGGGAAAACATTGGCACCTTCATTTTGATCTTTGACGACAATTTTAAGTTGATTTCAAGCACTTGAATGTTGATGTTGAAAGGCTTCACTTCGTGAAAATTTTTCAGGGCCAAGTTTGGAGTATTGTATAGAATGTCCCAGGGATATTGTATATGACCCTGAAAGGAGGTTTACCTGAGAAAAAAATGACACAAATATTACATCTGAGTTTTTATTGTGGGATGTAATTTAGAAAATGGCAATTACTGGTAGGAATGAAAGAAAATATTATTGCAGAATAATCCTTAAAATGTGCTTTTTTCCCGCTTGGTTTATTTTACTTTTTTAAACCTTTCTTTTGTATTAAGATATTTCATTCTCTTCAGTCTTGATCTGTACCTGTTTACAACAATACAGTTTGTTGCTAGACAAATCAGTTTATAGTAAAACACTAGGTGTTCCAGCTTCCAACAGTATTGTTCAAAAAAAAGGAAAAGGGTGAACACTTTGAACTTAACCAAGAAAGTATAGTATTCTTATGCAACTTATGCTTGAGACAGAACGATTCCTTTTGCTGTGCTTTGGCACATTTTATGTATGGACTGGGTTTTTTAGTAAGGTTGGTAGAGTAACTACATTTCACAAATAATTTTTCTTCTTTACAATGTCTTACAATATTTTTAGCTTTGTGAAACTCAATGAATAAGGCTTGGCCTCAACAATCCTGTGTCATTCAGATGTCTACACAATCAGGTCGAGGGTCTTCCTGATGACTGATAGCCGTCATAGCGGCCATGTCGACACATTGTGTAAAACAACACGATTGTGTTAAAAATAATAGTGAAAATAGGGGAATGAGGTGGTAGTACAGATGGGAAAGTCAAAGGTAGCATGGTAATAAGTGTGTTTTATATAATGTATTGTTATTGCCCCTATTATTTTCTCTCTCTTCTCCTTCCCTCTCCCTCTACTCCTTCCTCCCCCCATCCACACACACACACCTAATTTAAGCATAATTACTCAAATGATACACCTTACCACAAATTATTTCTGCAAAATAATGTCACAGAGAGCAAATTGTTAATCTGTTGACAAAATACATTCTACAGCACACAACACTACACTGATCAATCAAAGCCATGCTTTCAATGTGCATAGTGTTAAAATATCCATTACTCTGTTTTACAAGGTGTCAGATTGGGTGTAATGTTGTCATGTGACTGGGAAGGAATATAGCATTACACTGACATTTTATGGGGAGCCTAAACCAAGAACTCTCTTTCTGATGAGTGTTGTAATGTTAGAGCTTTCAACACTAGTTCCATACGTGTCTTGAGCGCAACAACAATCTCAAACTTCAAAGTCGGAATTGTGGTACTGTCAGGTCTTGTCCTCATCAAGTTACACTATACATCCCACTGATAACTTTGCTTCAAATATGGAGGGCATCTGCGTACAACTTGCTGCAAAATGGAAAACAATCTCGTTTTTATTTCTAACCTCTGTCTACAGAGTTCATTAATGTGATAGTTATTGCACAAACAAGAAGGGATATGTATGATATACAACTTTTCCTCACTCATCACGGGATCGGGTGGTCAGGCTGGCTGACTTGGTTGACACATGTCATCGGTTCCCAATTGCGCAGATCGATGCTCATGTTGTTGATCACTGGATGGTCTGGTCCAGACTCGATTATTTACAGACCGCCGCCATATAGCTGTAATATTGTTGAGTGCGGCGTAAAACTAAACTCACTCACTCACTCACTCCTCACTCGTCACCTCTTTTCAATAATGAATATGTAGTGTTGCCATTTCTTGATTACATATTTAAAATCAATTTAATCATACAATTATGTATACTGAACAATTATGTCAGATTGACCAAAAATACTGTTTTCTTAAACACTTATTCCATATCAATTTCAGTGTGCAGTATTTTAAACTCCTATTTCGTATCAGTGCGCTATTTTCTCAGCTATTTATTTTAAATCTGTTATTACATGCTGTTTGCTTGATAATTCCAAATTGAATTAAACTACTGTCGTGTCAAAATATGGTTGGTTCCATGGTGACTTGTTTTATGCGCGTTTTTGGGATTTGTGTTGGCCATGTGTATGTTGTAGAGCCTTCACCTCCCTCTTTCTCTTCTGCTTCAGCTGATTGACATTTCTTCCATTCTCGCTGAGGCTGTGCGAAGGACTCATAACGGAGAATCTGTCTCTTTCCTCTTTTCCCACGTCCCCTTGTAACCACGGGAACTTCCCATTTTAGTTTTGTCATGTGGGTGGTATTCCATCTTCGATACTCTTATAATCCTTTCTTTTACCACCCAGCCAAGTTTGCAACCTTCTTTACGCCATTTTCTTGACCCCTTATTTTATTCTCATGGACCCAACTTTTGCATATATTCTCTAATAAGTTCATTATGTACTGCCTTTTTGTGTGATCATAATTCTCCTATATTGTGTGCATGATGCATTACCTTACAAAATCATACGTATTAACTTGGATTGAATATGTATTCAAAACTTATCTGCCAATGATATCAGTCATATATATATGAAACAAGCCTGAAATAATTTAAATAAGTGACTAATTGATTGGTATGCTTATGTGAGATGTATATTTAACACGGACCTGTGTTTAAGCAATATTGTGTATTTTTTGTAAAATGTATAACACAATTAAAGAAAGCTAAAAGTATCTAGTGCCTGTTAAGTAATACATACCAATAATTTTTGTACAGGACTGGTTCATGTAGAATGTGTGCATAAGTGATTTATTCCAAAGCTAGTGTATATTTCTGTATTTGCACATATTGAAACTGTTATGCTACATTAACATAACTCTCTCCACTTACTGACATTCTCGTGTGGCTCCTTCCCCCTCTCATCTTCTCAGCTAATGTGAACAGTTTGACATGATAATTCTCAGTATTACATGTTCATAATTAACTATGGAATATTTATATTGTTAATAATTACCAAATAATCAGGATACAAATAAGAACTGAACTTGATTGAATGCCACTTTGTCATTTTGCTAAAAGTTTTTTTCATTTTCATAGCTTCTTCTTTATTTTAAACTTTGCCACTTTTACTTTCATCCACACAAATGCAACTCACAAGATCAATGTGTAAAAGTAAGTTGATGTTTTTTACAAATATGTTTGCTGAAATGTGGAGGAATATAAGACACTAATTTAATTAATTTTTTGTGAGGTAAATGTACAAGGTTTCAAGGGATATGGCTCGTGTCACCTAGTTTCTAACCACTTATGTATCATGAAACAGCACCAAACTAGACAAGATTTAATCTATTTAACACCTTATCATGTAATATCTGGGTCTTAGTTATTTCCGAGAACTTGACAATGTTTCTTTGATGAAATGTAAAGTTTGTCTTGGATACTGTACAGTAAGCATTCAAGTCATAAGAGTAAAGAGTGAAAAAAAGTAGATGCCCCTTTTGATTACCTATGTATGTATTTCCATGTAAGAATGAATATTTATTTTCCGCATTGCTGTGGAATTACAGTTCCAATAATGGTAACAGTGGTAGTATACAAGAAAAATCTGTCTCTTCAGAGTTACCATCTTCCACTAAAGTAAGTCTTCAAAAGTAAATAACATTGGTTCTTCCTGTATTTTCCTGTAAATGAAAAGCAGAAAATGATACAGCATTTTCTACATTAAGCTATATTTCTATATTTAGGGCAGTGGGGTAGCCACATGGTTAAAGCATTTGATTCTCACACTGAAGACCCAGGTTCACTTCCCCACACTGGTACAATGTTTGAAGCCCATTTCAGGGGTCTCCTCTGTGATACTGCTGAGATATTGCTAAAAGTGACATAAAACTCAACTGAACTCACTAACTCTATATTTAGCTATGAAAGCTGTGTAAAATTACTAATTACAGAATGAGTTTGTATTAATTCCGGTGAGATACATCTAAGAACTTGTGTACATTCAATGACTTTATTGAGGACTTAAGAATACTCAAGGATAACTGATTGGCAACACTCCCACATTAATGTCATGTTTCTATTTGATCACAAATACTTTTGAACAAGTTACCTAATTTTCGTTTTACCTTTAATGTTGGAATCACTGAAAACACCTTATAAAATCCTCTTTATAACCGACAATGTAATTATTGTGAACAATAGGCACAACTAAGTGGTCTGATGGTACAACACTATTCTATTAGTTATATTAGTAATGAATATTTTAGTGCTTACCACTGTGTTTTAACAGGTAAACCTAAGCAGGCATCAGTCCCTTTTCACCTAAACCTTACCTGAAGGGCACAAATATGCATTTCATGGGTTCATTACCGAAACGTTGACCGTCTACAGCGTGTCAAAACAAAATGGCAAGGAAGGAGCTGGCAGTCTCCATGCATCACTGACTGGTTACAGTGGAATTAAGTTGTTGTTACATTTACATGGGTAGTGCAGGAAATAGAAACATGAAAGAAGCAGATTGAGAATATTGTCATTTATTATGTTCTAAAGCACTAAAGTGAAAATGGAATTATAAAATTTACACAGTATCAGTAAATTTAATGTACACATTTTATCAAAATTATATTTTGTCATTTATGAACAGTAAAGCACTAAACTGTAAATGGAATTATAATATTTAAACTCTGCCATTAGGATAAAGATAACAAATAATACTCGATCTGCACAGGACTAATCATGGACACTTTATTTTAACTTTTATTTAACTTTAATGAATGCAATATCGCATCAGTAAATTGCATGAGAGCGAGGTCACAAGTAGCCAGATGGTGCTTCAGCTGCAGGAGATGAGACTCAATGTGGTGGTACTTGGCCTTTTTGGGTGGGAACCTCTGACCTGCCTTGTACTGCACCATCCATATTTCATTCAATTTCTTCTTGTCAAGAAAACCATTTGCCATCTCAGAAATGTAGAAAATGGTTAAACTGTGCATTTGCCATGATGGAAGCGATGTTTGAGATATAAACGTCATGCTGCCTTAAATGTGTGATATCATTGGATTATCTAGTGGCCTTGACTGAACACACAAACGAAGTGACATTGAGTGACCTTACCAAAATAATAATATTCAAGTAGGTGAACAGGTCTCATACTAAACTTGATGATCACTTTTTGCACCTGAATTCAACTTTGGAGAACTCCCAGACTTTGACCCCTTGAAACAACAACACTAAAACAACATATCACATGAAAGGATTTTTACCCTCAACCCTAGGGTCGACATTTCAGTAAGACCCCATTTCATGCACTGACTCAATAATCACACCTATTAATGAACCACTCACTGCCAATTAACACAAATTTTATCACAAGTGCAGGATTAATACAGCATTCTGAATATAAACTTTAAAATAAAGTATTATTATGCTGACAAGATTATAAATACTATACCTTAACAATCTACTTACCAAAGTCATATTTACAAGATGTTAACAGTTTAACACTATTACCTTGTTTCATATGGTATCGTTTACTTTGTTTACTCAGAACATGCAATTGTTGGAAAGCTAGCCTACCTGGCTTTGACATTAACTGTTTGGCACTGTGGGCTGAGTTTCTGTCCTGGCCTATTCCCTTTTCAGCTGTTTGATCTTGCTGTTTGATCCTGTGCTCTAGAAGACTGGGTTATGACTGTCATTGCCTTGCAGATTGTTCCAGCACTCAAGTAGTCTCAGCATGGCTTTCTATCTCCCACCTTACATTTTAAAAATGCTTTACTTCTTCTTCAATACTTTGACCATGATATATAACAATTTTTGTCTCTAAGATACTGCATTTTTACGTGTGATATAATAGTTCTACCATGGTTCAGTATTGCAGATTAGACATGTGTTTAATGAAAATATCATGTTTTTGCTTGTTCTTATTTCTGCAAGATTTCCAGCTGAGCACATGGCGAGGGTTTATTCTTTCACACTTATCAGAAATAGTATTGTTGTTATTTTCTTTCGTCCACACATTACAAGGATTGTGCTGTATGCCATGGAAATAACAGTCATGAATGTAAAGCTCTTTTAACATCATTACTGAGAATTCACAAATTAGACGAGGTCATCAAGTTTATGTTCCAGTTCATGATGGCTTGTGCTACATGGATTTAGAAGGGCTAATATGGCTTTGTGTATTTGGGCTTGAACCTGTAACAGTTCCACTGTGCCACCATCACATTTTGTTTATTTTCTTTGCAGTGTATTGATATATCCATGATATTAGCAGAGGCCATTAGAAGAACACACAATGGGGAGTCTGTGTCCTATCTCTTCAGCAACGTTCCCATGTAAGAAGAAATTGATTGTCTCAGTGCTCCTATGAATCATCCTAAAGTCGACTCTTCAACATTTGAATTTTGAGGAACCAAACAAATCCAAGAATGATCTGCACCTTGGTCCACTTGCATGAAGCCAGGCGGGGACATGGTTTGTTGTTAAGAATGAAATAAGTATCAGCCTGAAATGAAAGAAAAGGGCAAAGGGTACAAAATGTTGTTTGGTTCAGACTGTTTTATATCATGTACTAAGTGTCCCCAAAATGTCATTAGTATCAGTTTATTTGCCATATGGTGACACTATCACAGGTGGTGGTCATCCCAAACATGGACAGGTATTACAAGATGGATCCATCATTGCATGTGTCCTGGCATGTGTCAGATGTATGTAGACTCTGTGATAATATTCTTGAATTTGGAATGTGTGAAATTGGACTATTTGGAAATGGTCAAAGTTGCCGCTGTTAAGAGTTACATGTCACTCCATGCATATTCTGATCATTGTGTCTCAACAGGATAACATGACCTGGGGTTTGTAATATACACCCATGGGGAGCAAGTTAGAAACAAATTTATTTCTCTGGAAAATTCTGTTATTCTCAGTGAATCACATAGTATTTCATACATTGAATATTTGTGATTTAGTTGTAGGTACAAGTACAGTACAATAAAGTGGGTATGCACACAAATGACCTTCACCTTTGACACAGGCTTGCTTATAGTACTTCTGCTTCCGTTACCCAACTCTCTCTTGAGCTGAAGAAATATACTTGTTTAAATCTCACATTTTTCTATGAGTCATCATCCATATTGACTTACAGATTTGAGATACTTTGTAACCGCTTCAGTATGGTAGACATATGAAAATAAACACATATTGACAGTGTACATAAAGGCCATGTTGCTGTGACAACCTGAAACACAAGTATTTGTTTTGGCATAAGGTTGATAGACATGATTCCTCAGCTCCAGCAACTTACTGCAAGCTTCCTTGTACCAGTGTTCGCAGTACAACAAAATATATCCCCAGTGCATCTTGTTTATTGCAATAAATGCTTTCTTGTACCACCACAGCACAACAAAATATATCCCCAGTGCATCGTGTTTGTGTTTGTGTTTGTTGGGAAAAGGTAAACATTCATCAGTTCGCAGGAAGTGTTACAACTGAGAGGATTTGACAAATAAATAGGATGTCCACTGCAACCATAATTCATTGTAGACACAAGCATACATTCAACTGACATATATATATCAGTTAATGATATCACAGTTTAATGTATACTGTGTCTACGACGAAATATGGTTGTAGTGGACTTCCTATTTGTTTGTCAATATCCACACTGATCTCAGCCATTTTCATCCAGTTCGAATTATTCATGACAAGAAGAGACAAAATGTTTCAGGTGTCAGGTCACCTTGACCTGATTGATTGCCTGTCATCCCATTCCAACAGCTGGGATCGTTATTCACAATATTGATAACTTGATTATCTTCTTCATATGTGTTACCAACAGGCTCCCTGGTGCTGAGCTTGGCAGTGAGGCTGGTTGGTCAGGGCTCTTGTCATCATACCTCATAGTGTTGGATAGGTTCAAACATTTAATTCTGCTGCCCAAATGTTGCTTACAATTACCCCTTCAAGCATCTAGAATATTAGTAACTGGGCCTCCTTTCACAAGGGGCTCAGGTGAATATAAGTCATCTTGGTAACCTTAGTTCATTGTTGAAGAATGGGAGTTAAGGTTAACATTACTTAAGGTTGCTTCATGAAAGGAGGCCTGGGCGATACGTGGTGAACACAAAAAGAAAAGTTAACGTTTGTGCTCCATCTTCACTAATAATTATCCTTAACATTCATGATTCCTTACTCTTTGTACCCGTCAGCAAAAATATTTATACAGTATATTCATGTTATATTACAAATGGATAAGATCTGTAGTCAAAAGAAGCATTGACCTGTGCATGGACATGTGGCTGGTGTTGGTTACTTGGGCGAAACAGCATGAAGGAATCAAGTGCATTGATTCATACATGTATGGACCCATTCACACCTTTCAGATTATACCTTAAATTAAATTTATGAAAAATTAATTCTGCGTGTAACATGATCTTGAATTCATGCATTATTATATTGACTCAAACTTGATGGCCCTGCTGTAGAATGGCTGGAATATCATTAAACATGGTGTTGGTGTACAGGTTTGAGCAGCCATTAGAGAAGCAGTTTCTGGGTGTAGTGTTTGAAACAAAGAGTTTTGTGTCATAGCCTCAGGTAGAGGAAGGTTCTTTCATTCAAATATTTAATCAGATAGGAAACAATTCCTTAAATTCTAACACAGTTCATTGATAAAACCTTTTGGTAAAACCAAGTACACATTTTGTCTAATGGGTGATTGTGAATATGAGGTTGTGTGTGAATAACTTTATGCTAAAAGCATATGCTGATCATACAAACACTTTGGCTATTGTTTCCCACCATAGTACTTAATGAGAAGCCCAGTTCTGGTGTCCTTTGCAGTCAGAGTATTGAAATATTTCTAAAAGCAGCCCGAACACAGCTCCCTCATTCATTAATGTTGTATATTTAGGTATATGCCCCACGGTATATGTTGATTGATGCAACACGAGTGACGTACAATCCGGTACAGGAAGTCCCCACTAGTTTGCTCAGATGTTTAGTCGGTTCTGTTCTTGCCATGTGTTTGTGATGTTTCGCATGTTACACTTTGTAGTATCGGATCATGAGACATCAGAAATATGTGTTCCTGTTTTTCTTGTGTCTTACCCATGCTAGTGTTACCATTTTGTCAATAATTAATGAATATGGTATATATCAAAAGAAAGAAAAACACATTACTTTTTTACCTAGACTCGAACACAAGATTTACATGACTTTAAAAATTGCACTTGATTTCATATTTCGTGAAGGTTTGTTTGGAGCGTGAGTGTAAGCATTTAATCCCATACCATTGTCATATTGAATGTATCATACCTGTCTCTCTCATGTACTACTTTCTTACGAGTACCTACTTTTCTGGAACATTGAATTTTGATTATCTGTTCTCTGAGTTATCAGTTTATTGTATCTGTAATGTGAAGAAGTTTCACACTCCCATATATCCATTAAATGTTGAAAATGGATTTCTCATATTTTCATAAAAATGGAACTCAAACACAAGTTTTGACCTTGCCTAAACTGCCGATGGTGTCAAATTAATTTTAGAAAAAAGGAGGGTTCAAGGTAACTGTTGATGTGACATTTCAAATGTTTGTGTCTCTCATTAGTCAGAGAACCCATCAGCATAAATATCATGAGGGTTTCGTTTTATTAAATATTGTACTTTCTGATTAACAAGATACTGAATCTTTTTCCTTCAGAAACTTCCATTTCATTTTCTTTGAATACTCAAGAGCTGTTTTCTCTTTGTCATCATCCTGTCTTACCTTGTATCATCATTTGCCTCATTGATCCTTGTATTAAAATATGTGAAACCCCTCATGCTGTTTCTCTGGTTTTTGACAAGTAGTGTTGACGTGTTCTGTGTTCATAACTTGTCCTATTGATCAATTTTGACATTGCCACCTCTCTACACAGACCCATGGACCATCCTGTGGGGTCTTCCTCAATTCGTGGGAGAGATCACCATTTGAAGATGTTAATGTCCTGAGTTTTAATGTCCCATCAACACTGTCACTGATCAACGTTTCTGTTGATGAGTTAACAATGATACAAAGGTACTTATCAAATTTCTAGAACCGTTCAAGTAAGGAATTGTCCAGTAAAACTGTCCAGTAAATCTTTGTGTCCTGTCAAGATGAATAAGCTCATTTTTATGCAGCTTTTAGCAATATTTCAGCAATATCACAGCTGGGGAAACCTGACATACCCATGTAGATAACTGAACCTGGGCCTTCTGAGCGACAAGCAAATGCCTTAACTTCAACCTACCCGATCTTGCCAAGGTCACAACAAAGCACTGGAATATAGTTGAACGTGTTTATTATGTTTACACATACACAGTACATACAGACACTGGCAGTGATAAGCTGCAAGAATATGACTTCTTGTTGGCACCATCTCTGGAACAACCCTCACCTAGTTACCTGCTCAAATCTTTCCTATTCTTCCCTTAATTAGGATCAACAATATCAAACAGTGTGTTATTTCAATTACTCTAAATTCAAATGATCTAAATGCTGTTCAAAAAGAACAGAAACAATCTTTGAAATATGTTATTTTCTTTTCTCCACAAATGTGTTTTCAGAGGTGATGGGTAACGGCTCTTTTGATAAACTGGAACCTGTGCCTGAGAATCCTGTTATTTAAACATTTAAACTAACCATGTGATTTAAAACCACTTTAAACAGTATTTCAGCGGCAGCTTGTTGTTCAGACATGGTACTGACATCTTTGACAGAAGATCATAGAATGACCACAGTAACGGGCCTCAAACCAGGCTAAGCGAGACTTGCTCCGGAGAGGTGTTTCGTACTACAAAAATGCATGACCAGAATTACATGCATACATCCAGCCTGGAGACACCTATGAGGTCTTCTACTATGGCTTTGTAAAATATGGTGAGTGCTTACAGATTGTACAAAGATGTCACAATTTTGGAGATTTTCTAAGCCCAATCTGTTCAAAGTGTTTATGTGGTATCATGTAAATACACCAAACTAAACTATGAAATTTGTTACAATGGAAGACAGCTGAATAATCAAGAATAAACTTTTGGCTACAGTAAAACTTTGTGAAGTTACGGAATCACAAAAAATATATCCACAAGGATGGAAATTTTCCTCAGATCCAAAGATTTCCACCAACTATTTCAAATTGATCAATTCAAACACCCCATTTGAAATTGAATTTTCAGCTGAATGTAGATTTTCCTGCTGCCATCCCTGAATTCCGTATTTTGAAACAGATCAGATGAGAACCGAATCTACATTCTGTCAAGATCCATCGTCTCCCATTATCAAGTAACACTTAATGTTGCTCTAGCAACATCACCTCAGGGAACTAGGTCCCTCTGTAAAATTGTAAAATCAGCTTTGGTGTAAGAGGCACAAGCTGAAATCACATGGCCGTTCATGTTTACTCAACTTTTGCTGTTATACTGCATAATAAGCGGACGTAACTGATGCCTCTATTTTAAATGTGTGGGATTATTTGTCTTGCTACCAATCTACAATGCCTGTTTGGACGAACGGTTTTGTACGATCATCAGATGAAATGAAAACACACAACTGAATAAATAACAAAGAATACTGTTAACAAGCATGTTAACAGGTCATAATTCAAAGCTGAATATATCTTCAAATAATACCTAGCTATGAAAAGCAACATAATATGGATGAATCCTGACTGAGTGTCCTAGCATGATGTATAATGACATGTCTATCATAACCAGTAGAAATAGCACCAAGAGTTGGACATGATGACATGGTTAAGAGCACTGCGTTGGAGAAACTATTCGGAAATATCCTGATGCAGGGGAAGATTACACAATAACAATTTGGATGGACTGTTATTTGGATATTTGACTTCAGTAATCAAAGAGATCATTGATAAATAACATATCAGTCAAAGAATTGTAAGCAAGAGAGGTTAAAATTGTAATATGTTCGAAGATTAACTTTACCAAATAACTTTTAGAAATACAATGTAAATAAGCCCACTTTATCTGCCATCCATACAAACACCCTACATACTGGGTTACTACATCACTAGTCAGAAGGCAATGAATTCAATACTATAATTTCTTCATAAATTTTAAGTTGCAGTGATTTGAGGAGAGAGTTTTACTGATATCTGAAACATTCTGACATAAACAGGTAAGGTATTGATGCTAAAGAACTTGTCAGCCAACCTCATTGAACAATCCAGCTTCCAACAATATTTTCTACAAATGTTTGATCACAGAATCACATCTGTCAAACAATATACAAATGTACAGAGTACGACAATCTTCCTGCATCTAACGGTTGAATCAACCATATGTACACAAACATTGTTAATATTTCCCTGATAAGAACAAGGAAATTCTTGTCTATTTTCTTTTCATTGAACACATAAGCAGATATGTCCAATCTTATAAGACCAGAGTATATTTATATATATTTTTTAACAATAAGAAAAAAAATTAATAAAAAATCACTTTCCCCGCTCAAAAGATATAATCCTAATGTTTTTATTGGCCAAAAATGGAAACCTACCAGAAAACTTCCCGGAGATTGTTTGTTTCCCCATATACACTTAAAATATTCCCAAAAGTAAATTCTAAGATGCTTCGGTGAAAGATCAAAGGCGCCGACAATACTTTATCAGACGATAATGTGCACTTTTCACATTACATCACAATGTGTTGACGTCAATGCGCCATTCCAGTCTGCCCCCTCGTAATCAAACTTTTCTGCATTACGTCACCATGTAACAGACGTCATGATGGATGCCAGCTGCAATCGCCTCGTACAGCCTTCCACTGCTTCGTCGCATCCCATTTCTTGGTTTGCAGTTGCATCACACAGATAACATCAGTGTGCAAACATTACGTTTATGTTTGCTGGACCCGTGAAGGTCCCGGGGTAGAATAGGCCTTCAGCAACCCATGCTTGCCATAAAAGGTGACTATGCTTGTCGTAAGAGGCGACTAACGGGATCGGGTGGTCAGACTAGCTGACTTGGTTGACACATGTCATCGGTTCCCCATTGCGCAGATCGATGCTCATGTTGTTGATCACTGGATTGTCTGGTCCAGACTCGATTATTTACAGACCGTCGCCATATAGCTGGAATATTGCTGAGTGCGACGTAAAACTAAACTCACCCACCCACCACCTATGTTTGCTGACAGATAAAATGTCTCATAGTTCGACTCAAAATCTTACAGAGACACGGTAATGTTGGCAATGTTTACATTCCCACAATGCAATTGTGCAATGTTGCTTGACTTATCAGCTTCCTCTGAATGTACTGATCTAAACTTTCGTTGGTAGTAGAAATGAGGCGGTCATATTGCCTTGTACGGTTTAAGAGAATCACGGATGTAATTAAAATGACCTAGAGAAGATACTTAACCCGAACACAAACCATCACCAAACTGTTCATCATTTGTTTTTCTAGTAACCTTTGTCTTAACATAGGGGGCTGACACGTCAAAAGAACAGCACGTCAGTTAGTCCTGTGCGAGGATTCTTAATTTAGGTTACAGACACCATCCTTTTGTATTCTGCCATAGATTAATCGAAATTAGGCTTAGAAGTTATTGAATACAGCATCTTAGAAAAAGAAATGCAGTTCGTTCTACCACCATGTATAGAGTAATAAAGCACACTTTCGCCCTGAACTATTATAATGTTAAAGCACTCGGACGTGTCTGAGTGCTTTAATGTTATAATAGTTCAGGGCGAAAGTGTGCTTTATTACACTATACATGGTGGTAGAATGAACTGTATTTCTTAAATACTTCTAGCATTTAAAAATAATATTACTTTGACCGGTGATGTTTTTTTTCCATCCTGACTTCAGGTTTTCGGAGGACAAAAATCCATAAATATGACATAAAACCGGTCTGGTCTAATTAGGAAAGTAGAGAAAAAAAACATTCAAGCAATCATGGCACCATTCTTACAAATGAAACAGTAGGCACACAATGGTACATGTAGCCTGTTTGACTGACGCCACAACAACATGGAGTCCAATTGCATTTGCCTTGAAAGCACTTCTATACACTCTGTAAGAAGTCAGAATCTTCTGTCTTAGAATTATTTAGGATGCAACCCTAGATATATGCTTAAAAGTTAGAGAAATATGAATAGTATGTGAGACATCCCAGAATACCATGGCAACAAGCCATGTGACCCTGAGGGTATTATTTGGAACACAGTCAGGTAAAATCTCCCTGACAAAAGAGGATAGTGTTAGAAAAGCTAAAGATGAGTAAGGTGATCAATTACCCCTGGCCAGGATAATAACTGGTAAATGAACAACACAATGTAGGAGTTGGATCCAACATGGCAGCCACTGACACCGAAACAGGCCAAGATAGACAGTTTGGTGTAGACGATAATAACAACATGGTAGTGGCTGACAGAGAATTTTCATATTGTAGTGCAAATTGATCTGGAACATTTACTAGCCTGAATAGAAAAACACCTCAATATGAAATTTTGTTAGTCCTGAGAATAGGATTAAACAGACTCAGCCTAGATAGCTAGTTTGTGTACCATTCTGGCCATAGAACAATAGCCATGTTGCCAGATGATTCATAAATATGGAGGCCAAGAGGTGAAGAATCAGGATGGCTACTAGAAGAAGGATATTTATACCTGATGGAGACAGTCATGATTGCCAAACACACAGCTATAACATCTTACAAAAAGATCTTGGTCACCATTAACTAGAGGATGAGAACAACCACCTGTAGGTCATATCCAACCCTCCTGGCCAGAGAATATCATGGACAAGCTTCTGAAATTCATTCAATGAGGCATTTGGACTTTTTAACATGCAGACTGCTTTCCATGACTGACACTGCTTTCTATCTATGGTGGACGCTGACCTAGCTGCTCTGCTTCATCTTCTCTAGGATGGGGATGACCATATCATAGCGAGGCCGTTTGCCTGCCTCCTCGTTCATGCAGATCTTGATGAGGCGAGACATGTGACTGGAGATTCCTGGTGGGATCTTGATGCGCAGGCCTTCTAGTGCTACCTGGAAACACATAGCCATTGCAATACACTCTCAGTACAAATGACATACTACAGATGTACATCTTAGATCAAGGACACATACTTAAGAGTGGGGCCAAGGTCAATTGCATGTGTGGTCAAGGCTGCTTTTGAAAGTGAGAGGTCAAGGTCACTTCTGCTGATGTGAAGCCAAGTCATTTATATGAATGCAGGGTCACCCACCTTCATGCCAATTTCCATTGGAGTG
Source organism: Haliotis asinina (assembly GCF_037392515.1). Lineage (NCBI taxonomy): Eukaryota > Metazoa > Mollusca > Gastropoda > Lepetellida > Haliotidae > Haliotis > Haliotis asinina. The sequence continues at coordinate 93,893,180 of NC_090281.1, forward strand.
AGGTCAGCAAACGGAACCTCCCGGGTTTCCAACTCCCACAACAAGATAGCAAAGCTCCACATGTCTGCAGCTTTCAGGTTAATCTCCCCAGGCTTCTTCAGCATAGCTGTGTATTGAGACAATATATGGTGTACTGATATAATTTGTTTTCTGACACAATATGGTGTTTTTTGATACCATGTGTACTTTCCGTGTTTATGCTCCTCAGAAATAGGAACTTTAACAAAGATTAGACAACATGTCAAACTGTCTACCAAACATTTACCTGTGATTAGTAGTAACATGTCCAACAATCACTGCAATGACAATCTATTTCTTTTTCACAAATAGTTTGTGTTATACTGGTCAGTTTTGTTTATCTCACCAGCACACAAAGTGTGTCTGTTTGCAGGTGCCAGTTTACACACATCTGCCAGGTAGGACTGATCACTCTCAACAAGTGTAATGGTATTCTGCATCTGAACAAGTTTGTCTGGTCCAACTGTTGCTAGTACAATGCCACACTCAGCAATATTTCCGTTTTGTGATGTCTGCCTGAAAATAGTTAAGTCCAGACCAGCAAATCCATAGCTTGATATGATACACATCATATGCAAGCAAGTCACCAAGTCTCACTGTCTGGTCCTTGTGATCACCAAACACTAGGGTTAACTGGGAGATTTCCCAATCCCAGATTTCATGTTCTGAACAACTGATCATGTTGTCCACCTACCTTCAGGGGCCATCCATGCTGGGTTGTATTCCTTGCCTCGCTCATGGAAGGTAAACCGATAGTCAGCCATGTTGATGCGGGCTGTCAGGTCTTCATCAATCTGATTATATCAAGGGAAGAGATGATATCACAATTGGACAACTGAAGGATAGCCTTAGAATGAGCATAACATCATGCCAAACATCTGAGTCTCTCAAACAGAAACAAATCTACAATCTAGGGATGAAAATGCCAATCATAGATCAATCATATTTACCTGACAACTGAGAAATACATTATTAGGTAAAGTTACAAGTTATGAGTGATGCTCCTCTTCCAACAACGAATTGAGTGAATGTTTGGCTTTCCCCCTCTTAACAATATATTTTATTCATATCACAGAATGTCAACATGTTGTGGAATGACATCCTGTAGCAATGCATGTCTCCAACATTCACCACTGTGGGAAAACACATGTACACCACTTTTGTGCTGGCAAACACAAGGTCAGGTTGAAATGATAATCCAACTCATGATTACAGGTTTCAAGTATACCTAAAGCCAAGCAGCTCTGTTCAGTAACTCATGCAGTAGGCGTCCCAGAGACCACCTCAACATTGGGGAATTTATGATTGCCATGTCACATTTCCTCATAACTGACAATCATGATTTTCTTTTTCCCTTGTTCAAACCAAACATTACCTCTCTGTATTTGGCATGTACTTTATGGTCATTCTAAAGTCAGATATTTTTCTTTCTTACTGAGTGCAGTGTTAACAACAAACAAACCAAACGCATATTGTTATGAAAGCTAATTATCATGATAAATAACAAACCATAATTCAAAATAAACTCCATGCCACCTTTACTAGAGGCCCTGAATATAAAGGAAATCAGGAAGTTGGAAATCAGGATTCTCATACAGAAGAGTGTGAGACTGAATATTGCTTAACGCCACATCATCAATGTTGCAGCTAATTGTGTCAGTCATACAGAACACCACACTATGTTGTTATATCATGTGGTGGCACTGGTTCTTTAATGATAGACTTTTAATAATAAAATAATTTTAATAAAATATAATTCATACCATTGTAAGTAACACATCAAATCACAAAACCATTCCAGTTGTGTTACCATGGATATGTAGAAATTCTACTATCTGTATCAATCAAAAGTTGGTTCATTCTTCACAACGGCCAACTTAACCACACAAACAATATTTACAATCTTTAGTGCACAAATAAAATGAGTGAATATTGACATTGATGGATCCCTGGTCAGCCACAGAAGACAAAATTTGCGAGAAAACATTTGAATTAATGTACAGAAGACTTTCAAAATAACACAAAGAATCAGCACCATCTATAGTTCAAGCAGCAGTTAAGGGGAGACAATCTGTGGCCTTGTTTAGCATTGGTTACATGTCGGCCATCAGCTGACACAAGGATACTGCCGTATCATGTTGACAGCTAACCAAGATGGAAAAGGTTAAAGAACATACAGTATTTCTATACAGTCGTTTTAGATCTGAAGTTTTCAAATGCCTGAAAACACATCAAAAAGACTGTTGAAATCAGAGTTTAGTCAACTACAATCATCTTTGTCTACAGAATCAAATTTCATATCCTAACCGGACGAAACAGTTGACCCTCCTTTGGGATAAAATGCCACATCCTGTAAGCTTAAAACACCCTAAAATACACATCCACAAAGTTACGGATACTGTGCATGTGTCTAATTGAAGGACCGTCACCATTTCCATGTTAGGACACCACTTGGTGGTAATGTACAGTCATTCAAAATGATAGCATAGACACTAAAATGCTTCATGAATTTTTGGCACTTGCATATTTGAATCAGTTGGGAAACACCAAGTATATTTTAACTATCACAGTATCTGCCTCTTAACAGGTAATGTCACATGTAATCCAATTTTTCTTTTCTCTGAGATCCTATATTTTAACATGGACCTCAAAACAATGAATGAAAGAAAGAAACAATGAAAGGTAAATTCCCACACTGAGACAGTTATCAGTTATCCATTCAGACCTAAGCATGCTTGAACAGCAGAGGTGACAGGCTGATTCAGTAACGTCATACAAAATTCTATTGTCAAAACAGAGGCCCCAAACCACACTTTCTTCATGTATGAGGGCGTGGCTGTCCCTGGTTCCATAGTACATGCACAAGCATACATGGAGGACTAGTCGCAATTCATGGAGGTTATCTAGCTACCTGCCAGTTCCACTACCCAGAAAAGCTGTGAGTGGATGTCAGTACATATTGCTATTCTTGATGACCTTCCGAGTGAGTGGACCACTTTTAGCAATATTTCACCAATATCACAGTGGTCACCAGAAATGGGCTTCACACACAGTGCTCATGTCTGGAATCAAAATCCAGTCTTTGGAATGATGAGCGTCCACTTTAACCACATGGCTACATCTGCCCCAATGATGTCCAGAGCACTGACAAAAAATTTCACTTCTGGTTTTAAGAAACTCCCACTTTGCACCCAAGGCACTTCTTACATCAATTATGGTACTGACAACTGCATTTCTGGGCTGTGGAACTCACAGCTAGCACTTCAGCTATATATACTGTCCAATTCCCATCAAACTTTGGATGTGTCTACACAATTGTGTAGCATGTGTGACTTCTACAGCTGAAAATAAAGATACTGTTACATCAGTATGGCAAGAATATACTGCATGAATATTGAAGTCAGATGTCCAGAGGCCCAACTTCCATCAATATCTATGCATTAACTCTCTACAGTGTGTCCCTCATCCCAGTAAATATCAGAATACATTGGAAAATGAATGAATGAAAATGACTGAAAAGAATCAGTTTAATAGAATATAAATAACAGATATTGAGCTAGATTTAACAGAAAGTCAAGTGATGGCACTTAGGAGATATGTCTTTGTCTATTTTGTGTTTACACTTGGGAAAAAATAATTTAGTAATCACAAAAATCTAGCCAAGCATACACCTAGCATTACCATATCTTTAAACTGTTTGATCATTTCAGCATATTTGCTTGTGTGCTGAGGACATTTTCAGGAAATGATAAAATGTCTAATTCTGTATCGTTTCAATATATGCATTGTATATGAATGACATATATGTGAGGCTTGTGTCTAAATCTACTTTCTGGTCAATTAATGTTGAGGTGTACATGTGCATGCATCTGTTGGTAAAACAACTTGTCTTCTCTCAGCCGTCCAGTGAGGACATAAATATGATAGATTGTAAACATAATAAATAGCATTCGCTATGTCTGTGGTCAGAAAAAAGTAATCAGTGTTACTGACAAACCAGGACATTGTGGGAAATGTATCAGATCAAGATTTTCATGCTCAAACACAGAATTAGCTTAAAACACATTCACAAAACAAACAGAAACTACCTATACTTACAGCCCTTCAACCAACAAAAAGTCATTCATAAACAAAACACAAGCTTGTCTCCTAACAAAGAAATTGTGTCCAGATGTCAAATTGAGTTTCAGGAATGAATCATAGTGGGTGCTTTTATCCGAGAGGCACAGAATAGCTCAATGATGATACGTGTGAGAAATGTGGTGTTTGTTTCAATCCAAAACACTTACTATGAATGTCACTGAAAGAGGTAGTTAATAAAACTGGTGTGATGATTCATCTGATTTTGACTGTTCTGTTATACCAAAACTATATTGTGATATTGTCTATCAGTACTCTGTGATACAAGAACATGTAAAGATGGCATAAAAATGGTGAAAAAAGTAGATGAGTAACTCTTTGTAAGAAAGTAATTTGTAATGAGTCACTCAAATTCTTAACCTAATCAGGTTTTAATTGATGTAAAAGATATAATTAACTTTGATTGAGTGTTTTCAAATCTCATTAAACCTTTGTTTATTGTATCTTGTATCACAGCCCATGAAAGTGATCAAGGCTTACTTGTATTAAAGCAGTCTGTGTGCTAAACCCCTCTCAGTGGCAAAGTGAGGTGGGTTAAAGGTCAATCTCACTAAACACAGGCTCAAAATTATTTGTTACTCTGCTATGCTGAGTCTAACAAACCCTAGTACAAGGTTGTATCAGATAACCTTTGAGCGACATATGACTGTCCAATCAAATGCGAAACAGTATAGCAGTGTAATGAAAAATACTGAGCCTGTGTTTACTTCGACTGGTGTAAAGGCCTATTTGTAGTTTTCCAGGTAAATGATTGTTAGTAGGCTGTGATGTTTGTACCACTTTGATGAAATCCACGGTCACACATGTAGTGCTGACAAACCTACAAACACAGTAGGACTCAAACCATGGTTCCTGGCTGCCCAAAGGGAAACAACCCTTTGGATTACTCCATGTTAGACATCCTGGTCAGCTGTAGATGTGACAACTTCCACACCATACTCTAGCCCACACAGTGTTTGACTGCTCTCTGGAAGCAGGCCATGTGTCACTACAACCCATCGTTAAGCCCTGGGTAATGATTTATGATTGGCTCCTACAGATATGTTTGTTTCTAGTGCCCACAGTGCCCTCTGTAACCATAGTAACTTTTGATGCAACCATCTGTGAGATAATGTGCTCACTTATACAGTATTTCAGTTTCAGGTGAACCAACCAAACTTCATAACATAGTAGTGATTTCTAGAAAGAATTGATAATCATGGAATATATAAACATGAAAAATAACTAAACTGTTTGGTGGATGGCTGAGGGTTAATTTTCTTTTCCTGCTGGCTGTTTTCATATCAAATTCTTTACAAACTCACTGACATAGAAAATTTGTCATTTGATTCCAGATTTGTAAAAGTTTTCGACAGCATATTACATAAAATATGTGATCAGCGATACATGCTTATGGTAAGTATAACCAATACAATCCTCAGTGACAAAATTATTTTGCCATGTCCACAAGAAACTAACACATCTTGTATTTGAGCCAACTATCTGATCACCAAAGAGTGCAAATATGGTATATAAATATCATGTAATACCGTGCGGAAATACATAACCATCCACTCCAAGGCATCTCAGTGTTAGTGTTAAACAACATATGCTACAGAAATGCACAGGCGTTTCTTCTGAAGTCTTTACCCCATTTATTTCGCTGGCATATTTGGGATCATCAACATTAATTTTAGCCAAGTCCTCGTCGATCTAAAATTGAAAATCCATTAGCTGTAGTGTGGCAAAAGCAAGGTTGAAGCAAGAAACAATGAAACAAAAGTGAAAGTGAAAACAGTGACTCAACAAAACATCGTAAACAAATAATCGACACAAGTATATACGTTATATATTATAACACACAGGGCTTCACCACAATCATATCACAATTAATTCCTTAAATACCAACATACATTACTGTTGCACATGATGGAAAATAAAAGTAGAAGATTCCATGATACTGTAAGCAATGAAAGGTTAATTCATTCATATGATAACCTGGACAGAGAATATAATCCCCAAGAACTGTCGGATGTCTGTCAATCCAATCTAACATTAATTTTTGAGAAAAGACATTCCTGTCTCATTCGCCACTGCTGTCAGTGAGAACAATTCTATATCCTCAGCTGCCAAATGAAATTTGTTTTAAAACTGACATCACCCTACCATGATGTGTTTGCTGGTCAGCAGGAAGTTGGGGATCATTGGTTCCATGGAGTGCAGGAACTCCATACCGCGGGCGATGTCAATCGCGAACCGCAAAGCTTGGTTCTGGTCCACCACAATTCCTGCAATCAGAAAACATGACCATACAGTGCTGTATCCTGTCTCTTTCCTGCATATCCCAACATCTAAGTCTGTCGTGAATATCTTTCACACTGAACCAACTTCGCTTTTTCTGTGTAGGAATGTATAGTCATTTTTGCAAAACATAAACAGAACAAAAATATGTAAAATCATAATCTTTTTCACAACAGATTTGTCAGTTTTTCTGATCTGAGCTACCAGGTAGGTGATTTTACCAGAATGTGATCAATGCATTGAGATAAAGGTGATTAGCATCAGATCACCTCCAGTACATGCTTACAGTGTGTGACATATGCAGGTATAAATTTTTGTACACATCTTCATGTATACTCTGGATGAATAACCTGACATCAGACTACACCAGTGCTATGTCAGTGTGAAATCTTGCACTTATCAATGTACAGCCTGGATGTATCGCTCACATTAGTTCTAAAACTGCTACACAGTCGGACTGACCTGACTCCCCATGTAGTGTGTTGAACAGGGAGCCGAAGGGCATGAACTGACTAATCACCACAAGGTTGGGGGGCTGGTTGCAACATGCCAACACTGGTAGCACGTTCGGGTTATTGAAGATTCTGTAGAAAAAACAAGAAGCAAATGTGCAGTGTTTTCTATGGAGGAAATATTACATATATAATTACCATCAAATTAAATTTGGAACCCAAAGTTTTACATGTAACAAATCAACAAAGTTCACAGTGGCATTGAGTTAGGTTCCTATAGTATACTCATGACAGAATTGAACACTGTGGCAGTAGTGAACTCCTGCAATACTTTTTTAGCCAACACAGATATCAAAGAGACAGCTGTTGCTTCTCTTCAGACAGATCAACACTCACCTAAGACGAGGGAACTCTTCCTGGAAGTCACGTGAGTTTCGAAGGGTACAGTCTACAAGGTTGAGAATCTTGGCAACAATGTCGTTATCTTGCCATCTACCACGCCATGTCTGAAGAAAATTATCAAATCTTCAAGCAACTCATTGCCAAAAAATATCCCATGACATAAATGGGACAAGAGAGTGTTAGATTAAATATCCCAGCAAAAAAACATTCTCCCAAATAAAATAAATGTTGTCTTAAAAATCAACACACCACTCATAATCAAATGTACTGTATTTAAAACATACCTGTTCAAAGAAATGTTCTTCCCACACTAACATGCGATTTAACTAGAATATGTATCAAAGAAGAGATTAGCCCAGCTTAATCACTCCGTCAACTCCCACATCACGACTTACCTCCCCTGAATGAGTGGAGGCAACATGGCCGACCAGCTGCAACTGGGCAATGTCTATACCTGGGTGACGGGACAGGAGTGCATCACCTGAGGATGGAGACAGCATAGATCATTGTCAGTTGTCCAGTCACATAGATGTTCACAATGACCTTCTTACTGCAAATGGCAGTGCATTCTCAATTTTCATACACTAATATTGGACTCAAATATTACACTTTATCTGTAATGTCTAAGCTGGAATGTCCTAGTGGTGTCTCTGATTACACTCCATTTGTATTGGAAACACTTACGACTTCTTGTCTTGTAGCCTAGCCAGCTCCTGTCCTTGAAGGGGATTTTACTTAGGTCCTGTCCCAGAGCCAGCGCTCGATCTGAAGAATAAGTTCCACAATAAAAGAAGACAAATATTGGCTGCACTGGTCTGATAGAAGACAGCTTTACAGATTTTATAGTAAAATTGTTTGATATAACACACTTGTCATACTGATCTCTGTTAACACTTCAACATACCTAATTCTTATAGTCATCAGATAAATCTAATTGTGACACAAAATTATTTCCCTGAAACACCTGTCAGCATGATTCATGTATAACATGTGCCCTTTCATTCTCATGTACATAAACCCATTGAGCTTGTAAAATCCCTCCCTCCCATAACACTATCACCCTTCACAGTTCCTTTGCCATAACCAGGGAAAAGTTCAAACTGTTTGTTTCTTGTCAATCAGAAACCTACCTTTCAGCATCTTTGTCAGAAATGGCTTTGCTTTATCAAGTGGAACTTCATCATATTTGTTGGCAATGCTGACCAGAGCTCCATTGTTGACAAGATCCTGCCAGAAGAACACACATTTGTTGATTATGGTTGCATTAACTGGAATGCTCTACAGGAAGATGTGAAAAGATTACTTTCCATAGTTTTATGGGCAGCAAGGCATGGTGATGCAATTTCACTGGAACAATATCGTCTGTTTACATCTGTTTGAGACAGTATAACATATTTTTCACTGACATGGTGTTACTGTGAGATAAGCGTTTCAGTTACTACTAGTTTCACTAACCTCAGCAATCTGGTCAAATCCCCAGAAGCAGGCATAATGCAGTGGTGTGTTTCCATGTTCATTGATAGCATTGATGTTGGCTTTGTTGTGAAGGAGCTGAAACATACACAGTTCTATATCGTTCTTCCCAACTTCTAAAATGCCACTCGAAGAAGTCACAGTGAGTGAGTCAGTTAGCAGTTGTCACTTCTAGCATTACCCCAGGTGAGATAACATGAGGTTTATTAGCTTCAAGATGATGACACTAAGAAAGCAATTTCCTGGCCTATGCTGGTTTTACAGTGCATACCAACTGAGACAACATGCTTCAGTAAAACATGAATACCCAGCTTAGACACTGTATATCATCTTTCACCCTATAAATGCTGAACATCTGGTACAGTAGCAGCATGTGCTGTCATTTACAGTTTTAACTCGTGTTTTTGCGCTAAGATCAAAGCTGCTTTTAGCAGTGTTTCAATTACAACTTACATCAACTAACATGGGAGGAAAACCCCTCCTCTGTTTTTTACCACCGTAGTGAAACCCATGAGAATTGGTCTGGTGCTTAACAACCTAGAAACAGAATTCATGGCAAACTGGCATCCATTAGCCAGTTGATACACATTTCTAGCATGCCCAAGGGATGTAACTCTGATGTACTGACGGCCACAAGAGAGTGAGTGAGTAAATGTGGGTGAGTGTGTGGGTGTGTGGGTTTTCTTAGCTATATTCCAGCAATATCATGGCTGGGGGACACCAGAAATCGGTTTCACATATTGTACCAATGTAGGGAATCAAAGGCGTGATGAGCAAACACTTTCACCACTAGGCTACCCAACTGCCCTACAACAATGACAACTGATGAAAGACGACAGAAATGCTGGATGATCTCAACCCTAAGTCAAATCACCATCATAAGAGAGGAAACACTGACTGGTTATGCTCTGGTGCCATGAACATTTGTGGATGGAACCAGATACATCTTTCACACACTGGGTAATTATGAAAAATATTTATACGATTGGCTTTTTTTTAAGTTTTCATGGCCCTTGATTCAGTGAGTGAGTGAGTGAGTTTAGTTTTACGCCGCACTCAGCAATATTACAGCTATATGGCGGTGGTCTGTAAATAATCGAGTCTGGACCAGACAATCCAGTGATCAACAACATGAGCATCGATCTGTGCAATTGGGAACCGATGACATGCGTCAACCAAGTCAGCGAGCCTGACCACCCGATCCCGTTAGTCGCCTCTTACGACAAGCTGAGTCGCCTTTTATGGCAAGCACGGGTTGCTGAAGGCCTATTCTACCCCGTGACCTTCATGGGTCCCCTTGATTCAGACTAAACTAGATAAAAGTGATGTATCGTGTGTACTTTATACCAGTGCACAGTTGATCTTGTGCTCTGAATGTTGTGAAACTGTCTGGTGAGTATCTCCCTCACTTACCATGACGACAACATCTCGATGCCCATGTCCTGCTGCTAGATGTAGCGCTGTGTCATCACCCATGTTGGTAGCATTGATCCTAGCACCTCGTTGTATCAGCATGTCAACAATGTTTGTACGTCCTTCTCGTGCTGCCCAGTGCAACAAACTGAACCGATGGTCATCTCTGAAACATTGTACATTGTGGCTTACAAGTTATACTACCACTAGTGCTGGGAATAGTTGTGAAAATCAAAACGGCTGATTGTATCATCTCTAGTAATCTATCTTCAAAACTGATCAGCTGGTGTAATTGTATTGCCCTTTTGTGTTTACATGGTTGGTAACGTTACATTATCTCAACAAAAAACACACACAAAGACTCACTGCAGCACTTGATTTGCCAAAAGGTGAATAACCTCCGGGCTTAGAGTGGGGACATAATTGTTTGCATTCAGTTATTGACTTACATCCCTCAGGCACACAAGAAACCTATTATCGTGAGTTAAAATCCTGGTTCAGCCTGATGATGATTTTAGGTTTATCAATACCATTACCACTCCTGTGCTTGTCGGTTTCATCAAAGTTGTAAAAAATCTAAGATAGATATTACTTTGGGTTTGCCTAAACTACCTTGCCGTTATATAACTGAAAGAAACACATCGAAAATTGTTCCTTCCAGAAATTGAGGGGTAACTTTCTGCTGCTGACATTTTCTGTACCTGTACTCTTGACAGTCAGTGACTTAGGAGATAAACATCATGTGTTGGCCAATTTCCGGGTGTTGCTCATTTGTGACGTCATTCTAACTTTACGTCACAATATGACCTGAATAACGTCACCACTGTTGATGACACAAGAAAACAATTGTTTACATGTCAATACGCAGTGAATAGTCTTGCAGTTTCCGGGAATCTAATACCATTTGATCATGTTTTTCAACCAATCAGATTACAGAACACAGTGACTTTTGGTTTACAATGTTGATTAAAGTTACCGTCTGGGGTTAAAGCAACACGAATGAAGCCAGTGTCTTCTACTTTTTCTTTAAGTAAAGTAAGCCTATCCAAAATTACCCTATTAAGTAGTATATCTTGCAGACAAATACTTAAGCAGGTTTGGAACAGGTTGAGGCTATTCACTGCATATTGCTAAAAATTAGGTTTGGATTTAAAATTTAAATAGTACCATACCAACATCAGGTTAATGGTACTTTGAAAGTGTGCAAGCTGAAGGAACATTATAGATGTTTCTTGAATGTACTTCAGTTTGAAGAAATATGCCCATATATAGGTTTCAAAACTTAAAGGTCACATGCAACGTAAAATACAACTTTGCAGATTCTGGTACCTTTCGGTGTGCACTTACCGAAACAAATCATAAAAAATGCCAATTCAACCTATAAAGTTGAAAAAAACGCGATGAAAAAAAAGCCCGCGAAATCGGAGTTCAAACGTTTCACTAAATTCCCCCCAGCGCTGGGGGGAAAACTGGTTTCAACAACTGTGCTGCGCTGCGTCCATAACGCATGCGCGGTGAATAGGTTCGCGGAGCTTGAAACAGTATTCATGCCCAGCGTCTGAGGTCGTGAGCAGTAGTCTAGACTTGGTTGTGTACAAAAACAAGTAAATAATCTACTCGTTACGTAAAACAACTTGTTAATTGTGGTAAGCAGTCTCTGTCACAGAGAAAGCTCAGTGTCTGGTTTATTCACACCTATGTGTCTGTCTGCCTGTCTGCTAAAGACAACATGCAATACACAGCTTCAATCACTGACCACGTGCAATTTGAACTTAACACCTATTTTGATTTATGACTCGTGCACCGGAGTCCCGTGTCTGCCACATTATGTAATTAGGCAAGTGTGATACACATGACATGTTTTTATGTCTGTGTGTTGCAAACAAACTACATTCATTTTTTTCGGATGACTGGATCTGACGGAAACTTGTGCAAACTCTTGTCAGATTCAAGTCCTGCTTTGTACTTGGACGAATGACAGATTCCAGCCACGCAGTAGTTTACCATCTCTACTGACATGATTTTTATTGGATCGAGCGCAAATTCAGAGAACATGTATTTTCTAAACCCAAAATCTCTATATACATTCTTCATGGATAACGACTTCTTTTCGTGTATATGATTTGGCTTGACAACAGTATATGAATCCATACTGAAACGACTGAAACGACGCATCAAGTACACAAAAAGAAGTTATTATCCATAAAGAATCTTACTTTCTTGTGACTGGCTATACTTCGAAAATGCCCATCAAACAGATCATCTTTCTGTACACACAATGAACCCTCAGCATGTCAGCAAATGGAACAGCCAATCGGAAGCCGTCGTTACACTTGAGTGCATATCCACCCGCTATGACTGGGTTCGGTCTCCCGAGGGCTTCGTTTCGAGGGACGTAAGCCCAAGTACAAAATATTGCACTTTTGAATCGCGATTGTACGCTTATAATTTTGTTTATTTGTTTTTTTAAAAGCAGCAATGTATATTATATGTCATGAATAAGTGATAAATGTGTTTTAATTATGTTTGATTTTTTGGTTGCATGTGACCTTTAAAATCTACCTTGTGTTTTGTGTTTTTGTGTCCCACTGACAGTTAATATTGCAATATACTAGTAGCGCTATGAGCATACACATAGTGTACTGAGTTGGTACCATATAAAAGGGACTCATTATTATTGTTATTTTTATCAAAACATTTCTGCAAATTGATCAAAGTGATCGACTTCACAGTGTGAAGGTATGTCCCTTCTAATCTTCAACTCTTGTCAGTCTCTCTGTACCACTCTGCACTGTGTATCATACAGGTCATATTGATTCATGCTCAAAAATGATGCATGATCATTTTTTAAAAAAGTAATATTTATGTTTTGTGATAAATTTATGTAATGACTACCTGGGCTAGCTGGAACACACTGTCAGCTAATCCTTGCATGCCTAAGGGGTGCAACTCTGAATCCTATCACTCATCACGATATGGCTGAAATATTGCCGATGTGACGTTAAATATTAACTCACTCACTCACTCACTGTATCCTATGATATCCTAATGGAACACACAAGTCTCTTACTTACTGATAAGTAGTCTGGATTACGTCAAGTACTTTACCAATCTTCTAATGAACAATGTTGTACCAACTGAGAAATATACTGAACAGCAAGTGAAACCAGATGTTTCGAAAATTGAAATCTCAGGAAAGTAAGCATTCACGTTTATGTCTTCTGTTTGAAAACTTGACAAAAAAAACAGAGGTGCGTTTCTTTTGCTGTTCAGTATACATATGCCTAAAGTGTTTGCGGGACTTAGTTGACTATACTCTTGATACTTGTTAATATTACTGACAGGTATTTTCTTGCTTCTAAATGTTGTGAATGAACAGCATCTTTCTGATGCCTCCAGAAGTTGTCAGAAGATATGTTTCAAGGCTTTTGAGTCATTAAGAATGAGGACTATGATTTATGGATATACAACCTCTTTTATTCAGTGAGTGCAATGTTTTGACATAGGTACTAATGTCAAGCAAATGGTACAGGGTATTATAATGTATGGAGTGAATATATACATGAATTGTTGTTGCAATAAACAACATACATTAGTATCTATGCCATCATAGTGCTCATTCTTCATCCACTCAACTCTAGAATACCTATCAAAGTTGTTGAGTAATTAAATAGATGAGGAATAAAATGCTCATCTTTTAAGACAATTACAAAGATGTTTGGTGTGCTCTTTGAAGAATTTTACTTCCTGTGTCATTTCTAACATGTTTGTTCGCAGTGATTGTGTCAAAACCAAACTCTAACTTATATGGATCATTAACAAATTTGGTAAAGATTTATGGTCCTAATAACCTCAATAAACATTTCATCACATAAAACTTTGATGTGTAGTTCAGACTGAAACAGTTCATGCAAGTGCTAATGTGATGCTTCCATATCTGGATTAACCTTTGACACATCTGGTAAACTGCTCTCCTCAACAGATTGCCATACAGTGATGGGTACTGTTAAAAGGCCATAGTATTACCCCAAACAACTATAAGTGACTTCTACTGATCATGTTATTCATTATGCTCATATGCTACAAGCCATTTATTTGACACCATACATACACAACTAAGCATAATTTCAAATCCTAATTTAATCCTGAATAGTTCAGTAATTTTCATACATAATTAAATAACAGAAATTCACCTGTGGCAATAACAACAGGATAAAGATAGGTGATGTATGGACTGTACATGTGTTCAGCATCACATGTGTATGTGCACAGTGTGGGAGTAATATTCCAGATGTAACACGCAGTTGTGTATATTTATATAACCCAAAACATCAATGTATCAACAACCTGCTTGTTAAGGGATCAGTAAGTCGGTGAGTAACAGGGATGGACTGCTGCCTCTATCTCCTTTTTGGTTTCTACAGCTGAGCCAATCAGAATCCGTTTTTAGCTCATTTCAACAACTTGATGCTATAAATAGAACAGGTGCTCCACTTATATCTACTAAAACAGACTATTAATAAAGTTTCATGTTGTTGTGGTATATGCCAGCTAATGGACTGACATTTACGTGCGAAGTATATTATACATGATTTCGTGTTATATATTTCAACGACAAACAAATTATCATTTATGATTCATGGAAATGCGTTTGATGAGACCAACCCTTACCCTTGATTCAGATCGTTCTCTGTGTTGTCCAGCCATACTCGTACATGGAAGGCATTGCCTTCGCGCACTTGAGTGAAAATATCATCCATGACTGGTTTTGTGGGTAAATAAAGTTTCTGAAATAAATAACACCAAAGCTTGACCTCCTTCGAAACTTGGACGCGGTTTCCGCAATAAGCGGGTATGTCCTCACGAATTGTAAAAGTATTAGGTGTTATTTAAAGCTAACACAGATACTAGTTTGTAAATCCTTCCCTTGGATAATATTTTACGTTTCCAAATTATCCATGTCTTTGGTAGATCACAAGAAACTCGAAATCATCAAATTGTTGACATTCTTTCAGGCTTGAAGGCTTTCCGATAGTAACGAGTGCAAAAATGGATAAACGGGTGTAATTAAACGTTCACTTGGTTGTGTCAAAATGGGTTATCGAGTCTATGATTGACATGGCGAAGTTGTGCTTCCGTTTTTAAGTAGGTGAGAACCGTAATCCGGAATGAGATCTGAAACCCGAATACGTCGTGTTTCGATTTCCATGCTAAAGATATATATAAGGGAGACAATCGGTGAGTAATTAAATATCGTAAACATTGGTACGTGCAGATGTGAAAGCATGTGCTTGTGGACTTCACAATATAACGGTGCAATTGGACAGAATTTGATCAGTGAAATGCAGACATGTGATGATTTGAGAGGGAATTTGTTTTTTTAATCTTCAGATTCTACTGGCGTATGTATTTACGTTACAACATATCTTGTAATTTGCGACATCGCAACATGCTTTTGAATTTAGGGTAGTCCAGCATATAATTAGACGACTTCGCACTATACCAAGGTTTATTCATATGAACTAAATTTAGGGATGCTGTGAATGATTAGAGAAACAACACTCCAGTTACAAAATATCATTTTAAGCGTTATTCTCGCACACAGTCAATAAACAGAATGAATGCTAAACTGATCCTGGGGCGTATGAAATTGCATCACAGGGAGAGACAAATTTACTTGCCAAGGACCATAATTTCGACTGGTTTGCCCAGCTTTCTATGATGCGTATGAGCCCGTTCATTGGTGTATTCGCCAGCTTTAGTAAACCTACACAACTCTAAGGTTTGTATGTGTTCCCCAACCCCATCTCTAAGGATCTTAAAGGCTGCCATATCCTAAACCCAAACCCAAAGGATCATAAAGTGATTTTTTCACTCTAAAGATGCATCAGCTCCCTAAGGATCAGAACCTAAGGATGGTTATACGACAAAATGTTATTTATGTTAACTTCTTTATTATTTTCCTGGGATAGCCCAGAAACGTGAAAATAACAAAGAAGTTGACATCCATAACATTTTGTCGTATATTAGAATACCGACTTCTAAATGCCTCTCAAGAACCTAAGGATGGTTGGCAGGCAGGTAAAGAGACCAGAGCAATTACCAAACTATAGTGAGACAGGGCTGGAGACAGGGCGCTGACTCAAAAATGCAATAATTGCCCCACAGTGAGCAGAAAGGGCTGCGAACGGTAACATGCACTCTAGCCTAGATGAACTTTGACTTTTGACAGATCCATCAAGCAAGGGAGTAGTGATTAGTCAGTCAACGTATTGTCGGTTAAGTCTTATGATGGATGTGTTTGGAACTCAAACTGACCCCTCTGAAGCTGTTTTTGTCACTGCATATTTCCAAATGTAATGCGTTCACGTCAGACCTGGATTTATCACCCAAAGTTTAGATGAAATAATTTACACCAGACCTTAAAAATACTAACAGCAAACCACTGGGGTGGTTGGGTAGTCAATTGGTTAAGGCATGTAATGCCAAACACCTGGTTCGAGTACCCATATGAGCACAATGTGTCAAGCCCATTTCTGGAGTCCCCCTTCAATATTGCTGGAATAATGCTGACAGCGGCATAAAACTAAACTTGCTCATCACATCTTGACAACCTGTACTTTATTTAGCTGACCAAGACTTGTAATACTTGTTGTAAAGCCCTAGCTGAGAACCTGTTGAGTTGTTGAGTCATTGATGCTATGTGGCATAAGGTGATTTCACAGGATAATGAAAATGGTGCTGGCTAAATGGCTGAAAGCTGAATGTTTTTTCTCTTCAGCAAAAGTTGAAACAAACTTTGGCTGCCATGTCTTTTAAAGGCCCTGTTATGCAATTCATACCATAAATTGTGATCAAATTTCTTGAATTTGGTTAGCATTGTCAACTCTGCTTTTAAACAGATTCACTTCAAGTATTTATTTTTTGATAATGGGCGATGGCTGTAACAACATTCAAACAGTTTACGACAGTCTGACTAGGTTTGTGACTTGGAGTGAGCTCCCATGAATTTCCTTTGGTCTGTGAAGGACAACCACATGCAGTTCACTGTGATGTTTAGATCAGATTCTGTCTGTCCATCCCAGTGGCTTCATGGACTTGTCCGACTTACAATGAGTTCTTTACCAACCAGCTAATAAACATTGTGTCATCAGAAAACTTCTGTTGTATTATGTATCAGATGCTGCAGGGGCATCATCATTTTCTTGTAACAAAATATTTGTCCGTCAGTCAGTTCATGAGTAATATTGGAACACTGTTGTATAGGTCTGACAGATTTTGCTTTATGATAAATATTCTAAGTAAGATCACACACTTGGTCCAGTATTGACAGATGTCCAGGATGGTCTGGTTCTTCACAGACTCCGCTGTAGTGAAGCCCTCTGCTTTTTTGTGTAGGTCTGCCAACTGATGTGTGCTCACAGAACTGAATGGAGAACAGAGTACAGAGATGTTTGACACAGAGGACTGGAATGTTGATGGAGAGGCAGTCCATCTTGCTTCTTCTCTGTTTGATCCTGTCACACCAACACATCCAAGAAGGAAGGTCAGTGACTTCAAAAAAGTTGTTTCAAAGGCATTTAGAAGTTGGAGGAATCAAACTAAAAGTGCTTTATGGTTCAACTTCTTTATTATACAAGGTCACAACGTTTCAAGACAGATTCTAGTCTCTTCTACACCTCTCAGGTGAAGAAGAGACTAGAATCTGTCTCGCAGCGTTGTGACCTGTTGAACCATAAAGCACTTTTAGTTTGACTTAAAAAAGAATTGCAATAAACATCAAAGTTAACTGACTATCTCAAAGAGCCCAGGACATCTGCTAGTGCTTCAGATAAGTTACTACCTTATGAATAGTTAGTCACATAACTTGGTGGTTGAAATATTCACAAATGAATTCCTAGCATTGGTAGAGTGTTCAAAGGCCATTCCCCCTTTTTCCAGCCATCTGCTCTGAGCAGCCATATTTGATTGATCTTATAATTTCAGAAAAAAAAGTCCAGGCATTCTGATCCAAATTTGACAGACACCAGTGACAAGAAATCCCCTGTGAAGAAGAGACAGGCTGACGAAAGCAATTTGAATATGAAAAAGAAGAAGAACAGAAGAAGTGATACGAAAAGTACAGAAGTTGCACCAGGTGAAGTAGAATCTGGAAAACAAAATCTTTGTGTTTCAGGGAGCAAAAAGAAGAAAATATTGCAATCTCCAATAAAAGGTGCAGCTGTTAGCAGTGAAGAATACATTACAAAGAAGAAGAAGAAGAAACAGAATGTGTCTACTTCACAGGAAAATGTTCCAAAATCTCATCAATCTGATAAATCCCAACCTGACAAGCAAAAGAAATTGAAAAGGAAAAAAATAAGCAGAGAAATAGAAAAAGATGATGAGTCACCATTTAAGAAGTTGAAGGTTCAAGAAATGCATGGACAGGATGAACGTAGAGCTGAAGAAGATAACCTTATGACAAGGAAGGAGAGGAGACACAAGCATAAAAAGAAGACAAGTAAGAAAAACAAATACAAACATTTAGCTGATGCTAGAAAAAACTCTAACGGGACTGATGGAAGCACAGGCAGTATACCTGCAGTTTCCCAAGACTCAGTTGTTAAGGGTCAGTTTGTTTTGTTAAGGAAAAACACTGGTGATAGTGGGGAAACTTTGCCAAACAGTGAACAATTTTTAGATAAAAAGAAGAAAAAGGAAAGCAAGAAGAGTGTCACAAATTCTGATCGTCCATGTCTGGAAGAAAAAAATAGTGTGAAGGAAAATGTTTCAGTATTAAAAAATAAACGTGGGACTGATTTTGATACAAAGAAGCCAAAGATTAATTCAAAATCTGAGAGTGATGTTTCGTTGAAGGTTACTAAGTTTAAAACTCCCAAGAAGCACACTTTTGATTTGGAGAAATTGAAAGAAATGATATCTGCCAACGAGAAACAGAATGTAAAGAAAACAAGTTCTGGTAATGGACAAAAGGAAAAGAAAAAATCACTTGACTACATAGGCAAACCTGTGAAAAAGAAGAAAAGTATTATGGAAAGTATTTCAAATGACAGGGGTGACACAGCAAACCATCCATTGAAAGTAAAATCTCCAACAAAACGGAAGTTTGATGTGAATAAATTGAAAGAAATTATGTCCTCTGAGAAGAAAAAGATGGACACTCTGAAGCAGGACCTTGAGAAGAAGGAAAGGAAGAGAGACAGTAACCAAGGGAAGTCTTTAACAGACAGGATGCATGAACGTTTGGCAGCTGCAAGATTCCGTTATCTCAACGAGCAGTTGTACACCACAACAGGCAATGAGGCAGCGCAGCTGTTTGCTGATGACGAGGAGGCCTTCCATGTGTATCATGAGGGTTATAGTTCACAGGTCAGCAAGTGGCCAATCGATCCACTGGACATCATCATCAAAGAGATCAACATCAGGCATAGGTAAGGCCCAATATTATTAGTTTGTATATTGTCAAACGACTTGGGATAGTCTAGTAATGATCACTGAAGCCCACATACTATTAGAGTAGGTGGGTATGGTTTTATATTTTGGCAATATTTTGGTAATTTCATGGGGCTGGTAGAAACAGCATGAACCCATACTCTCTTGCTTCATCAAATTGAGTATTGAGTAATGGAAAAAAGTTCTTGCTAATAAATGATACATATGCATTTCGTCATAAATATCGCACCACCCATTTTTTTCACTAACTGGATCTTCAGCCTCATAAAAATGGTGCTTAGAAAAGCACATTTAACTGTTTATATGGCCTGACGTGAGTGTTCAGTCAGAAAAGTGACAACACAAGACTGATTTTGAGCACTAGTTTAGGGTTTAACTTTAATAAATTAAAGCTCACTAAAATCAACATAAAATAACGTGGCGTACAAGAACATGATCTTCCCTGTCATTGTTTTTTGTGGGACATCTAGACCTTGGCACATCCTTCACTTTATTGGAAGCAGTATTAGCCTGCTGAAGACATGTGATTCATGTTCAGTTGTGCTCCAGTAGCATGAAATGACATACCATCCTGGTGCATACCAAATATTTACCATCTACGGTTGAAAGGCACTGGACCCTTGGGAATTTCTGGTCAAATCAAGGCTTAATTCATGCCTGTTCACAAGCATGCACATGCAGTTCGGGATGGGGTATGTTCACGATACTATTTATTCACAGATGGTGCGGTACATTAAATATGTACTTGCAGGATAAGAAAATGAAAATTATGTTTTCTAATTTGACTTCAAAATGTGTGGTGCAGTACTATGATGTTCTTTGATATTGATATCCACAATCTAGAAAAGACTAACACAAGATACAATCTGAATCAGTTCTTGACATTGATACCTATTACTAAGACAAGTCAGACCACCAAAGACACTATCCTGACGCATAATTATGTGGGACTTGCTATTTTTTCAGAACCCCTAAGACTGTCATTGCAGATATGGGATGTGGAAGTGCACGGCTGGCCCAGAGTATCTCTGGGGTCAAAGTTCATTCCTTTGACCTTGTCTCTGTCAACGAAAGAGTCACTGCATGTGATATGTCAAAGGTATGTGTTTTTATGTGGTATCATGTATATTTCATGTATTTAATATTTTGTAAAGTGAGCATAAAAGTCTTTTCAAATCCTGTGTTGTTTATGAAGGTGCTCCTAAATACTAGATGTATGGATGTTGTGGTGTTCTCTCTGTCACTGTTGGTTCTAACTGTGTTCTTTATGCAGGTGCCCCTAGATACAGGATGCGTGGATGTAGTGGTGTTCTGTCTGTCATTGATGGGCACTAATCTTACAGATTATCTTCTTGAAGCCAACAGGATTCTAAAAAAAGGGTGAGTCTCACCAAGGTACACATAGATAAAAGAAAAGATTGAAACATATAAATCGTGTTATAAAACTTTCAGTTTTTCTTTGATGTTCAGCTAATAATTTTGTTGGGATAAAGTGTGTATCTCATCCCAAATAAGATTATTACAGACTGCCATGATGTAGCTCGAGTACAGCTGAATGGGGAGTCAAACAATATTCACTCACTTCTCTAAATATTGTTCATTTTGTTTTCTTCAGGGGTGTAATGATGATTGCTGAGGTTGAGAGTCGTTTTCAGAAAGTTGGTGCCTTCATATCCAAAGTTGAAAAACTTGGATTTGAAATTGTCAGCAAGGTAGGAAGAAGAATGTACTGAACTCCAGATGCCATAATGTCTTGTTTATGATGGTTGTATAAGATTATCAGATGAAATTCATGTCCACAGCTGAGTTAGCCATTCAATCAACTCCTGTGAGGCAGGGAGCCCAAGTTGGCAGTAGTCAGATGAATCAAAGTCTAGGGCCCCTCTGGGTTGTAGTTGTTTTCGGTAATGTTTATCATCAACTTAAATCACAGCTTAAAGGATCTGCTGTTTGTCCACCAGATTTGCCTGTATGGTCCTTGGTGTGGCTGCAGTGCAGTCAGTAGAACGTGTATACATGCAGAGATTGCTTCAATTCTGACTCTATTCTTAAAGTAGCGTTAAACCCCATTTCGTTTCTGACTCCTCTGCCATGTAATGTTGGCACATGAGTGTTACATCACAAATGCTTCATCATCAAGATTTCTTCAATGGTTTGTTCCAAAGAAATGCTTGATTTTAGTACTTGTCATTGATGACATTTTGACATGTATTGTAAACCTAATGATGTTTCAGGACACATCCAACAAGATGTTTTGCATGTTCCACTTCAAGAAGGTACATGATATGAAAGAAACACCTCTGAACTTATGCATTGAACTGGACCCATGTATCTACAAGAAACGATGATAACGATGTGGATAAATGTGGCGTCAAGAAGCGATAACCTCGATCCTGATACCTTCAAGAAGTAATGAACTAGATACTTTTACGTTCAAGAAGTGATGATCTTGATCCTTATACCTTCAAGACACAATGACCTTGATGTCCAGACATAACTGAGAAAACCTTAGTGCAATCAGATACAAACATTAAGATTAAAATATTTAACAGTGTTGCAGTATGGAGCATGAAGTGGAATTATCATTTTCATGGTTTACACAGTGTTAAGTTTCAATAGTGTGAAAAAGAATGTACAGTCACACATGACGCATTGTTTGTCATATTTTTCTTTCATATTCCAAGGGTCAGATTTTCTCTATTCACAATTTTTTAATAATAATAAGAACAGATACATGTGACTTCAGGAATTGTATCTCTTTAGACCATGCCGACAGATTTTTGAGTTCTAAATATGGCAAATGTCCCTATCACATCTACAAACATCATGTTTTGTTTTATCAGATTTGTGTTACATAGTTTGCGTAAGGACATATGTTTTGCAAGTTTTCTGGAATTTTGGTCATTTCATTGTCTGAACTAAATTTATCAGTGTGTCATTGGTAGAATTATTCTGGGGTTTATAAATCCCATCACCTGACGCCTGGTACAAGTCAGTTTTCGTTTCGGGCAATCAAATAATGGTATCTTACTTGTCTGTGTTAATTTCCACTTATGGTTTCAAACTGCAAATATCTGCTCATAATGCATCTGCTACATTTTGCAATCATAATAATTTAGGGCTATCATATCTTTGAAATTGATCACTCTTCGATAATTAGTCCAGTAAACATTAACATCAAACGTTGTGTCATAAAATCAGGGAAAGTGGAAAATTAGCCAAGCCAAGTTACTTTACTAAAGTCATTGTTAATAAAAATTTTGAACCCCTGTCATTATTTGTCAGTGACAGGTTGTCATTTTGCCATTATTTGTTGCATACCTACTGGTATTCCAGCTGTTTTTGGGTTATCATATGTTAATCATAAGTCAATGTCAGTTAATATTGCTAATTTTGATCTTCATACATTATGTACAGTTTTCCAATGTGTGTCATTGAGCAAGAATGCATGTTATAATATAATTTGCTTTTTTCCTGTGCTACATGCTGGAGCTTCATGGACCAGGAAACCAGAGACTTATATTATGAACAATGTCTCTGTGGAACTATTCATTCAGCTTCTGACCATTATGTTTGTTTGGGTTCTTGAGCAAGGCGCTGAATGTGCCACTTGAAAGACTTTTAACTATTTGACAGAAACTTCAGAGTCTGGGCTAGTTGAGTGAATGACACCACTTGGGTGAGATGACTTGCAATAAACCAAGGCTGTGGGGTAGTCTATCATTTAAAGCATTTGCTTGTCAACTCCGAGACTGGGGTACATTGAAATGCTGCAATGTTGCTAAAAGCAACCTATTACCATACTCACTCACTCAAGGTTCGGAACATGAGAACCATGGCTTCCTTCCACAAAGCACTAAGTTGATTGTAAGTCGCTAAGGTAACCTTAGTGCAATGTTAATGAATGGGAGTTAAGGTTAACCTTAGTAAAGGTTATTTTGTGAAAGGAGTCCTTGATCCACAAAGCTGTCTCTGGTGACAAGCACAGAACAGTTCCCACAAGTCCCCACTAGTCATAAGCAGGAAACTGAAGAAAGTTTATCTTTCCAAATGATTGCTTTTGCACATATGTTCCTGGATCTGAAATATTTTCATGCCACTTACCTTAATCTGAAAAGATTTTAAAATATATTAAGACCAAACACTACCACAGAATCAGACATCAGTCCTCTCTCTGGGACAAAGCTTTCACTGAATGATGTCATTTATCCACATGAATGGCCTGGCCATGTGTACATCAGACATGTATCTTAGATAAAGAGATGAAACTCATTAGTAACAGTGTTTATTAACAAAGTGACACATAACTGTTGTGTTGTGATATATTCTCTGTACAAGGTTGTTAATAGAGAAGTATATGACACACTAAGTATTATAAATACTGAAACTTTATGACACATGTCTGGAAATGCATTATTCAATAAATCGAATTTCTGACATAGAACTTTTTACTACAGTTGTAGTATATTGATCTGACTTAGTGGCGTAATACTGTTCTGTGCATCCAGGTAGGAGGACAATAGAGGGTAGAGGGATTGTCATCCTCCTCAGAAGGGTGTGGAGGCGGAAGTATCAGGTCATCGAGGAGGAAGGGAACCTGTCCCTGGTCCGTATTCACCCATCTGGTGAAAGGGTCATCACTAATGCCCTTATAAGGCCCTTGAAGAATGCAAAGAATTGAAATCAACGACAGTTTCATCAAAAGCAAGTGATATTCTCGTTCTTTGTGTGTATTCGATCTCACTGTCACGTTTGCCTTTTATCTGTCTGATCTAGTGGTCAGAAATGTCAAAAACAAGAATGTACAGAAAGGCGCTTGTCCAATATGCGACGTCTTTTAAGTTATGTTATAAAATCATACATTTGAGTTCTTTAGCCAAAGACCTTAATTGTCGGTATACAAAATGTACAACAATTAATCTCGCAAGTATATCCTTTCATCGAAACGGTCACACGCACGCACGCGCGCGCTCTGTTACAGTGGTACTCACCTAGAGATTTCATAAATTTCTGTATTTCTTGGGTCGTCATGGCGAGAAAAGTCATAAGAATCATCCTGACCTATAAAGTTCTGAAGAAAGAAAAACTACCCATAATGGTATGTATACATATACTAGGCATCCCTAGTAAAGGGTCAAGTGATATATAACACATGCGAAGAAGGGTTTCTCGTAAACACTAGCACTAAGATTGTCACCATAATGTTTAATGCATTGGCAAATGTGACACATCGTGACTTACAGGCAAAAACTTACAGGCAACATCATTTGTATAGACCCCCAAAGAAGCAAAAAAGATAATGGCTAAAATGAAGCGCTCGTTCATGCAGTACCCTCCTCGGATATCCAAGACACAGGTGCACTTTGTTCTCATACTCCTTATCAAGTTGAGAAACAAAGTTTGCGGAATAGCATTCCATTCATCTACTATAGCTCTGCGGAGTCCTGGGAGGTGACGTGTGTACATACATCGACCAAGTTAATCCCAGGCATGCTCAATTGGTGTCCTCCCATCACGCCGACAGGCAGTTGGCAGACGTCTTCGAACAACATTTACGCTACAGTGAACAGATAAACTGAATCTGCTTTCATCTGCAGATGAAGAGTGGTGGACGAACTTCGTTAAGGAATCTGTTACGTAGCGCCGTGTTAATCATGTGCCTACTATTTCGGACTTTTGTGACTGGGGGAAGACCCGTACATATTCCACAGACCCATTGGCTTGAAATCTCTGCCACACTAGCAGTTTGACTCAAATTAAAGCGGACAGCAAAGCTTTTGTTTGACCAGAAAGCCTGTAGCATTATCCCCTGTCAGCAAGTTTTTAAAAAGCCTCATTTCAAAGTGGTACCTGAACAGTGAACAACAGGGAAAAAGCATCCATTTATGTGTATCGTCCTCCATTTTCCATGGATAGAGCGACTAGCAAGTGCAAATAATTGACATTAAGTTGCAGGTGGATTTCCATACTAACAATTTGAAATTTTAAAAACCTGTGTAGCAATGTATCGGACATAAAAGAACGGCCTGATGTGTTCTAATACTGTTAAGACAGCTTGTAAAACATTCAGTATATTAGTTTAAACAAAAAAACTAAGATTTTATAACCTTTAAGAAATATTGATATGAATAGTTTGACCCTTCATTAATAACGTCAAGTATATTTCTCAGCTTTGAGAAAAAAAGGACATTGTCGTGCTCATAAAGTAAACTAGCTCTAGTAGATCAATAATCATCACCAGTGTTACATTATTCCATAACACAGGTCAACAATAATATGTTGTATTCACAATGAAAATAAGCAAAGATAGAAAGAATATGTATGTCCAACACCATCTGAACTGAACACACGACAACAGATGGTGTTCGCAGCTCACCTCCTCCAGGTTATCAGGTTCATATTTCCCGCACTGGTGAAATTGTATGTCGGACTGCATGTACACTTTCAGCTGACGTCATAATCAACGTCACGTGTCTTATCAGCTAGTCGTCATTTAATAACTTTTACGGAGTGAATGAGAAACACGTTCGTGCATTGTCATTTCATTTTATTTTATTCAAGTTTTGATTTTATTGATGTTTATTTCAACCTTTATTTTCTCTTAATAATCAGAGGGAAATATTGTATTCATAGTTGGTCGCTACGGACCCCGCGAGACCTTATTTATATGTGACCTCTAACATCCATTCCACTGGTCAGCTCACCTGATAAAATGAGGTCCTTTGTATTTCGATATCCACAACTTCAGAGTGCAAACACGGATGTAAGAACAATTCGTGACAACTATCCAAAGAAGTGTTTCCCCACCGTGTCATGTTTTGCAAATTTGATGCCAGGAATTAACATAACGGGTATCAAGGTACGGTGACAGAGGCTGGAGTACCCGGGTTGACAATTTGGACCCGTCCCAGCTATGATTTCTGCAACGATCAGTGGTAACTCTGAGTTCCACTTGGCGATTTACCAGCGCTTCAATCCTCTGCTGCCATTGGCAGTTACTTAGAGTTCCGCAACAGAGACAAAAATGCCTATAAATCTTCCTGGGCATTTTCTCTCAGTAGCACAGCCCCGTTTGCGCTACAATTTGCCTGTTTGCAACAACATTCTCTGCTGCCACATGACAATATGGTTCAACAGCCATGTCTTAAAGAAATAGTCTTTTAATTGCCAATAATGGCACCTTTGCGGCTGAGTGTTTACATTGGAGTTTGTGAAGACGTTTCACTTTACAATTTTGCATGCGTTTAGAGAATTAAATATTAATTGCTATATGTAACACAATGTTACACCAAATGCCAAACCAAATTCAGACTTCCCCTTCGTTTTTTCGTGGATCATACGGATGTAGGTGCATGAAATAGCTTCTATATATAGCGTCTTACTGTTGTGTAATATATAAAATTTACGATATCGTGGTTCCCAGAACCATAAAAAATCAATAGGAAAACATGTCTGTATTTCCCACTGGCCGACCTACTGTAAATTGACCGCCGATCCGATAATAACGACAAGTGTAAATTCACAAAAAGCAGTAGAATAGGCCTTCAGCAACCCATGCTTGCCATAAAAGGCGACTCAGCTTGTCGTAAGAGGCGACTAACGGGATCGGGTGGTCAGGCTCGCTGACTTGGTTGGCACATGTCATCGGTTCCCAATTGCACAGATCGATGCTCATGTTGCTGATCACTGGATTGTCTGGTCCAGACTCGTTTACTTACAGACCGCCGCCATATAGCTGGAATATTGTTGAGTGCGGCGTAAAACTAAACTCACTCACTCACTCACTCACAAAAAGCAGCGCAAGGTTTTAACGATCTTCTTTCTTACATTTTATTTACTTGTTTTTCATGCAATAAAGAACAAAAGCCTATTGATTGACCATGGTATCTTGCTTTAGTAATGTAACAACATAGGGCCATATTTTGTTTCATCTTCTTGTTTTAATGTAGATATGAACAAATTTGGAATTTCATATTTTAAGTTTATTTTTGGGAGTAAACCGACCAACAGATCGACCCAACTTGATACAGATCACGGTGGGTACGTGAAACACAGAAAGATAGCTGTCCGTAGATCTTTACCTTCATGTCTGACGTCACAATGCCGCGGTGAAGACAAGGGGCTACGTTGAATCACGTGCCGAACATTATGACGTCACAACAATTAGACCTGCTGAAGGTATACTTATTGTCAGACAAAGCACACCGAAGCGGGAAATTTGAACCAGATAACCTGGAGAAGGTGAGTTATGGGTACTGTGTTGTTTGAGTCTGTTGGTTTAACTGTTTCCCTGTACCTTGCCATTTTCTTGCTATGTTTCTTGATGAAATCAGAATATAATGATATTGATACTGCCAGCAAAGTTACTGGAGTGTCTTTTCGTGTATATTCCGTTTGTTTATGAGCGCCAGACTGTCAATTGGCAACTAGAATTAGAATTGAAATGTTTTATCTCACCATTTTGATCTACTTCCATCTGGACGTCGCTTTCGATTACCTTCACTTAAAACAAACAAAACACTCCTTCATAACATCTAGCATTCACATTATTAATTCATCAAATGTTTGGGAACAGTCATCATGCATGCGACAACCACTAATTTAGCCTCTGTACCTTTGTATTAATTATCATCTGCATTCATTTGTGCTTGTAATTATTGCGTATATATATATATTTGATTTTGTATATATTCATCATGAGGCCGTCTTTGATACAAAAAGATTTTCCTCCGGGATAATAAAGTTATATCTTACCTTATCGTATCTTATTTTTGACTCATTCAGATTTTACAGGGATTGTATCTGTGTAACAAAATACATTGCTATTACTAATTATTACAGATGAGTGGCTTGATAAAATTGAAAGAGGACCCGTCCATTTATTTTCATGGGGGCAATTAATTCTGTCCGGGGAACTAATAGCATTCAACATCTCCGCTTTTTATTTTTCACAGAACCTTTGGCCAAGATGATATTTATGACCTTTCTCGCCATGGCAGTTTATGAAATCAAGAAATTCAGGAAATCGTTTGGTAAGAACAATTCTTTAAGTCGTTGTATTCACGGATGTTTCGGGAGCGAATAAGTGAGTGGGTGAAGTGGGGTGAATGGTATGTTAGCTTGTATATGTAACACGTTTTATAGATAACTACTTCTTTTTTCCCGTGTTATTCATAAAACGTGTGATGTATTCATGTTCATCCAGCTTCTAAATGCCTTTCAAAAACTTTAGTATGCTAGTTGTATCAGAGCGAGTCGATTTGATGTGGGGGACATTCTAAAGTGATGAACGTCTTAGACGCTTCAATGATATTGACGAACGGTGGGTGAATTGGGTTCGAACCCAAGAACACATAGATTTCTGGCGACTACCACTGATAGAGTGAAACTCCAGCAAAATCTGAGAATAAAATAGCTTACTCAGAATAAGTTTGAATCTTGACATGTTTATGCCGTAAACGTTTCCTTTAATTGGGCTGATGTTAATAGAGTGTGTTTATTCAGAGCCCCCAAACGGCCCCGAGGATGATCCTTTCGTCAGATGGGTGGATGTGGACCCCGGACAAGCCCCAGATATGCCCTACCTCCTGGACGACCTGATTCCCCCTCCTCCCCACCCCAACAACTTCCACAACGACGGCGAGAACCACGGTCCGTCTGTCGCCTATTGCCCTCCCGTCTGGATGTACAGAACAGAGTATTACGCAAGCGAAGCAGACAAATATGAGAAGAACTTCGGGAAAAAGTTTCCAGCCGGCAAGGCTTATGTTTCAACCTAAACAATGGGTCATCCCCGACAAACCAGCGAAAGAGACATTATTTTGTGTGATGCGGTTTTGTCGGATTTAGATCTCAGTATAAACGTGAATACAAACACTGTACTGCATATGTATGTATGTATGTATGTGTGTGTGTGTGTGTGTGTGTGTGTGTGTGTGTGTGTGTGTGTGTGTGTGTGTGTGCTTGCGCGTGTGTGTGCTTGCGTGCGTGGATGCACGCGCGTAATATCCAGATGCAGTATATCAGTTCATGCGTGTGTGAGTGTATGTATGAGTGTACGCGCGTGAGCGTGACATAGATTCCTGTTTCACAAATATGTGACAAACTTTATTCTGTGATATGGAAAATGATACTTCCTCCCACTGACTCATATGTAGGGGTTACGTATATCTTGTTGTCAGTTTCTGTCATTTATGCCTCGATCTTAGGATACTATGTATATATATTTTTAATAAACGTATGTTACAAGTTACTGTAGTTTTGTGTGTCAATAACGATTACACGAGTTCTGTGGCAAAGATAAATTACGTGAATGTATACTAGGCATCTTAGAGCACGAATTATCCGCATTCAAGTATAGGGATGCATTAATTAGCGGCGACATGATCTGTTAATTGTATAACAATTTTTACAGTTTGCACACTTAAAATTTGTTACATTTTCTACATATGACATTCGTCACATTCATCACGTATAATATTTGTTACACTTGACCGTTTTATTAATGATATTTCGTATTCAAGGACAATTATGTAAATGCAAATTTTATGTAAATGTATATCCTGATTTGGCAAGCAACCAAAATGAACTAGAACGT
Organism: Haliotis asinina; assembly: GCF_037392515.1. Lineage (NCBI taxonomy): Eukaryota > Metazoa > Mollusca > Gastropoda > Lepetellida > Haliotidae > Haliotis > Haliotis asinina. The sequence goes on from NC_090281.1 coordinate 93,923,411, forward strand.
AAACAGTAGTTGGTTTCAATAGTTGAACAGAAGGTCAAATGCATAATATCATTACCATTAATACATTAGTCGGAAAGGTCTTATTTAATCAGGCTGAAGTTATGAAACGTATTGGTCCAAGGGAGGAAACTCTGTCTGTTTACGACATACAACATTGCAATATCGTCCTATTTGTAGTCTTGATTTTACCCTGAATATCCTCACAATCGTTTTCGAAAGTGTTCCTGCATATGTATTGTGATACCTTAGAAGGAATTATCTTTTTCGTTCCGGGTATATATCAACAAGTCGTCATCTCATCTTGAAATAACAATGGCGGCCTACACAAGCTCCAGACGTGTATTGGCAGCAGGTAAAAAAAAACTTTCGGACTATCAGTGATGCATGTGATGCATGTGGCTTGAATATGTTAAATACTGACAGACAAAATATTTTCTATTTAAAACACGCCTTTTGTAATTAACTTTGTCATGAAAATGACGTGTTTGCTCTTATGAATTCTTCAAGCAACTGGCCGTGTTTTGCTGTGTGAATGGCGGTCAAAGTCCAATGACAGTGACAAGTAGACGTGACAGAATACAGCGTCTTGATTTCATGAGGGAAAGTTATTCTCGCCTCTTTCTATGTACTTTAAATCAATTCTGTATAGTTTGAAAATCCACATGCTCATTTGTGACGGAAAACTGCATTCATATCACATTTGAACTTTTAGTTTCATGAAACTATAAGTCAAGACACAAAAACGTGTAATGAACTTATAGGAGAAACTCAATACATCTAGTTTGAAAAACTTGGAGTAGTGCACTTTACCGGGCGCAATTTTTCCTATTTTCTTTCGGATGGATATACTCAAACCAAAGGTAAACCAACCCTAACCTTTACTCACTAACCCTAAGGATCTAGAAGGGGGTGCCCAAGGGCTAAGGATCTAGAAGGGTCGTTGCCCAAGGGCTAAGGATCTAGAAGTGGGGTGCCCAAGTGCTAAGGATACAGCAGCGCGTTCATTTGCAAGCGCTCAGTAGTCCCCAGGTAGCGCGCCCGGTAAACTGCACTCTAGCCGAAAAACCCTTGATAGCACCATTATCACTTTGTGGAAGGGGCCAGTGCTCTGTGCTGTTCTAAAGGTCCTTAGGTTTGTTAACCACTTGCTAGTCAAACAACCCATTCCAATTCCAGAGTTAGGGTTAGGGTTAGGCCCTTGTAAAGTGCTCTGGTCCTATTTTCCTTATAATATAGCAGGGATTTACCTTGAGTTTGAGGGTCCTTGGGATTGCATGCTTATGAAGTTCAGGTTTCCTGGACAACAAAATGAGGGTCCCAGACCCTTTAGTATTATTATTAATACTGTTATTGTATTGTGTTTTATGATCAACCCATTTTTTGTTACAGTAATGAAATTGCAGATGATACCGTAACCCAGGTCGCAGCAAAGTCAGTGATTACATATTACTGTACTGGGATTTTTACAGAAGTATCTGGACCCCTTTGGATGCGCTGATACATATTGTTGCGTCCACAGTCAATATTTATGCTTACAGGACACAGAAATTCGCGTCCTGTAAATCACTGATATATGTTTTGTACCTAACATGGATTAATTCTTTGACAACAGAGACACAAAATGGGCTTAACTTTAATAGCTGAAGATCTTCCTGTACTAATTTCTTGATCTTCTGAACAAAGCATATTGTGAATAGTGATGTTTCAAAATGTCTGTGCTGTCGTTTTGATAAACATGATTGTGATTAAGAAATGATATGAACTGATGATAGGTGTCATAACTTGAACGTTAGATAGTGATAGCTGAGTGAGTCAGAAAACAACAACACAACTTGCTTTCAGCCTCTCATCACTTGTATGAAACAAACCACCGTACTTGTTTGCATGTTTCAAACTTTACACAACAGTTCCTTTCATTTGAATGTTTTGAAAGTTTGCTTCAAACTGCTTCTGCATATAACATACACTTACACTTTCACAGTACAGATTCTAATACTCTTTTGGGTTGAGTCGCTTCCGAGATTCGAACCCACACCCTCAGAGTCAGGCATCTATCACTAGCACACAAAGTCAGCCACCTAACTAGCTGAGCCACCTCAGCATCCAGCATTCTGTATTGGTGCTAATGTGCATGCCATATTTTGTTGAATGCAGACAAACAGCACATTCTTGTTGTATTGTGTGACAGGTATTGTATGTCCTTTTCAGCTCGTTTCCTACGTCAGTGCTTGTACCAGAGTCATGCCTACTCCTCCCAGACCACACCTCGTATCACCACCCACTACACCATCCATCCTCGGGACAAGGATCCACGGTGGAAAGGTCAGCCATATTCTTGATGCCAGGTTCTCAATGTCATGATTGTAGGTAGCACTACCGCAACAGGTGTTATAGGATGTTATAGGATGTTATAGGATGACACCTATACGTGCCGTTCAGAGGCGGGTCATACCTAGCCTTGCCTCCCTACTATAGGAACAAACATGCCATAGGTGTTTATGTCAGCTTGTACATGAAGGATGCCAGATGTGTAGTTGTTCCTTGTACAAGGCTAAGGAAATATATGATATGTTTCTTGCACTTTGACACAGCACATAAAGTCCTGGGACCTAGATTTTCAAAGCTCTGTAAGTCCTAAGATAGTCATAAATTAATGCAAATGTATGGCATTTATGACTAGAGTTGTGACGATACGCTCATGCCACGATACGATACATATCACGATACTGGTAGTCCGATACATACAATACGATACGTATCACGATAATTTGTCCTTGTATATAGAAAAATAAAAGTACTGGAAATAATGTGCTGTTATGTTATCATTTCAGGGAAGGTATTCTTCTCCCAAGAAAAATAAAACACGTCATCATGAAAGACATTTTATGAAAAATGTTTGGCATGTGTCAGTAAATTAGTGTTTTCCCAAAAAATGGAACAGCAGGGATCAACATTGGCACAACTGGCTTTTTTTTCTCAGATAACAAAATAAATTTGTGAAAATTATCTCAGTCGGAGCATGTCCATGACAATATTTTCCACAAAAATCTAAATAGAGGGGGAGACAGTGTTTTCGTAGACTGCTAAGTATGCAAGTATCGTGTTGAATCGATACAGGACAACCGTATCGATGTATTGTATCGCTCGGTTCGTGAATCGCGATAACTTGCGTATCGATTAATCGTCACAACTCTATTTATGACTATCTTAGCGTTAAGAGAGCTTTGAAAGTCAATCCCTGCATGCCAGAGGAATACCATGTCTGGTTGAAATGACCAATTTATAATATAATGCCAGCTGATTTACATTGTTTTCATTAGCAATCACAAGTTGGAAAACATTTACTATGCCTCAACTTATTTGCATCTTTGCATATACAGTATGTCACATTAGCATGTTTATATTTTGCCAACTTTAGCATGTTTCTATCCTGGTCAATCAATAACAGCAATCACAATTTGGAAAACATCAACTGTACTTGTTTGCATGTTTGCATATACAGTATGTCACATTAGCATGTTTATATTTTGCCAACTTTAGCATGTTTCTATCCTGGTCAATCAATAACAGCAATCACAAGTTGGAAAACATCAACTGTACTTGTTTGCATGTTTGCATATACAGTATGTCACATTAGTATGTTTATATTTTGCCCACTTTAGCATTTTTAGTTTATTGTTTCTATCCTGGTCAATCAAATTCTAGTGGATTCTTAATCACAGCTGTCTGATATGAGCACTTGTCATGCCTCTTAACTACTGAAAGCTCGTTATACTTTCCATGCTGCTGATGACTTGCTAAAATGATGTCACATGGTCTCACAGAATCATTTGTCAGTATGACCTCCAGGCATGGATTGGTCTTCATGCTGTCAGCCACTTGCTTCCTTCACCAAGAATTGATTATTTATCACCTCCATTACTCTGCTGGAATATGTCTATCAGCAGCATAGAGCTATTTCACTATTTCTTATTTCACAAACACACTGACATTTCCCTCAATTTTCCTCTGAAGATGTGGACATGGAACGTTTCTCTGATGAAGCTGATGTTGTGATCGTGGGTGGAGGGCCATCAGGGTTGTCAGCTGCATGTCGCCTCAAACAGATGGCCAATGAGCAGGGGAAGGAACTCCGTGTGTGTTTGGTGGAGAAGGCAGCAGAAATTGGTTTGTCAGATAGTTTGTTTGTCTAAATTTATGTCACCCCCAGTCACAAATTATGAACAGTCCCTTTCAGCTAAGCCTTTTATACCATTAAAAGACAGATCAGATTCTAAGAAAATATTTTTGCTAAATATATCGTTGTCACAATCAGTACTGGAATTCATCCTAGTGTCAGGCATGTACAAAAAAAATCATTAAGTTATCAATAAACTTTCAGGTGGGCACATATTGTCTGGTGCCTGTGTGGAACCCCATGCCATCAGTGAACTGTTCCCAGATTACGTTGAGAGAGGGGTGAGTTAACATCTGCTTTCAGAGAATTTACCCCAATGCTATCAGATCTGTTCCCAAATCCTTGATCATGATCAGTCACTGCATGGTCTACTTTTCATTAACTTAACTTTCCTTTCCGTACAAAGCTGAATAATATGATTGATGCATGTGTCAGTTCATCCAGTCATTTCAAGACACAGTGTATAATATTATGTAGTGCATGTTTTCTTGTTATGGCACCACTCTTATGTCAATTTCAGGCTCCCTTCCACACACCTGTTAAAGAAGACTCATTTGCATTCCTCACAGAGAAGGGGCGCATCCCTATTCCAGTATTACCAGGTAGTGATATGTCCTCAACTATGCACTCTTTGTCTCATCAAACACGTTATGTTTGTTTGTTTTTCCTTATCCTGACTCATGCTTAATTGCTTACTCTACTCTTCCTGGCAAAGGTAATGGAACACCAGAAATCCCTTGAAGTTCCCTTCTAAGAGAAGCGGATATAAAATCACACTCACCAATGTATTACCTCCCTTTCCCTCTACATGGTCAACTGACCGCCATCATATTTCACTCTCTCCCTATGGCGATAAGTTTTTCATTCTTTTGGTTTTTCTAACTAAATTTGTGTTGTATGCGGTTTTTGATTTGTATATGTTTATTATTATTATATAAATTTTTAACTTACCATACCACAGGTCTTATGCATATTACCTCAAGCTTCGCTAGAAGAGATCAGACAGTCGTTGATTCGCCATTCCCTGGATGGCTACCTCATGTAATCTACGAATGTAGTCACGGAAGTGACGTGATCTCCTCACTCGCGTGAGAGCGCAGAATCCAAAATTCACTTTTACCTCAAGCGGTCGTCTGTTTCGGACGTGTTTGGTTCGCTTAGTTTACCTACTTTGTGGTTCAATAAATTTGTTTCCTCACGGGTAGGTATGGTTTGTATCCCTTAGGTGTGCGTGTTAAGGTAAGTAATCATTTAACTGCACTTACTTTACTTTCGTGCCACGTTGCGATGTAAGCAGGCAGCCATTTTGGTTGTTTGGCCTTCGCTGTCACGAGCTTATGGGCGTGCCTACTTTACAGTGGGGGTGCGTTGGTGCTGCATTTCTGGTATAGGGGTGTTTTTTCTACCTCCTAGCATTGGTTTCAACGCATTGTTATGTTTGTTTGTTGCACTTAACTGTGTATGTCTCCCCAGTTTTGCACTATCTGCTAGGGGCAGGAATCGGCGAATATCCTCACCCTTGGTGCCCGGTTTGTGTGTCTCTAGCCTGCTCTTTTGACGGACACTGCCAGTACTGCGAGGCGTTTTTGGTGGCGGATTTCAAGACTTTTATTGCGGCTAACAGGAAGTTATTTTTTTACAGCGGAAGAGAAGGTTGTCATCTCCAGCGTCGTCGTTGGGATCTCTGCCGGACGACCCTGACTTACAACCGCCTTCAGCGCCTGTGCCGACGCCTGGGATGGGGCGTTCGTCTGTGATGCCTGTACGTTTGTCCCCGGAACCACCTCACACGGATTCCATCGTGGATCTGTTTTCATCCAGATGCCTTGTCTCATCCGGAAGTCCAGAGGTTCCTGCGCTCTCTCCTGACGCCCGGTGCTGCTGCGATGCCAGCGTCTCGACATCTCGACACCAGCCCCTTTGCTTACGCCAGCCACAGCTGTTTAGGACCAGGCATCTTAGTTGATACACACAGCGTGGCTGGCTGAGTCAGGAAGGCAGAGAGAGACAAGGCAGTGCGGTTGGACTGTACATTCCTGAGCCCTGATCTAGGCCGCACATGCTATATAAAACCTGCACGTGTGTTGCGGGTATTCCCTTTAGGCACTAATATACAATGGAATTTGGTCAAGGTTGTCACATACATCACTGCTATCTACTATTGTTTAAGAAATGTATGGATGTATTGGATTTATTCAGGCAGAAAGCTGACATTCCGTACATTTTCAAAACATTATAATAAGAAGAATCTGTTCATTTTCGAATCGCTTTAAGAGGTCTTTGTAGAGATTTTCCTGCAATTCAGTATATATGCACATTGAGTGTGTCATCTAATTCTACCAATACAGTCATGCAGTCATATTCAAGCAGGGTATTTGGCCTCAAAATTATAAGGAATTTGGACTCACTGTTTTGAAACTGATAAATCCATCCACTGCAGTTAATAACACACTTTCGGCACAGTAATTCCAGTTTTTTAAAAGTGATTTTCACATATTCTTTCCATTTTGAGTACAAATTCCAACGAAAATAACACTTAAACTTGCTCCATATAGAATACACAAAATGCAGCTTCAAACCTTCTCGGAAGTGCTACTAGAATGTTCAACAACCAGCGTACTCTGTCTGCCACACTGTATGAATGAAACCTATGTTTGCGATAGATGCATGTGAAAACAAACCCTGCTTGAATAAACTGTGTTAATTTCATCTGAAAGATGGTAATTGAGGCTTTACGACAGCATAAACAGTTTCCTGTAGAAAACCCAGATAAGATAATTGTGACACTTCAACTAAACATACTTTTCAGTTTTACAGGATTCCAGACTGGGTTTGTTTATTGTGACCTCCCTTGTCAAGATTTCTACAGACAGTCATTAATCTTCATTTATGGTTTGCCACAAAGTAAAGTGTTAAGATAACACCAATTATGTTCATACAAACAATGTTAGAGTGGAGAAATAGTGTGAGTTAGGCTTCAGATGGAAAGGGTTACTAACATGGCCGCCATCTGTAAATGATGATGCCAGCCATAGCAACAGTTAGTACATGCATGCGCAAGCCATGACTGATTACTCTCCTCGCTCTCAGCAGAAGGCAGACTAAAGAGCCTGCCTGGGCCAGATATAAACAGCTGTGCAGCGCCTGTGCTTGCGCCAGTGCCTATGCCTATGCCTACGCCAGCGCCTATGTCTACGCCAGCGCCAGAGGCTGTGCTTGCGCTAGTGCCTATGCCAGCGCCTATGTCTACGCCAGCGCCAGCGCCAGCGCCTGTGCTTGCGCCAGTGCCTATGCCTATGCCTACGCCAGCGCCTATGTCTACGCCAGCACCAGAGGCTGTGCTTGCGCTAGTGCCTATGCCTACGCCAGCGCCTATGCCGACTCCGGACCCTATGCCAGCGCCAGCGCCTGCGCCTTACCGTATACCCAGGGTGTTGCATACGTTGTCCAGGGAAGAGGTTTTACAACGACAGTTGGATGAAGGGCGCGCTCGGCGCTTGGAGGCAGAGCGCTCTCGGCGCAGATCGCGCTCCAGGTTCCCTGGGAGTCGGCGATCCTGTACCCTCCACAGTAGTCTTTGTCGGCACTCTCGGTCCCCGCGACGCCCTTTGAATGAGGACTCTCGCTTTACTACCAGGTGAAGATGTTGCTTGCGCTCCCAGTCCATGTCACCTCGACGCTCCTCTAGAACTCGGCGTTTGCGGTCGCTGGAACCACCTTGGATCCCGTCCAAGGAATCTGCTGCTCATGCATCGACTTCGTCTCCTACACTGCGGCGTGATTCGAATTCCGTTTCCTGGGAGGACCTGGAAGAACAGGTTTTTGGCCCGGACTTCGACGAGGAGGCAGGAGGCGACGGCGATGGTGAGGGCACTTAACTACCCTTATCAGTCGTCTTCGAGTGGATTGCTGACAGGTTACCATACTGCCCTTCACCTTCGGCTGATTCCAGCAACCCTGCAGCACTTCATTTATCGCGGGAGATACTCATCCCGCCTGATCCTATGGTGGCGGACGCCGTGGCTGTATTAGATGCGGTCTTTGAAAAATTGTCATCTAATCCGAATTTCAAAGCGTGTAAATCCAAGAAGTCAGATTACAAGATACACAGCCTGGTTTTCGCGGACAGCGTGGCTGTCTTGGTTGAATCTATGTAGCGGTTATTACAGAGCTCTCTCTTACAGATTGCAGGATTCTAAGCGGGTGACCATTGAGACTGAACTCAAGCGGATGCTTAAGCCGTTGTCTGCGCTGGTGTCAGCTACCTCGGCAGCAGCGATGGACTTGTCTGAAGACAACGCCTCGAGGATTGATCACCGTACCAGATATTCCTATGCTGGTAGGCGTGAGACTGGGTGTACTTTGGAGGGACTGGCTGCATCCTCGAAGATCCTTACGTTACAATTTGTCTACATCTACTTCAAGCGGAGAAAGTTTTCTTTCACGTGCTCTACGCATTTTGTCACGAAGACTTTTCGAGACAACTACAAAGTGCTACGCCTAACTACACCTCTTATTACAAGAGAGGGCAGTATTTATCTTCGGGGAAAATTCCAACACATATACTTGGAAAGTAATTTGTCTACGTCGGTTTCAAGCGGTGGAAGGGTTTTCGCTTTACTCATTTAGACACGTGCTCGCCAAACAGCACGGTTACTGTTAAGCCTACAGGCTAGCAGGGTATCACCGTTTACAAGATTTCATGGTGATCAGTTACCTGCTACACCGGTGACGTCACGTCTACATTTTGATTGGTCCCCGAGAGACAACGCCCTGCGAAGGATCCAAGGGACGTTACATCTACGATCTGATTGGTCATCGAGGGACAACGCCCTGCGCAGAATGTGTTGTTATTATTCTAGTGTAAGGAAGTTGTCTGCAGTGACTTAGTCATTTCCGATGGAAAGATGTCGTTTACACTCTAGACTAGCAGTCTATAGCGGCACTGGATTTCTCTAGTCGGCATAGAGATCCTCTAACAGTAGTCTCAACGCTGCCTATCAGGAGGCGTGCAGCGATGTATGGCAGTTTCTGATCGGACAGCCAGCCAGCTATAAATAGACTTCCTTGAAATGTCAACACATTCACAATGAACAGTGTGGATATTCTGAAGTCGAAGAATGACGCATCTTTACGGCATACAAGATTATCTTGAGAGGGGTGGACTTCATTATCAGGCTGTTAAGTCAGCTTGGATGACTAACTAACTCCGCAGGATTTGATTCATCACATCGCCGTCCCAGGTTCGGGGGTTGAAGTTCAAGGCGATGTTAAAAGCAAGCTCTACTCTGTCCGTTATCACTATGTCAGTGATAATGTCTACTCGATTTGCTCATGTCACCTTAGGATATGATCAGACGTAGACATCTACTATTACGTCTATGACAGCGTTTTCTTGATCATGATTTCAAGACAGGTTTACGACATTGGACGTCTTGACACCACACCTGTGGTAGGCTCGCTGGTCAATGTTTGCGTAGGAAGTTACATATTAGAGCCGTCATTCAACAACCATCTTTAGGTAGACACTTCTCTCCAAGGATTGAGTGCCTATCTAGTCAAGGAGGTTGCAGCAGGATTCTGGAAGAGTGGAGCTCAATCTCTTCACATCACCCAGTTGAAGATGAAAGCGGTGATGCATGTCTATCATTGGTTGACAGCACCGAGAGACAAGCTACTGATGATCCATACGGTTAACTCACTAGTAGCTTTCTAGGTAAACGAGGGTCAAGGAGGCCTTGACCTCTGCTACACCTGTCGTTTCTACCCTTCGACGTGGTCGAGTCTGATCCTCCAAAATAAAGTATCTCACATACCAGGAGCCTGCATCTTCACGGCAGACGCCTTATCTCACCCCCTACGTCTATCACCAACGGAGAATATGTTGTGTCGAGAGACGTTTCAAATAGTCGGCTTCCAGAGTGGGACCAATTGTTGTACCATCCTCACATTCGGACACTGCACCTGGTTCCGTCACGGTTTCATCTTTGCGCCTGGACCATCTGTGAAAGTCTTGAGGGCCAAGGGGTACTCATCTTAAGTGGCGAAGTTAATCGCCCGGGAGCACAGGGTTTCCACTCAGTCACTTTATGGACCTGGAGGCGTGAGCGATCGACGCAATGTCCCTGTCGTGGGAAGGTCTGGACGCTTACACGTTCCCACCACCAGCCCTTTCTCTCAGAAGTGGTCGCTAAGGTCAAGCAGACTCAGAACCTGTGACTGCTTTTGGTCGCACCTTGGTGGCCAGCCAGGCCATGGTTCCCCGACCTTTGACGGCTTGCAAGCGGAGAAATATACAAACTTCCAGAGTGGTTGCATCTACTTCGGCATCCACACAGTTGACAACTGCATCCGGATCCGCTGCGATAACATCTTCATGCATGGGTCATTTGCAGAGGGCGTCAAAGGCTAAGGGCTACTCCATGCGCGTGGCGAGCGTTATAGCTGGCGCGCATAGAGTTTCTACCCGATCCCTATATGACGACAAATGGCGCTCGTTCGAGAATTTTTGTACACAAAGATCTCAAGATCCTATGGCAGCATCCCCTCAGTTTGTGTCAAAGTTCTCTTTCTACGGAACTTTAGACATCTCAGAGGCAGTACCTTAGGCACCCATCTGTCAGCATTGAATTCTGTCCTTGCGATCAAGTCAGATAAACAGATCTCCAAGGTACCGGAACTTATTGCGCTTCTCAAAGCTTTCAAGCTGGAAGACCAGAAGGCCAAGTTTCATCCTCCAGCCTGGGATCTTAATGTCATTCTACAACATCTTAGAGGACCGCCGTATGAGCCGTTAGAGGAAGCCTCTTTTGAACACCTATCCAAGAAGACGGCTTTCCTACTAGCATTGGCGACAGCGGCTAGAGTCAGTGAGATCCATGCTCTTGACGTCACACAGATCCACTTTGAACAATCAAGGCACGGACGAGTCCATTTTGGTCTGCTCTGGGACTTTGTGGCTAAGAACCCGCTTCCCGGGCAGCCCAACAGGTTATTTTCCATCTCTCCTTTGTCTACGATCCTTGGTCATCATGACTTGGAGGAGGAACTGCTATGTCCGGTCAGAGCTCTGAGATGTTACATGAAAAGGTCAGCCTCTAGGAGACGGTCCCGCAAAAGACTATTCATCCCATTTGCGTCGACCTGCAAAGGAGAGGTAAACAGGAACACGATTGCCCTTTGGCTCAGATCGACAATCCTGGCTGCCTACGACGACAAGCTCCTGCCTCATCCGGTAGCAAATAACCCGCACGAGATCAGGGCTTTGGCGTCTACAATGGCCCTCCATCGAAATTGCACGGTAGCACAGATCATGGAGGGCTGTTTCTGGAAATCATCAACTGTCTTTGCTTCCCACTGCTTGAGGGACCTGGCAGTTGAAGATGTGGAGGGGTTACAGTCATTTGGTCCACTGGTAGTTGCTCAACAACTTACCCGACTGTCCGCCCATTAGGTAATAACGCTGTTACTTACCGTTGGTCTTAAGATTAACCTCACCCTCAGGGTGCGTCGGTTTTTCTTTGGAGTTCTATTGGGTTACTCTTTGTCCTGCTCCAGGTGTTATCCTGAGACCGTTAGCATTGGTTTCCCAAGTTCTCCTGATGCATGTGCACTGTTTGCTGAGGGATTGTCCTCCGGAGTCCACACCACCATCCATCTGTCGAAGCCATATGCATAAGACCTATGGTAAGGTAAGTTAAAAATGTGTTAAAATCTAAATATTTTAGATATTTAAAAACTTACCTTACCATAGGGCGGTGACTCCCTCCCAACGCTGGATGCTCCTCCCCACTTTGGACTCTTCGGACCTTCCGGTTGGCGGTAAAAGTGAATTTTGGATTCTGTGCTCTCACGCTCTTACGTAGCCATCCAGGGAATGGCGAATCAACGACTGTCTGATCTCTTCTAGCGAAGCTTGAGGTAATATGCATAAGACCTATGGTAAGGTAAGTATTTAAATATCTAAAATATTTAGATTTTAATAAATTTGTGCCTTTTTCTAACACATAATTCATCAACACTTACTCTCGATGTCACACATTCCAGTCAGCGATACCTTCGGCTGAAGATAAGTTCGACTGAATGTGATCCCCCCAGAATCTACAATGAATATTAGAAGAGCAGGACCATATTATTGCCGTTATAAGTTCCCGTTTGGTGGGGAAAATTATTGGACGTAATTTTGACAGCCAGCAGAATCCAGCATGGCCAGACACACCGCCGTTTCTGTTGTATTCTGTAAGCTATTAGCATGAGTCAGGATAAGGAAAAATATGTAATTTTCTGAATAAAATTGATATTTTATTCTTATTTGACTCATGACAAAAGCACAGGCAAGCTGAATTCCTATATTTGCATGTCAGGCGATATACAAGGAGAGAGTTAAAGAGCATGGCCGTCACGTGGCCTAGGGTGTGGGAAAAGGGAAGCTACACATGGGTGAGTGTATTTTACGTCCGCTTCTTTCTAGAAGGGAACTTCAAGTGATTTCACATGTTCCACTACCTACGCCAGGAAAGAGGAGAGAAGCAATTAGCATGAGTCAGGATAAGTCTAAAATATCAATTTTATTCAGAAAATTACATGTTTCTTAGTGTTGCTTATAGTGATGATGTGTAGGTGATATTACAGTGTTTTGTTTCCAGGAATGCCCATCTATAACCATGGTAACTACATTGTCCGCCTCGGTAATGTGGTCAGGTGGCTTGGAGAACAAGCAGAGGAACTAGGGGTGGAGATCTACCCAGGATATGCTGCCAGTGAGGTCAGGATAACACCTGTTGCAAACATGATGTAGCAGTTACCTCCCTTGAATTGAAATCTTAACGTGATAGAGTCGGTGTGGTTGTTGTCATATGCAGTCTTACTTTCTGGTATGATCTGATACTTCTGATGTGGTAGATTGAATGTTAGTAATTTTACCAATGCTCATGTCATGTGTTTTCATGCAGGTGCTGTTTCATGAAGATGGAAGTGTAAAGGGCATTGCAACAAATGATGTGGGCATCTACAAGGACGGATCTCCAAAAGTAAGATGGAACAGGCATGATTTTCTAATCTTAATGATACGATAATAATATAATAATAAAAAAATTTAATATTCGGCAGTTCTATTTTTTCATTTATTGTGACTTAAAAGTTGTCAATGTGTGTTGCCTAATGACTTAAAGATTATAAACTGCTACTGTGACTTTCGGTAAACTGACATACTCAATATCTGAAGTATCATATGGCTGTAATGTGTCCATGGAATTTCCATGTCCGTGAAATTCTTATGAAACTCAACTCGTACAAACATGGAAGCAAACACGTGAGTCATTGTTAGTGTTCTCTATGACTCTATGACATCAGTACAACCTGTGCTGTCTTGTGTCTAGGAAACTTTTGAACGAGGTATGGAGCTGCATGCAAAGGTGACAATGTTTGGAGAAGGTTGTCATGGCCATCTTGCAAAGCAGTTGTACAAGCATTTTGATCTTCGGAAAGACTGTCAGCCTCAGACATATGGTATCGGTTTAAAGGAATTGTGGGAAATAGATCCGGAGAAGCATCGTCCTGGTCGAGTGGAGCATACTGTAGGATGGCCTTTTGTAAGTGAAGTGGGGCAAAATGGTGTGTCAATGGCTTAACGTTTCAGTGTCTTTGGCCTTTATTTCACTAAAATCATAATTATCTGTTGAGGTTCATTTTGTAATTTCTTTAGTTTGCTACAGTGAACAAACTATTAAAAGATTAAAAGAAATATCCAGGTTAAATTTACAGATGGCATTATTGTGCTTAAACTAGGACGAAACGTGCTAAACTGGTACAGTATTGTTTGCCTGTGTCTGTATTTCTTTTTTGTTTTCTACATTTATTCATGAAGCTACTGTGCCTCTGTTCAGGACAGACACACGTACGGAGGGACATTCTTGTATCATCTGGGAGAGGGAGCACCGCTGGTTGTCGTGGGCATGGTGGTGAGTTTCTGCTGCTCTTCTGGTTCTAACAAGCATAATGTAACTTGAAAGATGGTTGATAATTCAGAGACTTATGGACTAGTCACTTTGTAGTAATGTTATTAGACCAGTGGATGATGTTAATGTAGTGGCCACAAAATTTCCGGGTCCCTTGCTGGGATTCGAACGACGGACCTTCTGATCCGAAGTCGGATGCCTGGTCCACATGACCAAAGAGGTTAACCCCGTCAGCAAGCTGGCAAGGTAAGGATGTCATCTGTGGGATGACTCCACTCCCTACTACATTAATTTCCATCTTTTTAGGTTGGCTTGGACTATGAAAACCCCTACCTGAGCCCATTCAGGGAGTTCCAGAGGTTCAAGCACCACCCCAGTGTGGAGCCTCTGTTCCGGGGAGGCAAGAGGATCTGCTATGGAGCAAGAGCTCTCAATGAAGGAGGACTGCAGGTCAGTTGGAACATATACAGTATCACTCACAGACCTTGTTGTTTTGTGCATTCTTGAATATCCAGTAATGTTTCCTTTCTATTTTGATAAATATACTCATGTCATCGATCGCTGTGTGGTAAATACAAATCCATTCCAGACATGTCCCAGACATTTTTGTGCTAAGACATTTTGTGCTAGACACTTTGGAGTGGTAACTTACACCCATTTCAAGTAATGCGATACATTCCTGCACTGCGATCTGACAAACCTTCCCTCAGGTCACCACTTGAACCATGAGGATACTTTGACCACTCAATCTAAGTGAAGTATGTAATATTTCCTTGTATCTTTTCGGATGAAGAGTTGAGGGCACTCAAACAGAGAGGATATAAAGAAAGACCACATGTCTTTTGAAATTTCTGCCTGGTACTACCTTTGGAGTGTTTTGTCAGACAGCCATGCAAAGAGGTATCATATCAGTGTAAAAGATCTGACTTAAAGAGGATTGAAAGTTGACATGCTTTCTGTAAGGGATCAATGCTAAAGATACAGCCTGTGATGCATCAATTGTTGTTATAGAGTGTTCCTAAGCTGACTTTCCCGGGGGGCTGCTTGATGGGCTGCAGCCCTGGCTTCATGAACGTGCCAAAGATCAAGGGCACTCACAATGCCATGAAGAGTGGTATGGTGGCTGCTGAATCTGTGTTCGACACAATATTTGACGAGAATCTCAACTCTCCCACTGTAGGTAGGTATCTCTGGAGACAGCTGAGTAAGACAGTATGGGCAGAATGCTGAAGGCAAGTCAGTGTCTGACACTGTTTGATGTGAATATCAACTGTTAATCACACCCCTATTGTCAGAGGCTGAATGCTAAGTTTTTAGAAGATGATGACTTTATCTGACTGGTTTTACATAAGTTCCGATGCGATAGCATGATAACTAAGTTAAAGAATTCTGTCAACACAATTTGAGGAAAAACAGTACACCTTTCTTGAAAGGATGTGATATTAGTGCTTCCAGTTCATCTGCATGGGAAATTTGATGCCCTCTATTAACTCTCCTATGACTTACTATTGCACTTTTATCCACATTTGCTGAAGTTTTTCTGTGTATCCACCATTTACTCTTCTCCAACATCTGACATGCTGTTTTTGTTGACAGGTTTAGATCCAAAGTGTTACGAGGAACGGATCCGGGACAGTTGGGTCTGGAAGGAGCTGCGCTCTGTCCGTAACGTTCGTCCGTCCTTCAACTCATTTTTCGGACTTTATGGAGGAATCCTGTACACTGGACTCTTCCACTGGATACTGAGGGGCAAGGAGCCTTGGACACTGTCACACAAAGGTAGGGTCACATGCAGAGATATTATCTTAAGATACATCTCTGTGTCTATGCAAGTTCCTGACATCAAAAGCAGTTTGTTGGATTTGGGGGCCATGTGACTGTAGGTTGAAGGGTGTGCAGAAATGTTCAGTTTGACAGTGACATATGTTACAAACTATTTGTATTTTTTTAATATTATGACAAGACCTTTTTTGTGTTCAAATGTGTTTTGGGGACGGTGTCCGATTTTGACCACCAATGGGTTTGGTCAGAATCTGTTTAACTTCAGCCGATGTGTCAAGAAGATGACATGATGTCTGTACAAACACTATGAGATCATAATATCTGTTTACCCCATCTGACTGACTTATATGGGATTTTACAACATGGAGCTGGCCTGTCAGATAGTTGAGTTTTGTTGTGATTATTCATATGAGTTTTTATTGGTAATGACTGATAACAAATCTCATCACAGGAGGGGACCATGATCAGCTGAAACCCGCAGCTGAATCAACACCCATAGACTACCCTAGACCTGATGGAGAAGTTAGCTTTGACCTTTTGACCTCAGTGGCCTTGACCGGCACCAATCATGACCATGACCAGCCAGCCCATCTCACACTCAAGGATGATTCAGTCCCAGTCAACCGAAATCTGGCCCTGTTTGATGGCCCAGAACAACGATTCTGTCCAGCAGGTAACAATATATCATTACTGAGATCTAGTTGTACCTTGTCATATCTGTATTTGTACCTGAAATGTATATTCATTGGGAACACTAACTGTGTTATCTAACAAAAGCCATGATGTTGTGATTGGGCTGAAGAACTGACTTCATATTTACATTCTTTATGGACAGAGAAAACTGTTTTCAAATTTTTAGCTCTAAACACAAGGACACTTCCTTGTCAAGTCCAACAATGCCAAGTGTTATCACTGCACAGACAACTTACACTACAGAAGATAGCTGTACAAAGTCAGTGATAGCCTGTTCTTTATCAGCCAGTCAGGAAATAGTTGTTTCCAAAAGCTTAGGTCAGGATAGGAAAGGATATGTGTCTTCCTGAAACAAACAGATAAGCATGAAAACATTCCTGCAGTGACTGAGGTTTGACATTATCCTATGACTCAAATGAATGTCTGGCTTCAGTGCAGGCATGTTTGCTGTTTTGCATGAGTTATGGACATGGTAGAAGAACAAAGACGTTCAACCTATGTCACTTTCACTTAGCTCATCATGCACCAAACCCTCAACCAGAAGACATTGACATTGGATATAACATTCAGCATACATTGACAAATAGGTTCAACCATTCCAAGAATCTTCAGCAAAAAGATTTATGTCACTGTTATGGGCCTTGTTTGACACTGTTTACATAGTGCACATGTCATACACTGGAAATACCTGTGGATCATCATTAGAAGAGCAGTCTACTGTCCAGTTTTTGAAAACTGATACAGAGAAGACATGGTTTACAGAGTTATGTCCCCTGTATCTATCCTCTGTGGAAGCACCACTACAACAATAATATAGTCATGGTCGCAGCAGATAATGTATTCAACATATTGAAAATATGAAATAATTACTCTACTGATTTAGGTTTAGAATCCCATAACAAAAATGAAGTTATATGAGTTTGAGTGATGTGAAGATGGACCCAATGTTAGTATCAGATGGTAGATAGATAGTTGTGTGCCAGAAAATATGCTCTGGTACTTTTCTAGTACCCCATGGGGCAGTGGTGTAGCCTAGTGGTTAAAACATTGGCCTGTCATGCTTGAGACCTGGGTTTGATTCCCTACATGGATACAGTGTGTGAAGCCCATTCCTGGTGTCCTCTGCAGGAATACTGGTACAAAAGCGTAAAACCATACTCATTCACTCAATCAGATACCCTACACAAGATTGGACTTTTCATCATTTGAGTTTATGTATTGTTGTCATTAATTAATGTTTGCCGTCTCTTGTCTCCAGGTGTGTATGAGTATGTGGAGACAGAAGATGGCTCTGGCAGGAGGCTGCAGATCAATGCTCAGAACTGCATCCACTGCAAGACTTGTGACATCAAGGACCCCTCTCAGAATATCAACTGGGTGTGTCCTCAGGGAGGGGAGGGGCCTGCCTACAATGGCATGTAGACTCTGGACCTCATCCCTATGTGACACACCTCGCACAGCTTCATGTTCGGGATCTTGACAGTAACAGCCAGACTCTGTTACCGCTAGGCTTGTCATAATTCTCCAATATTGTCACAGCGAAAGATTCAATATGTGATGTACCTACACATGCCGCCATTCAGATTCTGCATCAATTTAAGAAAAAATAATATTTTTCAAGTTTTCCAGTATTTACTAGGCAAGACCATTTCATATGGTATGCTCTATTTGGGTGAGACCAGTCAAACATGTTATCTGTGTAGCAAACCAGTTGCTTGACAGAAACACTCTGCTTTCCATCAGGCTGCATGGAACGTAAAAGGTTTCATGCTGAAACAGTGCAGATCATGAGGTAGGCATGTCATGTCACTCCTAGATGAAGCTGGTAAATGATCTCAGGGAATCGCTGAATCTTATACTGGTGTTTTCAAACACGTTACCTTTTACCACATGGGTACTGATATTTCAGTATTACTCTTACAAAAAACAGCTAAATGAAGTCCTTCATATGAGTTAGGTTTAAGACAACACAATCTATGAAGTAGGACTAGAGCTGTTGATGAAGGTAACGGGGAACCTGTTCCACAAAGTACTTGTCTTGCGTTTGGTATGACTGAGTTCAACTGTGAGTTTGAAAATCTTATCATTACATTCACTTTGTCTAACTGGGATGACCCTTCACTACCACATCATCACTGCATTTGTTCTTGCAGTTCTGTGATATCCAGTACTATGAGTTATTCATTCATTTCTTGATTTATTGAATGTTAGTACTGTTGATTTAACTTTGCCAAAACTTGATAATTGGGGAATGTTCAGAGATCCTGAAATCTCATATCTGCAGTTCAAGATTGCAGTGTTATGGCCATGGCACAAACCCTTTACTTGTAAATATCAAACTCTGCACATGAATGGATATGTGAGGTTAAGCAATTCATCTCTCCGCATTTCCATATGGCTGAGAATAAGGCCAGCTATTATGTGACTGTGTCTTAGAGACTCTGAAGCAGGATTAGCTGTACTTACCAATATAGAAGTTTCATCATGGTTTGAAGTAGACTGAATGTGTGAATTGAAACCTTTTTGGATGGTGAGCCAGAGTTTGTGATTTAATTTAAATGCAGACATTGACCAGATGTTGTTGATGATAACTGATATAATCAACTGAAAATGTCCATTGTTTTGTTTGCATTTACTATGTACATCATTATGTAATATATTTATTTGTAAAGAAAGTTGTGTTGAGTCATTTATGAATATATTTCGAGTTACGTTTTTGAGAGGGGTGAGGTTTGAAACCATCACTGTTATTATGGCATCTGTAGAATCTTTTAGTCATTGGTCTGAGGAGTCTTGTTTTAGTTGTTGGGTTTTGCTTGTTTACTGAAAAACACAGACACAATGGCAGTACTGTAGCAGCTTAGGTATATTTTGTAAGCAGCGGACTGTAACCTGTCCTCTGAAATCCCATTCCCAATAGACTTAGTAGTGCTTTGTTTTCTGATGTAATCTCTGACTATGGTAAATAAACATGTAAAACACAACCATGGTATAATGACACTGATAGTACAAGTATGAATGTAATAGCTAGTGTACAGTGGTAGTATTGATGTGAACGGGAGTGTTCACCTGTCAAGCACACTACATGGTAAGCATTGTTACCTTTATCGGACCACTGCAAGCATCATCCTAATGTGTCTTTGCTGATAACAGAAAATGTGTCAACATTCAGAAGTGCAAACATCTTGGTTCTCACTCTTCCTCTTGCTCATCCACAGTTTTCCCCTGTGCTTTGCAGATGTTTGTGTGACTGCTGTGATATATTTATGCTACGAATAGTTGATAAAAGTGGTCTAATTTGCAGGCACTTACAGAGTAGAGACCTTTAATCAAAAGTAATGATAGTTTGTTTTATTTTCTATCCACTCTTGGAAACAACCCTACCTATAAATAAATAATGACCATTCATGTGTGGATGGCAGTCATTTAAACTGCAGCAGTTTGCTGTATGGAGAGCTAGCACGTCCATAGCCATGGTTTCATATTTACCAGTACCTAACGCATGTAGCATCATCTCTTCTGGCATACACACCTAACTGAATGTGGTGCTCAGGGTGGCTGACACAACTCGCTCACTCACACAACCATGAGGCACCTTCCCGCAACAAACAAGTGATTGTTTGGGCTTTAAACTCTATTTTTTCAGCATTCCGTGTATATAACTCAGGATGAAGTCCTGTAGTCAGGTTGAAGGCAGCTAATGTTATTCATACACTATCAAAAAAAATAAGGGAACTCAGGAAGTGAATGCTGTGGTCGATGGGGAAAGATATCATTTGGAAAATCAAAAAGTGTAATTTCATGCCAGGTGGACAACAGTTGGGGTTGCAATGAGGCATGGATGACACCATGACAGGATCGTCTCATTACATTCATGACCCTACGCAATGACATTAGTAGAGAATTCCATACACTCACTGGGCGACGTATTTCACACTCAACCGTTTAAAACCAACCCTGTCCGAAAGCAAGACGGCCTTTCAAGGGAGTGAACCTTACAGCTCACCATAGGTGCCAAACATTGGAATGGGCTTGGCAGCATCAGGGACCGGCTTTGCGCCATTGGTGTTACCCAGTGTCCTCAGATGGGTCATGGTTTTGCCTTAGTTCATATGAATAAACTCGTATTCCAGCCAACACCTTGGTATAGTGCAAAGTCGTCTAGTTATATGCTGGACTAGGTTTTGCCTCAGATTCACAGATGGCAGAAAATGATGTCGGTGCCGTAGCGTTGAGTGTTATGCCAGAGCAGCAATTATTGACTTTGTTGGATATGGGGGTGGTAGTGTCATGGTGTGGGGTGGGTTTACACATGACAGGAGATCAGGGACCCAGCACCTGTCAACCTGGCCCAGCTTGGTGCAGTTCTTGAGGAACAATGGTGGGCAATACCACGGACAGCCATCCGGATATTAATCAACAACATGCCATCAAGGTGTTCTGAATGAGTTGCCCGTCAGTAAGTGCCAACACACCAGATATTGAACTTTGCACCCAGATTTGATTTAGTGGACATTCAGAGCAATTTTACATTCACTGTTATGAGTGGCATGTTTAGAAGTTGGTGAATCAGATAAGGACAAGCTTTATGGATGAAAACTTCTTGTATCCTTGTCGAGCAAGTATTTCATTAGTTCCCTTATTTACGTCGGTAGTATAGTAAGCACACTCCCTTTGCCTAGTTGAATTTGTGACAACTTGTAATTACTTCGCTGGATGTGTAGAAATGTGAACCATCAACAGTGGTACTTCACAAGATTAAACCACTTGACTGATGGTAGACTTATGGTTGAATGGGATACATCCGCCACGTTCTACCTTCAGCAGACCGATGGCCTAACTGAAATGTAGTGAAAATAAACTCTCATTAATGATTGGGGCGGTTGAGTAGCCTAGTGCTTAAAGTGTTCGCTCGTCATGCTGAAAACATGGGTTCAATTCGCCACATGGGTACAATGTATGAAGCCCATTTCTGGTGTCCTTCACTGTGATGTTGCTGGAATATTGCTAAAAGCAGCGTAAACTCTCACACTCATTAACGATCACTTTCTATTAGAAGTTGATGAGTGATAATATACTACTGACAAGAAATAAGGGAACTAATGAAATAATAGCCAATTTGAAAATGCTTTAAATATCCACTATATCAATTTTAGGCGTCAAGTTCAATTTTTGGGTGTGTCCACCATGTTGGGCAACACATTCACGGCACCTTGATGGCATGCTGTTAATCAATTTCCGGATGGTTGCCCGTGGTATTGCCCGCCATTCCTCTTGGAGAGCTGCACCAAGCTTGGCCAGGTTGGCGGGTCCTGGGTCCCTGGCGTACACCCTTCGACCAAGAACGTCCCAGAGATGTTCAATTGGGGACAGGTCTGGGGACTTAGAGGGCCAGTCCAATGTCTGGATACCTTCTTGTTGGAGATAAGCGGAGGCAATTCGGGCCCGATGTGGTAGCCAATGGAGCCACAACAGGACGCAATATTTGGTCAACGTATCGCTGAGCAGTCATGGCTCCGTTAATGATGACCAAATCTGATCGTCAGTCATGTGTAATCCCACCCCACACCATGACAGTACCACCTCCATATCGATCATGATCAAGAATTGCTGCTGTGGCATATCGCTCCCCGCTCCGACGCCAACAACGTTTTCTGCCATCTGTGAATCGTAGGCAAAACCTTTACTCATCAGAGAACATGGTGTAACGCCAGTGGCGCATAGCCCGTCCCTGATGCTGCCTAGCCCATGCCAATCTTTGGCGCTTATGGTGAGCTGAAAGGGTGACACCCTTAAAAGGCTGTATTTTTAACGGGTGAGGTTGTAATGCGTCTTCCAGTGAGCGTGCGGAATTCTCTATTTATGGCAGATCCTGATTTAAACCTATCGCGTAGAGCAATTAACGTAATGGGACGATCATGTCGTGGTATCGTTGATTTTGGTCTACCACGCCCAGGTCTCGTTGCAACCCCACCCGTATGACGGTACTTATCCCACAGGCGTGAAATTACACTTTTTGATTTACCCATCTGACGGGCAACTTCACATAATGATGTCCCCCCTCTATCATCCCCACAATTCTCCATTTTGTTGCTACACCGAGATACTGCCTCGGAGGCATTTCTGTCAGTAAGTGTCAGTCTCTATTGCATTAGTGATTGCGACTTCTCCAGTACATTTACAGGAGTTAACTTCTGTATGCATGTGTAGCACGTGCTGGGCATGCATTACGCGAAATTCCATTGTCAATGGATGTTGCGTTTGGGAGATACGCCACGATAACGGACCCTGTCACAGTCAAAGTCATCTACATTCAATTTCTTGGTTCCCTTATTTTCTGTCGGTAGTATAAGAGCAAGATATTGTATGGATGTCAATGTGTTTTTCACATTATGATGTGATTTTTCCCATGTAGATTCTACACTGTTATCAGATCTTGCTGGACAGAGGTAGAAGAATACATTCTGAAATGTTACCAAGATGCACTGCCAGAAAGAAGACAACCAAGTATCTTGCCTGTATTATTACTCTCATTAAGTTTATGTTCCATGAAATCCATGTATGTCATTTCAAGGAAGGTGCGTTTTGATCCAAACAAATGTAAACTGGACACCAGAAATAGGCTTCATACATTTTACCCATGTGGGGAATCGAACCCCTTTCTTCAACATGCATGATGACCGAACGCTTTAACTAGTAGACTTACCACACCACCTCCAAGAACACCAAAGACTATTGACTGCTTCCGATAAACCCCTGCTTGTAGTGGACTGAGAGTTCCTGGAAAGCAAAGTATACCCTGGAGGTAATCAAGGATGGAAATAGTGGTGATACCAACTAATATTAGCCTGTCTGCAGAGGTCAGAATTACTGGTGTCTTAGTGTCAGATATGTTGTCACTTTTGAGGCAGTATATATTCAGTTTAGTTGCATGTTGGAATAAGCATCAAAAGTTCCTTTATGACTACATCTGTCAGGGAAAAACACGCTATCCTTATTTATAACCTGCTTCATAGACTATCTGTGCCAAGGAAGTGTAAGGTAACTGAAGATGATGCAAGGTATTCTGTGGAAATGTTCTCTTTTTATGACTGATTCTTTCACTACAGCATGGTGACCGTGACTGTATTCCGAATGACGTTAATGCCACTGTCAGTGTTCCAGTTGTGATAAAATGATTTCTTGTGTATAACCTACTTTTTGCTCCTTAACTGAAATATGATTTAATGTACAGATTCCACATGTGCTTTAAATAATCTGTCCCACAAACTGTAACGCATCAGTCATATACAAGTAAGGCACACCAAGTACCTGTCTTGGCCTCATGGATCGGTGCTTGTGGGAGGTTTAAGTGAACACATGTTGTGGCACTGGGTCAGTTATGTTAATTTTGAGTTATATTCTTGAGGGGATGGAGGGGCGGTCTATTTTCTGATTGGAGGTTTGAATTAGTAACTAGGATTGTTAGTGGCTTATCTTCGAGGGGGTTTAAAGTACTGTAAAATTATTGTCCTCTTGAGAGGGTACGTAAGTCTCAAAACATTAAAAGTACATTAAAACTTTTCACTGTTTTTAATTGTAGCATATGTGTATTTTTAATTCTTGGGCTACATGTGTCTAAATTTGATAACAGCTGAAGGGATGGTGTAGGGCCCATGCAGAAAGCAAATGTACAGTAAGTCCCCATGGCCCCTAGTGTGGTGATGTACCTTCAGTTGTTGGCAATCTATGGCCCATTTGTGTACTGTCTTCTTTCCATTTGAACTCAAAATTTAGAGATAGAAGCTAGTTTTACTTATAAATTACTGTGACATTCTAGTTGGTTTTATGGTCTGTTGACAGTGGTGAGTGAGTTTAGTTTTACACCACACTCAGCAATATTCGAGGTGGTTTGTAAAATAGTCTGGACCAGACAATCCAGTGATCAACAGCATGAGCACCAACCTGCGCAATTGGGAACCGATGACATGTGCCAACTGAGTGACCTGAGTTGGATTCCTCACATGGGTACAATTTGTGAAGATCATTTATGGTGTACCCTGCTGTGATGTTGCTGGTATATTACTGACAGCGGCATAAAACTAAACTCACTCTCATCAGAGTTAGAATATATTCCAAAATATTGTATTCATCATATTCATCAAGCTGACATTCACAGACTTCCCTCTCTATGTATATAACTTCTAAGTGCCATTTAATGACATCACTTTTCCTTAGGTTGACCTCATTTTGTGCACAGGTGGCAGACCCTGAAACAGAGTTATTTTATTTAAAACAGGTAAGGATATTTATCAGCTGAACAATTTCCAATGGAGCTCAGAACAATTCTTAATTTCTGAAAGAGCTGAGGCATCCAAGATGTGGCAAATCATTCTAGACTTGAGTAGGACTCCATTCTAGTGTATTCTCTATTAGCCGTGACAATGATGCCTAAGGTGCCAATGTATGCCTCGTATTTCACTTTTGTCATACATTGTGAACTTCCGGTAGAACATAGAATGGGATTTCATGGCAATTACAACATTGCAGGCTGAAAAGTTGATGGATGGATTACTTTATCTTCTGACATATGAGTATTTAGATGTGAACAAAACTGGACTCTTGACTGATCTCCAGTGAAGATCTGGGTTGGAGCCTCAGCAACTGATGATTGTTGTGAGAGACATCAGACAGGTTTGTAGTGGGAGGAATGTGTTCCCACTGCATCTAATGCTAACCTTTTCGGTTTCATGAGAACTGATTGTAGACATTCAAAGACCTGTTGCACAAAACAGCCTCAGTCATTGTTAACCTTGAACACGGAGGTGAAATTTGGGTTAATTTAGTCTCTTCAGGTTTGTTACACAAGGCAGCAGTGGCTGATTCTAATTTTGGTATGTCAGCATCAGTGACTAGGTTGAGGTTGTAAAGCTGCTACTTTGCCTGCTCAAACTATTACTCAATATGTCATATTAAAAAGTCAGTGAATTCCCTCATTCTAAACAACTCTATTTCTGAGTACTTGTATTTTATACCAATGGACATTAAGTTAAATCTAGGAAAAAAACATATGGGCTGTGGGGCAGCCTTGTAGGTAAAGCGTTCACCTGTCACCCTATATATCTCAAATTTTTGGGACTTGTATTTGTAACACCTGTACTTAATGGGTACCTGCCTTCAGCAATTAACCCCAACTCTAACCAAATCCTAACTTCCAGGGACCCATAAAGTGCAGTCTGCTCCTTGTATTTTGCTGCGCAATTGGGAACCGATGTCATGCGTCAACCATGTCAGTGAGCCTGACCACCTGATCCTTTTAGCTGCCTCTTACAAGCATAGTTGCCTGTCATGGCAAGCATTACTGTGAGTAGCACCACTCATTTGCTTGTAGCTAAATATGACCAGTTATGAACTGGGAAAGGGGGGTCTGCTGCCCCCTGTAGAATTTTTTTTCAACGAATTACTTATTGTGCATTAAAGTATTGATAGAACACTCTTTTTGGACCCCTCTAGTTAGAAAAGTTAACCACTGCCCTGTCTCCACACTCTCACCAACTCTCTTAATATGATGCCTTCAAGCTTGTTGAAATCCCTTTGAATGGCCTAACAGTCTATCTGACCAATTGTCATGAATTTCTTGAAAGTGCTCATTTTTAGAACCATCCTTAATGCCTGTGTCACAGAAACGTATTGTGAGATATTTCTAACTTAGGTTGTAAAAACTGGCAGCTTTGCAATGCAGAATCTTGTCAACACCTGCATAAAATATGAGTCTAAACCGGATTATTTTTTCTGTCCCAACTGTCTGCTACATCTGTTCTGCCGGTTTAGACAGCTTCCAAAGTATTACCTTTCACCTCTGTGTTATACTTCAGTTGTTTATTCGAATCATATATTAGCAGATCATTCAATGACACAAACAGTTGTTTAAACCACAGCCTTTGATTTTAAATGAATGCAGAAAGTGACCACCACAAAACATACATAAAATGTAACTATTAATATACTAAATGTCCAATGTCCACAATGCAAAGATGTTGTCCGATTGCAGGTTTCAAAATCCAAAAGACAATGTATTCATTTTTTATGAAAATACAAACTCCATAATGATCTTGACAGTTTTTATGGATAGAACCCCAAAGCAGTTGAGGAGGCTGAATTCCAGGGCTTCAGAATTATATGACCTAACAATCGTACATTCACAAAATATCTGAAGGCAAAGAACCAGGAGAGTTTTGATTTGAATTGTCGTTTCAAAGTCCTAGTGGGGAGGGGGTCAGGCACTCCTCCTTCACTGGTAACCTGCAACCCACACACCCCCATCACACCCCACCCACACCTACCCCTACCCACTTTATCTACTTACGTGCCTTGAGTAGAACCTGCAGAAGTTAACTTTCAGTTTGTAGGTCATCGGCCTATGTACAAAGTAGCAATATACATGATATTGTGCATATTAGCCACACCAGAGACCATATAATAGATTATCTATTATATGGTCTCTGATGTATGTTAGTAATATCAGATGGAAGGAAACTAGGACCTCAGATGTAATCTGTGAGATGTAATCTGTGAGATGTATGTTGGTAATAGGCATGAAGACAAAGTCCACTACCTATTTGAAAGTGATAAGTTTGTAAAACTGCGAGGAAACATATTTACATCAATGGAATGATTTAACAAATGCTTGTAAGTTCATAAAGATAATAACTTCTAATGAATTGTGCTAAATTTATCAAATCATCTCTTAAATATCGATCTTCTATATATATATTGGCAATACATATGTCTGTGTGTGGCCAGAGACCATATAATATCTATTATATGGTCTCTGCATACATCTATCTCACAGATTACATCTGAGGTCCTAGTTTCCTTCCATCTGACATTACTAACATACATCTATCTCACAGATTACATCTGAGGTCCTAGTTTCCTTCCATCTAATATTACACTGTAATGGTAATTCTCTGAATCTTAACAAACATAAATATCTTCTTATGTATCTTACATTAATTCTTAAAATGTGGCAAAGATGCTATATTTCTAAAATGTACAAGATCGGATGAATCCATGATACTGCTACTGATATTTTGTTTGGAACAATCAACTAACCTCTGCTTAAATAATGATAAAAATAATGATGCATATTTGATGTCTGGGGAAGCCAAACATAACCAAATCCGAAATCAATGAGCTTGTGTATTTTTTAAACCCAAGTAATCCTACCTCAACAGAATCTAGTCTAAGTATATAATAATAACATTGTTTGGGATAATGATCATTTGACATTCTTAATAGTTTATACCCAAATGTAACACATTTAAGATGATAATTTACTTTCATACTATCTCTTCCACATGGCATTACTTGATGTATGTTTACCTACCCCTAAAACAAATTTACAGAGATTATTATGAAATTTATCAGCAACACTTCTTTCCTGAAATCTAAGCGTCTTAGTGCAAACACTCCAAGACAGCCTTGTAGAAAACATGACACCAAGAAAATTATATGTCTGTTTTCAGTCTATGTCATCATAAAAACATTTTCTTTAGAGCCTGCAAAAGCAGTCAAGAAAGATTTGACTTTATCCACTGCCAAAGCCTAATTCTTTGTGTTTGAGCTTTTGAGACCACTCCGTGTGGACAGTCAAGTGAAGTATGTAAGTGAAGTTTGATGCTGCAGTTGCTCTGGTAAGAACACTGATTCTCTCATGACATGACTTTAATTGCAACAGTTTGTTGGTTGCAGTTTCATGAGAGTCCATCCAAAAGCTTCAACAAATACAGAACACAGCTGTCCATATAATTTATCTTAAACCAAAATACTGCCACATCACTGCCATCCTGATATCTCTTTACTGGTTGCCTATTGACTACAACTTGCACACACTTTCTTGTCAGTCCATGCATGGTATTGCACCTCTATATCTTCAGAACTCTCTCCTTAATCTCTTCTGTGTATGAAAGTGGAACCTCAGATGATTTGGATACAAGTCTTCCCAGAAAATTGAACTGTCAAATGGATTTTCCTGCACGGCGAACCCTTTCCAACGTTTGAGTGACAGCGTGTCTTTAGTTTTATGCTGCACTCTGCAATATTCCAGGTGTATGGCAGTAGTCTGACAATAATCCAGTCTGGACCAGACAGTCCAGTGATCAACAGCATGAGCACTGATCTGCACAACTAGAAACCAATGACAAGAGTCAACCATGCCAGCAAGCCTGACCACCTGATCTGTTCATTGCCTCTTACGACAAGCAGAGGTTACTGAAAATAAATTCTAACCTGAACCTTCACAGCTTCTCCAACCCATGAAAGCTTCAAGTTTCATCCCAAACCTTTGTCTACAAAGAGGTCTATTTCAATGGACTTCATTAATACTTTATTCATTATTGGTGGTATGAGCAAACCTGGTGTGGAGTTAAGCACTATATAAATGGACACATATTTATTACTATTATAAACTCTGTACATTTTCCTTATAGTATTTTAATGGGAGTACAGCCAATTGCACTCAAAACATAACACCCGTAGACCCATTGTTATAGTTGGATGCAAGGATGAAGGCAAAGTTGCCACTGCCATTCTCACCAGATCCAAGACCCTCTCCTCAAGTGAGGAATACTAGAAAATGGTTTGTGGACTGCCCATCATGAACAACGTGCCATCATGTGATGGCTGGAGTCAGAGGGTGTAAGTAAGGCTTGTCACCAGCATAGCAATGTTCCAGCAAAATTATTACAGGAGACACCAGACACACTTTTACTTCTCAACCTTCTTTATTGGGGTTACATACTGTCATGGTTGCTCATGCATGAAAATTCAGGCAATCTCTGTAAATCTCTTTCTTAGTTTGAGCAAAATGCTCAGTTATTTCTCACAACCCATTCAGTGATGCTGAAATTAACAGAAGAGCAGAAACACTTTCGTAAAATAATACTAAACATTGATTTAATTAGTAATGGTAAAAAGCATTCAAGTACCACTTGTATGTCATGTTCACTTATGCTTACAATATTCTCCGTTCCTTATAGTGGATTTCTGATGAACTGAAATAATCAAAGACTGGTCACAGTGACCAAACAACCAAGTAGCTGATCATATTTTGTCATAACTGAACACATACAGTTTTTTAACTACAGGTTTGGTGTTACATATGTCATATTTGGGATTTCACTTTCTTAGTAAAGTAAAGTGAAGTTTGATGCTGCAGTTGCTCTGGTAAGAACACTGATTCTCTCATGACATGACTTTAATTGCAACAGTTCGTTGGTTGCAGTTTCATGAGAGTCCATCCAAAAGCTTCAACAAATACAGAACACAGCTGTCCATATAATTTATCTTAAACCAAAATACTGCCACATCACTGCCATCCTGATATCTCTTTACTGGCTGCCTATTGACTACAACTTACACACACTTTCTTGTCAGTCCATGCATGGTATTGCACCTCTATATCTTCAGAACTCTTTCCTTAATCTCTTCTGTGTATGAAAGTGGAACCTCAGATGATTTGGATACAAGTCTTCCCAGAAAATTGAACTGTCAAATGGAATTTCCTGCACGGCGAACCCTTTCCAACGTTTGAGTGACAGCGTGTCTTTAGTTTTATGCTGCACTCTGCAATATTCCAGGTGTATGGCAGTAGTCTGACAATAATCCAGTCTGGACCAGACAGTCCAGTGATCAACAGCATGAGCACTGATCTGCACAACTAGAAACCAATGACAAGAGTCAACCATGCCAGCAAGCCTGACCACCTGATCTGTTCATTGCCTCTTATGACAAGCAGAGGTTACTGAAGACAAATTCTAACCTGAACCTTCACAGCTTCTCCAACCCATGAAAGCTTCAAGTTTCATCTCAAACCTTTTTCTACAAAAAGGTCTATTTCAATGGACTTCATTAATGCTTTATTCATTATTGGTATATTAGCAAACCTGGTGTGGAGTTAAGCACTATATAAATGGACACATATTTATTACTATTATAAACTCTGTACATTTTCCTTATAGTATTTTAATGGGAGTACAGCCAATTACACTCAAAACACAACACCCGTAGACCCATTGTTATAGTTGGATGCAAGGATGAAGGCAAAGTTGCCACTGCCATTCTCACCAGATCCAAGACCCTCTCCTCAAGAATCCAAGAATCCCAATAAAAGACTCTAAGAATCAATGTTCAGTCTTCACTGCTGAGGGTTAAACTGTCTTTACAGCTTTGACCTATGTTACACGACAAAACCATTCTGAAAATTTGATCATCTTTTCAGATTCACTGTCATGACTTCAGGATTTCAAAATGATGCCAGGATTCACCATATTATTCTCACCATTTTAAACAGTTTTTCTACTAGCCCAGATGACACTGTCTTTTGTCAACAACCAAGTCACGTAGATGTAGCAAGTAATGCAAAAGCCAATGCTGCACCTCTTGACAAACCGTTCTTGGAACAGTGATATTTCAAGCCAATAAATTTAAATCAAAACCTATGTACCTGTGTTATTATGAAAGAGATGTGACATCCAGGAAGTAATCAATAAACTTCATCAACTTACAACATTCCTCACTTCTGGTGAAAATACAGGAATATTTCACATTTAAGCCAACAATTGGTCTCACCTTCTTAGGTTGTCATTCAAGACTTGAAGAGGTTATTTTTATAATGTCGTTTTGGCCAGTCTGCTTACTTATGAATATCTGCCTGCAAGAAATGAGGACAAGTCTCTCAAGTGTAATGCTTGTGATAAAAAGCTCACTGTCAACATTATCAAGCAGTAATCCTGAAAGATATATACTCATGGGAGCTGGAATCTCATAATAAGTAACATGAAAGAAATTTGTATGTACTATTAACTGTAAATATATGTATGTTCATAACCAACTGTTTGCTTTTATATTACGACTTATAGCCTGTGTTAATAGTGTTGTTATAGACTATGTTTTAAATTGTAAAAGAAAATTTTCAAGTGAGGAATACTAGAAAATGGTTTGTGGACTGCCCATCATGAACAACGTGCCATCATGTGATGGCTGGAGTCAGAGGGAGTAAGTAAGGCTTGTCACCAGCATAGCAATGTTCCAGCAAAATTATTACAGGAGACACCAGACACACTTTTACTTCTCAACCTTCTTTATTGGGGTTACACACAGTCATGGTTGCTCATGCATGAAAATTCAGGCAATCTCTGTAAATCTCTTTCTTAGTTTGAGCAAAATGCTCAGTTATTTCTCACAACCCATTCAGTGATGCTGAAATTAACAGAAGAGCAGAAACACTTTCGTAAAATAATACTAAACACTGAATTAATTAGTAATGGTTAAAAGCATTCAAGTACCACTTGTATGTCATGTTCACTTATGCTTACAATATTCTCCGTTCCTTATAGTGGATTTCTGATGAACTGAAATAATCAAAGACTGGTCACAGTGACCAAACAACCAAGTAGCTGATCATATTTTCTCATAACTGAACACATACAGTTTTTTAACTACAGGTTTGGTGTTTGAAACACTTGACAAAGGAACACATTTTAGAAGTTGTCAGGGCCTGAAAACATGTTAATTCTCAGAAAGCTCACTTCACACACAGGCAAGTCATGACTGAATATTTCTTGAAGACTCCTGGAAGTTAATATTCATATGTCAGCAAGTTGCATCATTTTATACTGGACGTATTTTTTTAAGCAAACGCAATTTCTGCAGTTTCTAAATAAAAGAAAAGAGATTCACGTTACATTTATCTGCAATAACAACATGAATAGGTAAATCTGAAAGTTACTGTAACCAATTTTGTTCGATGATTGCTTGTTGGTCTCGTTGATAAACCAATTACATGTATCAACTTTAAGATTTCAACCCATTCCCAAAACTAGTTCTTTAACTGGTTTCGTGAAAAGTACCTCACACGAGATTACATTTCGTTTCAATTTACCGACAATTTCCTTTTCAAATATGTCACCTTTACAACAGTTAGAATTACACAGGACATGACATACACAAGGCGCTTTTCCCCAGCGAGTGAAATAAGGCTCATAAAACTGCTATAACCTTGTCGCTATCAGCATTTGTTTCTGTCAAGCCTCCAGCAAGTCTATATTTCTTTATTTTCCCCTGGAGGGAGTATTTATTGTAGTGTGGTGTTAGGATGCGACATATCGCTGATGTGCCGGTGTTGGGGCACGTGAGTTTTCGTATGGAATTAAGAGGATTTTTAAATCTTTGGAATGTAGATGAAACTTTCAGTTGAACTGAAAACGTTCATTTCAACGATATCATATGAGTTCGTTTACTGCCGAATGGATCCCTCAAGTGGGCAAGTGCACGCGAGACCTTGACCTTTAAGAAACACGTCAGAATTTAAACAAATATGGCGGACTCAGGAAATTCGGAAGCGGGAAGCGGATTTTTATCCAAATTTTTGTCTGAATTATTTGGAAGTCCACTAAATCTGGCTTTAGTAGGCGTTTGTTCATTTCTTGTATACAAAATATGGTCAAGCAGAAGGAAGCATGACCCACCCACGCCTCGGGAACCTGAACTACCACCTCTGAAAAAGCAAGATTTCACACACGAGCAGTTGCGAGAATATGATGGAAAAGCTAAAGATGGACGTATCCTGATCGCTGTTAATTGCAAAGTGTTTGATGTCACGAGAGGAAAACGATTTTATGGCCCAGGTACAGTATACTATTATTACAAAATGTCATTGTTTCTCGTCCTGTTCACTGACATTGTTTCTTAACACTTGAAGATTACCCGATCATTGTGCTAACTATCACTATCAACACGTACTAGGATTGATGCGTCAAGAAAAGTTACGTCAGACGGATATAGTGATACATGTTGCTTTTCACACGTTATGTTTTTCGTAACTGTTGATAATAAAGTTCAGAATGAAATCTAATTGTTTGCTCATGCTTCCAAGAACCCAGCATGAACAATGTATGATGTTAGGAAATCTGTTGATTTCGTGTCAGAAAAAAAGTTTGGGTGAAGACCCAAAAGATTCATGAAATTCGACCCTTTGTCCATATTGTTATCCTTTATTTGACATTGTGGACTGCAAGATTCATTAAGTAAAACTCAATTTGGAGCACCTTTAGAATGCAGCACAACTTTTCGTGAGGACGTTAGGGTTAGATTAACCCAGTCTAACTTTGACCTACCCTAGCCCCAACTCCAATCCCAACCCTAACCCCAACCTAACCCTAATCACCTACAAACACATAATAGTATTATGAGGTGTTTCTTTAAGTTTCTGGTTCAGTATTCTAAAGGTAGGCCCTTAATTTGGGTTAACAAACTGAAATTTAAACTATTAGGTAAGAGTTCTGCCAGTAACCCTCATGTGTATGTTGACCATATTGTATTATGATTATTTCAAAGGTTTAGGGGTTTGGTAGGGGTTAGGATTAAACCATCTATTCTTAATGTAAATAATTTTGATACTCAAGTTGTTTTACTGTCCTTAGATGACAGGTTCATATAATATACCCAATCTTCGATTTCTATATCAAACATGATATGGCTGAAATATTGCCAATGTGATGTTAAATATGATCTCACTCACTCACTTAATATAAATCTTAGGCATATAATGATAGTAAACCCAGGGTTTTGAGCAGAAATCTTTCACCGTTAGAGTCAGTAATTCATTACAATGTATTAAATGGTCTTTTAGTTTTGCCCTTTTCCAAGAGTAGAGCTGAATGATCATCTGTACAGACTGATATATATTTAACCTCTTCTAAGTAATAACATATTTTGATATTGTTGCATGTGCAAAAAAGATGAAGTGGCAATGGAGGGTAATTGCCATAAGCCTTGTTCATTTTGTTCCAGTACACGTTTTAATAAACAGGAGAATGCTTTTATCCTTATCAAAGATTTACATTACAACAATGGTCATAAATTGCATCTAACCAAAATTCTGAAACAGTTTCTGCCAACATGACACATAAGACTGCCACAGAGGCCTTGTTGCTTGAAGCAGTCTCATTCTTAGCAATACTATTGTCATCTCAATCTCTCTGGGTCTGAAAATACAGGGAATGTACCTGATTACACACTAGATCAAAATTGTTTTTGTGACTACAACTGAACATCAAGATCAACCTTAATTTTGAAAACTATTGTGTTGCAGTAACTATGTCATTTAAATATTATATTTTATTGATATATTGCACATGGCAGCTGTTGATTGATCAGGCAGTTGCAGCTGTAAGCAGATTTATTGCTCAACTAATAAGCAGATTCTACTTCCAGTAGTACACACATATTGATTGTTGGTGAAGCATTTATTGATGGGAGTAAGTGTTTAATGTGATGGACAATTCCTGTATGTTTGATTCATACTCAAAATATTATTTAATACGATGCAGTAGTTTATGTGTACTATGAATCCAAATTCCTCTACCAACTACAAGAACAATTGTACTACTTCCAAAATAGGCTGTCAAAATCCTTGCTACATATAGAATTTGTAGTTGAATTTTATGTTACTGACAGAATGAATGTTTACAAATTTAAGAAAATGACTTCCCCAAAAATATTTGTTGAGTTGCCATGACTTTCAAAGTGTATGTCAAGCGGTTCTGGGCCTTTTGACCCCATGTTGTTAAACCATTGTTGTTTCATCTAATTGTTTCTTTTTTTCATCCTGATTCCAAACTAGGGACCCGTGAAGGTCCGGGGTAGAATAGGCCTTCAGCAACCCATGCTTGCCATAAAAGGGGCCTATGCTTGTCATAAGGGGTGTTCAGGCTCGCTGACTTGGTTGAGACATGCCATCAGTCCATTTTGATTATGGCTGTACGCCATTTAACCAAGGTCTAATTTTGTTGGGCAATTTTCACTTTTGCAGCTAGTATACAACCTTGGCCATGTTGAACTGTAGTGAGAACTACAATGAACCTGTGAAGATCAGGGGTAGAAGTACTAGAACTGGTCTTCAAGCCTGGGTTGTCAGATTCACTGTCAGCATAGTAGTATGTTACAGAATTCTATGAAGAGCTGTTATTTTCAGGTGGTCCATATGGCATCTTTGCGGGTCGCGATGCATCTCGGGCCCTGGCCACGTTCTCGCTAGGAGAGGAGGCACTGAGGGATGACTATGATGATCTCAGTGACCTTAACAGCATGCAGATGGACTCTGTTCGTGAATGGGAAATGCAGTTTACAGGTACAGAAAAACATTGCGGTTGCAATCATTATTTAGCTATTTCTGAAATCTCTTGTAACTCTTGTGAGATCTTGATTTAAACATTTAGTACATGCAAAATGCAGCCTCATATTTATGCCAACTTGTACCTTGTATGTGTTCATATTTTGAGGTTAATAAACACTGACTTCAGCAAGAAAATAGAATGATGAGAAACCAGCTTGGAGCATTGTATCCTATGACTAAAGGGCGGTAGGGTAGCCTAGTGGTTAAGGCGTTGTGTTGAGGGTTCCATCCCCACATGGGCACAATATATGAAGCCCATATCTGGCATCCTTTGTCATGAATTGCTGGAATATTGCTCAAATCGGTGTAAAACATAACTGACTGACTGACTCTCTGATGTCTACACAGTGACTGAGTGAATGTTGCTGTTCATGTCAGGAATATGTTTTTAATAATGATCCCATCTAACACAGAATAATTTTGTTATGATGGCAACTAACCATTAGTACCCAAACTCAAGCATTATGTGTAATTTGATATTGAACTGCAGTTGAAACCTGTTTTGGTCTAGTGTAACAATGTTAAATTTATTCACTAAAGTGTTATGAGTGACAAGTATGTTTCATTTCTTTTAATCATGACTTCATGACAGTGTTTTAAAACACCATGGTTGTGCGGAAAAGAGAGATATGATATCCCAAATTTCAGATTAATTGAAATATTGAAATAGTTTAATAACTCTGACCAGTTCAGTCCTTCTGTTCTCAGAAAGTAATTGTCTTCAGTGATACATAAGCAATAAGACAATCTATTGATGTCATTGTGAATCTTAGATTTTCTGGACTTGCTCACAGGCAAATAGACAGCACCAAGCCTGAAGCCAGAAATAATGCCAGAAAAAATTCACGAAAATTGAAACTCAGTTTCTCATTTCATGTTGATATGGTTATGTAGCACAGCCATTATTCATAATGTGGAGGTTACCTCATTAATCTTGGCATCACTTATCACGCTTGTCCAGCATTGAAATCAAGCACTCAGCTTTTGGTCTCCCCAAAGTATTTAACATTTAAGACCTGCATCACTTTACTGGTATTCTGATGATTGAAAATAATCGAAAATCTATGAAAGGAAGGATAAAAAAAATAATTATCGATTGTAAAAATATATTTTTGATTGATCAGAATTTTGTTGTTTCGGTGTAATACTTTGAATGAAGTAAACTAACCATTAAATATGACGAATATTTACAAACAAACATGCGTTCACTGGGCTCAAAATAGTTTAAAATCTGCACCATCCCTGTAGGATAATATGAACTTTCCACTCGTCCTTCTAAAATTGTACTTGACCTATAGAAACAGGTATCAGAATGAATGTAAGTTAAAATTATTTTATTTCAAAATGTTTGCTTGGAATAACACTAGAGTAAACATTAGTTACTTTGTCGTCTTTACAAACTTAGACTTTGACAAAATTGAATTTGTGCACCATTTAAGATCGCTGAACTTCAAAGAAAAAGAAATATGTTACTTTTTCCTTGGAGTGGGACTTTAGGAGTAAGTTGTAAAACTCGGGGAAATACTTCAAGGACTTCTACTTGGCACTCAGCATGGCAAACTCAGTCAGCCATACTGTTTGAACCTCGTCTGTTAGATCTAATTCTCAGTTTAGTATACATGATACAGTAACAAGTACTTCATCTAACCTGGAAATTGCCCGTGTATAATAATAAACGCAAATCACCAAAGAGGAAAAGTTAACAATGATAAGCCATTGGAAATCACAAGCAGGAATTTCCATATAGTAAAGGTTATTGTGGTTTGATAGCAGTAACATTCATGATGTGATGATTTTTCTCATTGGTCAGTTTTTGTTTTTGTTTTGTGTTTATATAGCAGCCAATCACGATATTCAAAGCCTTCAGGTTACAAAAGACACGCTGCCTGATGTATATCTGTTCAAAAGGGATACCAAACGCACATCAAGACTTGACCGTTGTGGTTAGTTTTCGGCTAATTTGAAAATACTTCTAATGGGGATTGGCGATGTTGAAACTTCAACTTGTTTTGAAACTTAGGTCAGAAAACGTATTCATACTCTAGAACAAGCAAATTCTGTTTTTCACTTGCCTGAAACAAATTTTACTCATCATTATGATTGGACAAGTGGAATTTCCGAACCCTGGTTCAACAGCGTAAAACTATGTCACAATGTGCATTATATTTATCATGTTTGTAATTTTGTATGTATCACCATTAAAGGTAAATATTACTGTAACCTGTGTATGAATACATTCTACATCTATTGTAGTGGTAATGACATGTACTGATAAATGTGTATTGTATAAATGGAATAATTTGTATGAGGAAAGCGACATGAAAATATATGTTGTTAATTCAAAGCTAAAATTGGTGAAACACTCCCAACACTACTGTAGGCTTGCCATGATGAAAAACTGTTCACACCAGAGTTAAACCTGCCACTTGCTACTGACATCTTGTTTGACACACTGAGTGACAGATAGGTATTTTGCTATATACATACACAGCTCATGTTAAACATGACAGATAAATGTCATAAGCAGCACTACATTGGCACTGTTTTTCTGATGTTCTTGGTTTTGTGTCATTTGAATGCTGCGTGATGTGATAAATTAGATCAGAGAATAACGGTGGTCTTTCAAGCTTTGCAATTCTGTTCAATTTGAAAGTGCCTACACATAGATTATTCACTTGCACCATCACCCCTTGTTTTATGGTTATTTGGAAAGGTTGCAAGCATTGAGTCCATGCATAGGCGAAGCAGATGTGCCCCTGTATATACAACCCCCATTTGTGCATGAAATTGTTGCTTAATGTTTGAAAGAGTTACTGC
The DNA here is from genome assembly GCF_037392515.1 of Haliotis asinina. NCBI lineage: Eukaryota > Metazoa > Mollusca > Gastropoda > Lepetellida > Haliotidae > Haliotis > Haliotis asinina. Next base: position 93,962,052 of record NC_090281.1, read on the forward strand.
ATAAGTATAGATTCAACAGCAAAAATGATATCATTTTCATCAATGAAGATTGTAATATGACCAGTTGTGTCCAATATACCCACATATTAACATGTCACACAATATTCTTACAGTTAATTGTAGCGTAGACAAAAGTAATTGTTTTCCCATGTGGTTCTGAAATGTAAGCAACTGTGCACATTCTTTTGAAAAGTGTGGTTCTGTTCAGCACAGAATAATTACAACTCAGTGTGACTGGGTAACTGATGATTTGCGATATATTTCCCGTTCACATCTGACAAGCTGTTGCCTCGTTAAAATCACCCGAATGGTCACATGTGCATTGATCAGTGTGTAATGAGCTGGGGTGTCAGTGGTGTTCATGTGTTTCACATTTATCAAAGCATGGACCTAGTGGAGCATTTGATGTTCCCTGTTTTCATTCCACATTTGGCTTTTAGCTACTGGTCTCAAACCTGATGTTAGTACACAGTGTGCCAGGTATTAGGGCCGTATCAGCGCAAGTACAAATAAAACATATGCACAATACAGTAGGAAAAAAAACAAGAATATGTAGCAGCAATAGTGTTGTGGTCTTAGAATCATACAGGCATATTTATCTGAAATAGTGCTTTATTATTTATTGACCTGTCTGTACAAGAGTAGCAGTGTCATGGTGCGTGCATGAAATAAAACACAAGATTACTGATGCACCATGTAAGTTCTTTCAGTACACTAAATCTACTCTTACATTTTCCCAGTACCCCTGTTTTGAAAGGGTAAGGAGTGTATACTCCTGATGTTGAAAACTTATCTAGAGCCCTTTTGTTATGATTAAGTTGTCAGGTTAGCTCAGCTCAGCTCAGCTCAGTTAATACTATCCATATAACACTCACTCATGAAGATAATGCTGAGAGTCATGTTTGTGATATACACTTTGCCCTCAGGCTGGCTACATGTGAATATGTTGTGCTTGTTTTTCCTCCACGATATACTGAGACAGTTAAGAAAAAACAAAAAAAAAACTAAGGTAATGAAACATGTTATATCATCATTGTGAAAGATAACCTATCGTAAAAACTATGGTACACATTTTTCAGTTGCACTGTTACATTACAACTTGTAAATAAGTACAGATACACCAGCTGAAAAACTTCACTGGCTTATAATATCGGTTACTATTGGTATTTGTAAATATTTAGTGATAGGGTGATTTGCATATTTTTAGCAAATCTTATGCTTATCAGATATCTGACTGATTCCATCTTTTTATAGATGTCAAAAATAATTTAGTATACCATGAATTGGCACGTGTAGGTTGTTAACATGAAGCAATTTGATTCCCAGTGTCCCATGTGCACCCAGAGATCTATGATTGTGGAACTGATTGATTATTGACTCAAGTCATCCTTGATATCTCAAGGGTGTTATGTTTCTTGGTTTGTAAGACCCATCTCCATACCCATCATTTGGAATGGTAAACATGTGAAACCTCCATTCTGAAATCTCCATCACTTTTAACTTTGTGCTCATGCTGACCACACAGTACCACTTACTTACTGTGCACAGTGGGATTAAACCCAGCACCCTCCCCGAGTTAAATGCCATTGATCTAGATTTCATGATTCTATGAAGCGTGTACACTTGAGTACATATCCAGCTTACCTTGAACATTTGACAAAGCAGTCTAAATTAGTTATAAGGGGCTTTGTGTGTTGTCCTATTGATATGCAGTGAGTGTTTGTGTGTCTGTTGAACAAATGACTATGCCGTGTAGATGTGATATATGGGACACTTGGTTCACTCAATGGTCCTCACTATGTATGTAGTTTAGTAGAAGTTCTCATTCAGAATTTTAAGACAGGTGATTCAGTGGATCTGATAAAACAATTAAACAAGCATACCTTACCAGCTGTTGTTAATGTTACCTGTGCTAGCTGAACAGTTCATCAACATTAAACCTCAATTTCAACAGCACACTCGGTCATATTCCTTAACTGAAAATCTGTTGATGGAAGGCTTGTATTCTGTTCTGAGTTGACTACTTTGTAAAGTAATTTTTTCTGCATTGTACTGCTGTACTCTTGAATTGGATAACTCCTGTATTGTTTGGTTTAACGGGTCAGTAATGCTAGGTCATGGTATGTTCTGATCGTGTGTGATATGTACTCAGGGTTTTACGCAACATGCAAATGTGGGGGTCCATTATGCACAAATGTAGAGACTGGACGCTGTTTCTTTCAGAGCAATTACATGCTTCAAGTCACCAATCAGTCCAGATAATGAGATTGACATTCCAGTCTCTACAGAAATTATCAAAACATACAGCTTTCCACTTACTTCACTGGATTGTCATCTTGCCTCTAATAAGTAGGGTTCCCTGGGACCCCCATTTATGTGAGTTGAGGTAAAATCCTGTATACTTTACTTGTGCGTATTCAGTGTTCTTGATACTAGATGACAGACAGGTCAGGGAAATTGACAGACATTGCCATTCTGCATTTACACAGTAACTGTTCACCAAGCATGTTATAGAAATATACAACCAAAGTTATTGCTAAAATATTACTGATGGACTCATTTTTTGTCTATGTTAATGCAATCTGGGATCCAGATCCCCTCAGTGCCTCAGTCCTTATGATTTGTGTTGAAGTCCAAGATCTGGCATGACTATGTTGTGAGTCAGCACAAAGTTTAGGATTGTGTGGTTAATTGTATAGACCTGTATTACTTCCTGATTTCCTCCTGATACAACTGAAATACTACACAAAAACAGTGTACACCTAACTTGCTGTAAACACTACTGTTATCTAATGAATACACAATGCCATTTAAAAAGGGATCAAAGGTAACACGTTATATTTGTTTTCTTACTGTTTTCTTGCTTTGAGCAGAGATAGTTCTAATAGGAGAAAACTGCCACCATTCTTTGAATGCCATGTCTATAGGAAAGCATGGCCCACCTGTCTTGTCCTGGGAAGGTGTGAACATGTCCCAGTCTTACCTTGGTACAGAGACATAAATAAATCATGTTGCATCAGTGGAAATAACATGTATCTTGATTATCAGGTAGACACATTTAATGCCAATAATACACTCATATTTCTGTAATATACTAAGCTGCAAGAGAAACTGAATTTTTTAGAAAAATGAAATGTCATAAAAGTAGGCGTTCATGTTTATGTGACAACGTGACAAAAAGCCAGAGTTGTGTTTCTTTTGATGGTCAGTACATGAATCTCCAACCCCTGAACCACACAACTATACAGCTGCTTTTCAACTTTGATGAAGGGCATGTATTTTGCATTACACAATCGTTGAGCACTGGTTTGTCTGGTCCAGATTTGATTATCAACAGCCTGATGGAGCTTAATGAGAGGGTGGCATAAAACCAAACTCACTCACTTATATAAAGCAATCATCAACTTAAACAAATCATAGAACTCATGCAGAGCACATCTTTTTATCCCCCCGACATGTAATGTCTGTCCGTCCGTAATGATTTTGTTTCTGGAGCATAACTCAAACACCATTCAATATTTTTAGACCAAAATTGATAGATACAGTAATCTGAACCTATGGTTGTGCCTTTTGCTATTTCAGATTTTTGGCATTTTTATTTTTTTTGTTTTTCCATGGAACATTTAGGTCTTAGTCAAATGGTGGGGTGGGTTCATTTCTGGAGCGTAACTCAAAAACTTTTCAATGTTTTTTTTGCAAAACTTGGTAGATATATCAATCAGAACCTAAAGTGGTGCCTTTTGCCATTTAGAGGTTTTTGTGATTTACTATTTTCTCGGTTTCCATGGAAACGTTAGGACTTAGTCTCAAAAGTGAGAGGTGTGTTTTATTTCCGGAGCACATCTAGAGTACTTCTTAATATCTTTCAGCAAAACATTTATTGGATATGTGTAGCACACCCCAGAATGGTGCCTTTTGCTGTTTACAGGTTTTTGTGATTTATGATCTTGGTTTCTAAGGAAACGTTTTTGACTAAGTCTCAAAAGTGAGAGGTGGGTTTCGTTTCCGGAGCAGAACTCAAAAACTTCTTAATATCTGTCAGTAAAACTTAGTAGATATGTGTGGCGGACCCCAAAGTGGTGCCTTTTGCTTTTTACAGGTTTTTGTGATTTATTATTCTCTCGGGTTCTTGGGCAAAATTGAGGGATGGGCTTCGTTTTCGGAGAACTCAAAAAACTGTTCAATATTTTTCTGCAAAACTTGGTAGATATATCAATCAGAACTCAAAGTGGTGCCTTTGGCTATTTAGAGGTTTTTGTGATTTATTATTCCTCAGGTTCCATGGACACATTTCGGACTTAGTCTCAAAAGGGAGGGATTGGCTCCGTTTCTGGAGCACAACTTGAAAACTTTCTGCAAAACTTGACAGATATGTGAAGCAGATCACAAATTGGTGCCTTTTGCTAGTTACAAAGTTTTGGCATTTCTAGTTTTCCCGGTTTCCATGGAAACAGTTCAGACTTAGTCTCAAGAGAGAGGGATTGGCGTTGCTTCCAGAGCACAACTCAAAAATTATTTGATATCTTTCAACAGATCATGGCAGATATATGAGACAGATCTTGAAGTGGTGCTTTTTGCTGTTTACAGATATATGGCATTTATATTTTTCATGATTTCCATGGAAATGATTCAAACTTAGTCTAAAAATATATGAAGTAGCCTTCACATGATTTGTCCTTTAAAATATGTGGGGGCCAGGGGGATATGTCATCTTTGATGACTGTTGTTTGTTACATCATTGTATTGAACAAATATCTCACTGACGTACCCAACACTTGTCTGTTTCAGAAAAGTATGTGTATATTGGTAAGCTGTTGAAGCCTGGCGAGCTCCCCACTGAGTACACAGACACAGAGGATGAGGTCAACGAGGACAGTAAAGATAAAAAGGAGAAGAAGACGGATTGATTGTGTGTATTCCTGAGTAGTTAGATGCCGCGATCAGGTTGTCCGGCCAGCAGTAGCTGCAGCAGCTGCAGCATCTACTGACTGAATGACTGACTGATTGACCAGCTCAGCCTTCTCCAATACTGGGATCTCCATCCCGACATTAATGGAAGGATCTGCTTGTTAAGGTTGTAACGATTCATGAAGATCCATTTCGATATTTAGTGTCATGATAAGGTTGTGTATATCTGTACAAAGTACAACATTAACTATTATGTTTATTGATTCATGTAAACTGGTATGCAATAATTAAAATGAACAAATATATTTTTGTCAGTTCTCAACTCACTGTGTCAATGACAGATGAAGGACGGAGGGTAGTGCTTGAAACACGTACAGTCGAACTCTGTTTATCTGGACATTTTGGTTTCACTCGAAAATTGCCCGGATAGCGAGATGTCCGGTTAACTGGATCAAACAAGCAAAACGTGAAAATTAAGCAAAAAAATTTCATGTACGTATATCAATAAATCAACAGTCAGTGGTAATAACAGTGAATCATCATAACGTGTAAGTGTACCGATAATACATGCAAGGTGAAACGCAGATTACCATTTGTCATGTTGTCTCAGACGTAATCGTGTAGCGTGTGGAGCTTCAGATGGTAAGTTAGATGAAAAACATAAATCGATGACAAAAAGTTTCTATTTTGCCATTTGCATATTGTTTTTTTTAAATTTTAAATGCTGTAAAAACATATGACATTATGTCGAACTTATGCTGTCTGCAGAAAGTAAACTTCTGGACGGGATCACATTACTTAGATCATGTGGCAGGCTATTTTTAACTTGCATCGCAACAGATAGCAGGGGGTTGATTTTTAAGTGTTATATAAAGTACTATTACAGTGTAGTTTACCTTAATCCTACTTAACATGTGTTTTCGTTACTGATGAGATGTTCTCATGCGCCAAATCCTAATGAACAACCCGAGTGACGAGTCACTAGTGTTGATGGCTAATTAATCAACTCACACCAAATGCCTCCCGATAGATTAAGAATGAAATCACAGAGTCGTGCTGTAAACGGTATTGACGTGACACATGCACATGCACGTTGCACAGATCTCTCCGTCCGGTTAACTGGATCATTTTTCAATTGAAATCTATAGGAATGATTTGAAAATTCGCCGTCTGGGTCCGGAAGCGTGGGGTCCGGTTAAGCGAGTACAATTAATGAACATAAGTTTCGTTTCACATAAAAATCGTCTGGAAGGTGGGGTTTCCGGATATGTAGGGTCCCAGTAAGCGGGGTTCGACTGTATTGGTGTCACTGATGGTCTGGTTTTCATTTCCTGCGATGCTACAGTGTGTCAAGCCTATATCTGGTGTCCTCTGTGATGATGGTGTGGTAATATTGTCAAAAGATGTGTAAACTATGCTTGCTTACCCGGCATGAAGCCCTTGTCAGAGTCTTGGGTCCCAGTCCACAAACTGTTCGCTACATTATGACCTGTCGTAACAGACACAGACTTACCATAGACTTACAATGTGGTGCTGGACCCAAGTCCAGTAATTAAAAATCCACCTTGTGTGTAAAATCAAATTGAGTTGATTTCTGTATGTATCATAACCTTATCAATCTACTTATTGAATGGTGACCTTTTCAAGCATTGTATTGCCCCCAAACTGTATTGTAGCAACATTGTTAAGGTCAGATCTTTTAGTCTTCAGTAACTCTGTCATCATGATTTTACAAGCCCTCAGTATGCGGTCATGATAGAAGGACCGTATCAGCCAATCTGAAAAGATGCTTTGTATTTGCTTCTGTCTGATGGAATGAAGCCTTCAGAACAATGTGAGTTTTGATTCCCCTGTAGAGTGTTAAATGCATGTTAACAATTTCATGCTTTTCAAGTGAAGCAAAAGTACTGATTCAAGCATAAGATCTGATGTTAATGAGTTTGTGAATCATTCTAGCCCAAGTTGAAGTTGGTGTTGATTTTGTCTAGAAGTGTTAGTTTGTGTAATAACAGGAGCTTATGTAAGGAAGATGCATATAATGCTTGTTGGAAGTTCTCTGGAAGTAATGGTATGTTTGTCTTTGCTGGTGCAGATGGGAGAAGTCTTGCCAAGTGCATTGTGTTATCAAATAAGACGCCCAACAAATGAAATATCTTCATATTGTGGCATTTCCCTCAAGACTATTTTATTATTTCAGAAGGCAAGATGATCAATTGTGATTTTAAATGGATCTGTTTTGTAGGATATTATGATTGTACTTTTGACTTAAGATAATGACGCATTATATTTGTCCTTGAGTCAACATGGAAAATCTTTTCATCTTATAAATGAGTTACTTTAGCTCAGGTTTCCCATGTGCTAAAATATCTGCAGGAACCTGTTCCCTTTCCCTTATGTGATGTCATTACATTCTTGTGCTGTGGGGGAATCCAATTCCTTTGAAAAATGCATACCTTTTACTCCTGATGGCATGGAATATGGTGTTTGTCAGTTTAAATGTTTGACAGGCATCTGATGAATTGATAAGTTGGAAGATATTTTATCTATTTTAGCTGTCCTTTCAAGCAAGTAGGCATAAATGATGTGAAGTGGCTTTTATCTGAAACTTACAAAATATCAGTTGTTGAAATGGCTGGTACACATCACTTATTAGATACACTGATACAGCTTAAAGTCATGGATGGCCACTCAGCAGTGAAAGGCTTTGCTTTTCAAAATGGGTGACATTCAAAACTCTTTTAGGGATTGCCAGGAAGATGAAGAAAGCACTTGATGATCAGGATTGTTTTTATAGAAACCAGATGGCATGAATTTGTTAGTGCATCAGTCACTGGATTATCTTGCTCAGATTTGATTATTGACAATCCTGTGTCATATGGTCGGGGTATTTGCTGAATGCATTGGAGACTAACAACTGCTGCCTGTGAATTTTGAAATCTGCATTGAACATCTAAGAGCTTTGTAGACAGTATCATCAGTTGCCAGGGTTGCCACCGAGATGAATGCAATACTTTGTTTCATGGGGAAATTGTGAATATTGTTGAATGCATGTTAAACGAAGGTTTGGTGCATCACATCTGATGCCCTCAATCAGTAAAGATCGATTCATAGTGTTGTCTTTGTACATTTTGTCTTCTGTATAATATTGAACTGATTGGGATAGTATTCAGCATACAGGGTTTGATTTAGTGCTTTACTGTTGGCACCGGTGCAAGACAGTATTACAAAGTGCAACTTAGTTACGAGTCACAATGTGCAAGTCAATTTTTGAGAAATAAGTCAACAATAAATCTAATATTACAAGCATCAATAGATATGTAAGTTCATTTTTCTTCTAAACTTTGAATAGCTATGGTACTGAAGCCTTACTATTCATATACACGCCTCGGCTATGACACCCTTGTAAACAGTGTCTCTGTGTTGCTATGGTTTCATGGGTGCTACATCAAGGATATGTGTTGATGTGCACCGAAACCTCTGACATTTTAATAATAATAGTAATAGGACATTTCTAATGTGTGTATATCCATACTGAAATATGCTCGAAGTGCTACACTATACAAAGAGTTCACCATAGTTGGAAAGACATGAGACAGAGGTGAGTTTTCGGTTTTGACTGGAAGCTAGAGAAGTCACTGGTGTTACATTGGAATTTGACTGGTGCAGCTTGGTCTTTATCTTAGGTTGCACATGGTGCAAGTAGATTAACATCTGTTAAATTGAGCCCTGGGTTAGAATACAACTACATTCTTCATGTTTTTCAGCTGACAAATGCTTTTGTATGTTGGGTTTGTCCCTAGATCAAAGTACTATATCAACAAGCCATTACGGCCCTGTTTCAGGTCTGAGGTTTTGTAAAGGAGACTTTCATTGTGTCTTAATACACTGGGTCATTATTCGAAAAACGACCTTGGTGCAAAGAGGTTAGTACATCTATGCTGAGGCAATAGTAAATTTAGATTTTCATCAAAACTTAAGAAAGGTGGGATGAGTTTTGTTTACATGCTTCATTTTAAACCAGTTACCGAGGAAATATGTATTAACCTTACAGGTACGGGGTAATGTTAGTCTGTACTTGGCTGCAGAGATGTATTTGGAATTTCATGCTTGAGAAGAAAACAAATGATTGCTTTTTTAGAATTATTTTGACAAAACCTTTTCAAATTTCTTTTTCATATTTATGTTCTTGCTCTATCTTTAGTCGTAAGAGGGGACTAACAGGATTGGGTGGTCAGGCTCACTGACTTTGTTGACACGTCATTCCATCCCACTTTTGTAGATCGATGCTCATGCGGTTGATCACTGGATTGTCTGGTCCAGACTCGATTATTTACAGACTGCCTGCCATAGAGCTGGAATATTGCAGAGTGTGGTATAATACTAAACTCTCTCACTCATGATCTTTAGTCTGGCCATTTCTTGTTGTCTCATCTATAAACGTGTCAGAATTTGTGAAAAAGCGACCCAGCATTTTGACTTTGGAAGTACGCAGTTAACTTGGGCTGCTGTGAGTTGCATATGCCTTTTAAACTTGTAAACTAATAACCTTACAGTATTAAAACACTCTCGAACAAAATGTGGTAATTTCCACATTAAAGCTAAAGTTTAATGCCTCATATTTATTAATTCATTCATGACTAAACCAAAGTGCAGTATCAGCCTTGGGATTTGGGGCTTAAAATACTTTGACACAAGATACAGGTTCAACTTAGGTCATATTTGGGATACAGGTTGTTTAATACCTTGATGAGCAGAGATGGAATTCTAAGTTATTATGGCTGAAGGTATTAATGTTACAATCCTCTTTATGCTAAGATGACTTTGCAGAAGAGGCCCATTTCTGTTTTTGTTTTCCATTCCATACCTGTTTGTTGTTTTTCAGATGCTTTTGCAATTAGAACTATGCTAATTATTGACGCAAACATTATTTTTTGTTTTGTATCTGTCTGCAGTCATTGAGCAATTGTTGTATATATGGACATGTCCACATTATTGTACATTGTACAGCAGAGTACAATAACAGTTCATTGTTGGTGGACCATCTGTTGTATTGACATAATGTACATGCTGTTGAACAGGGTCTGGAAATATAATCAGCTTACTATACAGAACTTGTTTTGTGTTGATGCTGTCATTGGACGCAATTCATGATTGCGCGCAATGGTAATGTTGAATATAGGAAGAACTGAATATTATGTTTTGTCTTTTATATGTAGATTTAGTCTATGAATCATTGAATAAGAGTTTGAATTGATGCCTTGCAAAAATCAGTGTTCCCATGGAAACATACAAATAAATTATTGAAAATAAATATGATGGTGACTGTGAGTAGGCTGGGAGAATACACATGTCCCGGACACTTTTGCATTGATCATTGTCAACTGTCTTGGAACACTCGTGGAGTAATTAATTCCAGTGACATTGGTTTTTCTCCATAAGTGTGGTCACACAGCATACCCCACTAAATGCTATGGAGAATCATCCTATGCTGGCTATCTTCTTGCAGCTTGAAGTAGGGAGGTTAACAGTGAATGTATTATACCTAATCAATTGTAATATTCTTGTTAATGTCTTTGGTTAAATATACTTACCCAAGGTCCTATACCGCTGCTAGAGATGTCAATACAAGGATATGGCTAGCTCAAGTTTTCATGTATAACACAGATACTAGTAATCTATTCTCTGAAATGACGAGTCATTTAATATTAATATAGTCACTTGTGTCCGTGTCTGACCTTAAAAGGAGGATTCTGGATTCTTAATGCTGCATTCTATAAATACACTTTAAGTACTTGAAATTATTTGATATAAAAACAGAGTTCCCACCACAAGAGCCATCATGCTTCCTTAAGGTTTGTTAATGGAATAGGAGGTCATAGTAATACAATGATTGTTGTCAGAAATGTGGCATGAGATACAATATATTTTCCCTGCTTTATGCATAATTTCAGTACAGTTGGGATTAGGGATTATCCGTAAGTACATCAGAACACTCCTGTTTGTGGTTGACATGGTTTAGCTGGTGTTTCAGACTTGTAGATACCAAATGTATTTTTTTAGTGGAGTATATTTAGTCAGTGATGTATTTAAATTGTCAGATAATCATCCTTATTGCATCAGATCATCTTCATCAACAGCAGCAAGGCTCACACTGTGAAGCAGGATGTGAGACTGACTTGACAGTGCAGTATTATGTGGTCACAGGGCAAGGTATGCCCTGAGCATGGACACTGTATCTATCATACTTCCACACTTCCTGGTTTTGTATATGCTGTGTTCCACCATTGCACATGATGTGCAAACAGCTGCTCAATGTTCTCAGTGCTGTCCTGTGATGGTTACATTGAGAGTGCATGAAAAGTGGTTTTGGTGGGGATCAGTTTAAGAGAATTAAGATGTAGCTGATTATTTCTTCATTAATGCTTGATGATCGTATTGTCTTTCTTTCACACCTGGATTCAGTTGCACAAAATGTTAGTGCTAAGATGATCATTACTCCCATAGTTTAACATGGGTTTAAAATACCCTCAGCACTAAGATAGCTTTCTGCAAGTGGATCCAGGAAAAGTTGAGACAAGAAAACCAGTTGTCACTAATGCAGCACTCATCACTGATACACCTCACGTCGATTGTATCACCATTGAAGAGGGAATGCAGCTCTCGTCACTGATACACCTCACATTAGTTCTATCTCCATGGATGAGGGAATCCAGCACATAGTGAACCGTAATGTGTTGATGCTGCTTCTGGATTGATAGCCTTAGTTGTTTCATAGGTCTGTGATGATAACAGCTGAAACAGGCAACCCCCCTCTATTTTGAGATGATCTTTTCTACCAGGCAGGTGTGCTGGAATTTTCAAGAAAAGAAATGAATAGTACTGGAAACGTTTGTTTCAGGTTCTAAAAAAGAAATACATTTTTGGTTCTGTTGTTAGATATCCTGAAAAGTAATGGTTGAAAATAAGTTTCATAAATGGAAAAAAAACCCACATGTTCACATCCGGTCTCATAACACCACAGCACCTCATTGTACTCACCTCTGCTCTCACTTTCACCATTGTTTGTCATGTATCTGCAGGCACATTTTTCTTTCTTGCAAAGAATGTTTAAGTGGTGTATGAAATCTTTTCTGAAGCAGTATATATGCATTTCTGAATTAAGACTGCATTTAGTATTGAATGCAAGTGTTGTCAGTTTGTGAAAACATTTCTGTGTAGCTATAAAAGTCTTCCAGAGTTTAGCATATGTTTGGAAATGAGATTTTTTATGATATTTTCTGAGATTTAATTTTATACAGAGTTGAGGTTATTCAGAGTTGCTTCAGCTTTGAATATAGAGGCCTGTTTTGAAAAGTCGTGGAACATGGTTAGGGCTTTAAATTTTCCGAACCAAATCACCATCTTTAGTAAATGTCTAGAAATGAGTTATGTCTTTGCATGGCTTGAAAAACATTGCTGAAGACTATGAAATGAGGAAGAAAACAATATATGGGCACTATATGTAACCTCCGAGACTTTTGTTTCCGCTCAGTTGCATCTTTTAGTCTAATATTCACGCAAGTGTAGTGAAATTAGTAAGCAAGGCCATTTTCATGGGAGCCTTGAAAAACACTTGAATTTTGTGATATTCTGAACAAAAACCCAGTTGTTAATTTTACTGTTAAGGCATAATGGGAAATACCAATATCTGATGTCTCACCAGATGCAGCTTCTGTTTGTCTCAGTACTACAAGATTCTTGATTGTACAGATTTGTCATCCATTTGGTGCCACAATAATGGAAAACAACAGTGACATCATGGATCTGAATGTTTGCACAGGATGCATATTTCAACTTTGACAATTATTGAGTAATTATCTTGCAATACGTTACAGTAATATAAAGGAACATGTGGCTATAATTAAGTGGTGATTTTTGTCCAGAGGTAGGCAACCAACATGAAACAAATTTTCTTTTTGGGAGAGTTGAGTGTGCTGTATTAGTTAGATCCACCATCCCAGAGGTTTGGCTCACCTGTGTTGGTGTTAGTTTTTTATCTCCAGTATGTATGTCAACACCTCTGAACATTTACTTGGAGTCTAAGCAGTTTCTTTGTTGTGTAGATCATCATTAGGTGGAAAGTCTGTTACCTTACTTTTACTGATGTTCAGACAATTATTGTATCTCTTCCCCAAGATGTCCATTTGATAGTCAGCATTGGCTGGATATAGTTGTTTTCAATCATGGTTTTTGGAGAGGAGCCAATTCAAGATTTATTTTCACACAATTTACAAAATACACTTTCTTTTTAAGACTGTAGGATCTATAATTTGCAAATTGTTTTCTGGAACAAATTTAAATTCCCAAGTCTCAACCAACATCAGTCACTATCCTCTGAATTTTGAATGGTTCGTCGCTTATGGGCCCGGTGATTTAGATCAGGAGGCATTTTGTTGCATTTACTGAAACATCAGCTTCACTGAAACATCATGTGACAAATCTACAGCTGACCACATTTCACACATCTGTATGCACCTTGTTTATGATTGTGCAGTATGGCAACAATTAGTGTAAAATGTTTCAACAGAAGTGTATGAAGCCTGATGGTGACTGAGTAATATGGATTAGCTTTGCTAAATAGATTCCAAGCTTGTACGTCAGGCACATAATGTCTTCTTTCTGGTTTCAGCCAACTTTCATCTGCATTGAGTGTACATTATGTATCATACGTCTAGTATATCATATGTACCACAGTGTGTGTATTACTGTAAATATTGTAAGATTTGCTTCATTCTTGAGGATATATTTTCATGATAAACTAATTGATATCATGGTTAACATGTTCTTGTTTTCATTTATTGTCAGCTTTTGTTTCATGGCCAAGCCATACAAGGACTCAATGCCTTAGGTTTGCCAGAACCAATGATGACTGGTTTGAATATGATGGTAGTGTCAGATAATGATTATAAATTTGGGGTTTCATCAAAGTGACGCATCTGTGACCTACATCACTTCCCTCCCACAGCCAAACTGACTCGCTGTGATATGACTGGATACACGGTTCAAGGATCTTTAAACCAAGCAAACTGACTTGCTGATAAGATAATGCTTTATTGCCCAAAAGGCAACATAAAGACTAACATCTAACAATGAATATACTAACTAAACAATGTTTACGATGATATAAAAAGAACATGCTAACTTGTATAAAAGAGTATTTACTTCTCCTTGTGGTAAGTGATACCTACTGCCAGGTAGTAAAAGTGTGTAACAAGGGATTAAAACGGATCTGGTAACTTCTGACAGAAAGATTAGAACTCATGATATGTACAGGGTATCTAAACTATCAAAATTACTTGCAAGTTTTCCTGCTACTTTAACAACCCTCTTTAATTGGCTTTCATTTTGAAGTGACCCTGGTCCATACCAACTCTTCAAAGAAACTGTTAAAATGCATTGAATCCATATTTGTAAAACAAAGACATATGAGTGGAATCAGTGTGAAATGAGTGTAGCTTTCTCAGGAAATGGAGGCAAGACGTGGACTGCATTTGTATTTGGAGTGAAAGTTAATTTGTTATCAACCTCAACTGTTTCATTGTTGATGCTGACAGGTGTAATAGTCACTAAGACAGTAATGGTGGACTCATTTTTAATAGGCATTTAGAAGTTGGTAGGGTAATACAAGACACTTGTTATGGATGTGCATCTTCATCATTATTTACACACAGCATTTCAGAGCTAATACTTGCCATTTCATCAGGTGAATCATCAGCCGTTTTGTGTAAATAATAAAGAAGCTGCATACCCACAACAAGCGTCTTGTATGAGGGTAACCGTGACAGATTGATTGGTAGGCCTGTTTTTGAAATATTTGTGTCTCTGGGTCATGATGCCTTTCAAGCCTGGGACGCTCTGTCGAGAATGATTGTTTACAGGTTGCTGTACAATGGCTTGCTTTTGCAGCGTGGATTAAACAGGACAAATATTTTGTCAAGTCATACAGTTCTTTTCAAAGCTGAAAATATGTTTGAGCTCATATTCAAACTTGAGTAAGTCAGGGACTGCCAGCTAGGTCTAGTGGACAGAGTGTTTGCTGGAATTTGAAGGACTGTGATTCGATTCTGGTTGGATCATGCTGAATGCAGTCATAAGATTTTACCTTTCCTTTGTCAACTTGAACTGTTTCAGAGGATTAAATGGGCAGTGGGGTAGTTTAGTGGTTAAAGTGTTCTCTCATGCTTAAGACCTGGGTTTGATTCCCCAGATGGGTTCAGTAGTGAAGCCTGTTTCTGGTTGCCCCACTGCGATATTGCTGGAATATTTCTATAAGCAGCAGTGTAGAACCATACTCACTCTGGTTATAAAAGGCCTGGTGGGCTTAGAGTGTGTCTGAGTACGGTATTTTTTATTATTCTTGTGGGCTGGCACAGCAAATCTGGTTAAGGTCCTGTTTTCACTTGGCAGAGTGCTACGCTATGAATGTGATACACATTGGTAGCTATCACACTTCCATTTTGTAGAAGCAAGGGTGGCTGAATGGGTTCTCTCTCTCTCTCTCTCTCACACACACACACACACACACACACACATGGATCTTCTACACTTTGAACTTATCTTCAGTGAGAAGTATTTCAGAAACTACATGTTAGGAGTAACATGACAACCTCCAAGATGTAAGGTGGTTCAGAATTCCACTGTACACATTACACAGTTCAGACGGCATGTCAGGTACTTGACCGCTTTTGTGACCTGAAATTGTTTTGTCTACAATATATATGGAAACCAAATGGCGTCTGTTGATTAATTTCTGGAACCTAAACAAGGAGACAAACATAGCGGTGGTTATTTGGAAATATCCCTGATGATTAAGTCTGATTTGATTAATTTTCCCAGAAGTGAAAGCATTTTAGGAGGTATGATGTGTGGAAGGTATGACTGACTTGGATCCCCAAATATTCATTTAGGTAGATTTTGCAATAATAGTCCCACTTGATGTGTCTGGGCTTCCTGATCAAGTGTTTAGAGATGGTTCTTTGCATGTCCGATTCTTTGGTGGAGAACACCTCCAAAACTCGCGTCCGTAACCCTCAAGGAATGTCCAAGTACGCACTGTCACCCTACAGACAACACAAGCCATTGTTTTGACAAGCCGGTTTGTTTAAGTCTAAAATCAGAAGTCACTAATGCAACATTTTGAAATGCCTACAGACATTTTTTTCATTACATTTTCACTAAAACGCATGTCCCAGGATTTATTTATAGTAGCCTGAATAAAAAGAAATATGAAATTCCAAAGTGCATAAATTCATAATAACATTTTGTCAGCAGGATGATATTAAGAAAATAATATAAAAAAGTGCGCTGACTTAGAATTTCCCCCAGTCCCAACGTTTTCAGTCACTGGGGGGATGAAATACAGCTTCAGGATAATATTTTCCATTGATATCATAATAAACTTGATGAACATAATTTGCAGACCTGCAGTTTATGAAATATATGAAACATAGGAATCACAAAGATGACAACATTCCCCAATCAATTCCAAGGTGAAACTGCATTCATGCAGCATAGATCGCGATCCAGTCGAGATTTCCAGGATGTAGACTTGATGCGACTACCTGTTACCGCCATCAGATACGATATTTGGATTCGAACCACTCACAACTTTGGTTACAGCGGGCCATTGTTACTGTCGATACTATCGCGTGGTTCCGAAGGATATCTTCACAGAAAGTCTGATGACTTTGTAGGATCAGTCTTTGCTTTCATCGACAAGCCACGTTCCCAAGACTTTCTAAAAAAAGGGATGAATTCAACTTTCAGAAGTGACATTTCTATCTTTCCTGCTTTTTACGACTTTTGTGGAACAATCAAACAAGCAGTCTCTGAGAGTTCAATGATTGTTCTCCGAAAGCCCCCGAAAGCTGTTTGATCAAGATTACAACATTCAAGGGTGCGTTCGTTGTTGGGTTAAATGATAATTCTGAGCATGTGGCAGTTGAAACCAGACATTCTGGAGTTTCCACTGCTTACAATTACAGGTTCGAAAAAGTGGTGATCGGTGTATTCTGTGGATGAAACTGCACAAAATGGAAAACAACACCAGCGCAACAAGGACTTCATTAAGCACCCATCATGGCTGCTCTCCGAAGTGTGAGCACGTGTGTGATACGTACCTCGATTAAGATTGCGACGTACGATTACGTCACACACGTACACACACATTGTAGTGTACTTTGTTGTAGTTGTTAACGTCGTTATGATTGCTAGTGTTACCTTCATACACTAAGGTATCGTATTGTAGTAGAAGAGGTGACTGCTGATACGCATGGGCTGCATTAGCATGATTAGCACTGCCCACAAGCCCTGTCCTGGCATACAGAAGCCGGGCCTGCTGCCATGACGTGATGTTGACTAATGATGGACGTTTCCTGTAAATGTACCTCGTAAATGACTGCACCATGAATGACTATATGGCAACATTAATCTGAACATCTTCCACACGCCAGGGCAGATTGTTGGGGCGACACTGACGCTTACATGAGCATATGCGGTAAATAATGAAGAGATGAAAATAATCAGCCACCAAATGTAGTGGACGTATAGATAGATGGGACGGTAAGCAGCCGACGTCATGTTATTTATAATCAGGGGGAGCGAGCGAAGTCAATATATAGGCCACATTTGAGGTCTAGGCTAAAATCTAGGCCTGAAACAGTTCGGTGTCAAACTGTTAAAAAAATTGCCAATGCTTTCGGCTAACTCCGTCCCGTCGCTCTTAAATCGTACTAAACTCGTTGGTTCATTTATGTGAGATTATTCAAGCAGACTTTGAGTTGTACATAGTGTCAGTGCTGACGTGTTGGAGTTTCGGCGGGACGACCAAGCACAACTGTAGTCACCGGACCGACAGTGGGTGCAGCAGGGTCTCATGTGGGAGACATTCAAATTAATCCCTCCTGTGTTGCACTTCCTGAATGTCTTTACTTGAAAGGGCGTAGGCGTAGCCTTTTAGTTACACCGAAGGCCCGGGTTCGATTCCCCATGAGTACAATATGTGAAGCCCATTTCTGGTGTCCCCCCGACATGATATTGCTGGAATATTGCTAAAGGTCGCGTAAATCCAAAGTCACACTGTCACCCTACATGGGCACAATGTTTGAAGAACGTTTCTGGTGTCCTCCCGCCGTGATATTGCCGGAACATTGGTACAGAGGAGTAAAACAAAACCTTACTCACTCATTCACCCAGGCGCTCTCTTACGTGATATTGCTAGTCAGCTATTGCTTGACCAGGGTCATCGTAGGTTTGGGAATTGACAAGCATAATTCTTGCCCTACAACACCGGGTTTACTGGGACTAGTTTCAGAGTATGTTTCAGAAGGGAGGCTTATTTACCTGAGGCCTCTTCTTGTATATTATGGGGTCGGGGATGGGGGTGTATTTCACAATCGGAATATATCAAGACCGACTATTACGTAACTCGAAAGACCTAGATAGTCGTCTTTTTTAGTATGGGACACGATGTTCCTGACCTTTCACGTGAGGTGACAGTCATCACCTCTCTGTCCCACTTTCTGACATAAAGACCGCCGTGTACCGGTACGTCAGCGGAATGTTTGATAGACAGACTTGCTCTAGGTCGTCGTTATATCGTATTTTTAATAATATGTTGCACTTGCTTTGGTGGTATTAGATTGTTTAACCAGACATTTTTTCTACAAGTCTTTCATTCAAACTGTCAACACAGGACGCATTACATTTTCTATCTGCCGATGTTGCTTTTGCTGCACTGAAAAGCGCTTATTTCGTTTTGATGTTTAAAGCTATTGTGTAATGATTAAACATTTAAAGAACTAGTTAAGGTGAGGTTTTTCATGTATTCATTCATGAGTATTGTCATTAATTTCTGCGCTGTCGTAAAACGAAAAGCCTCTGCACCTGACGGTGTACATATCTTGGTTAAAACGCCACCAGTTTTCGGTATTGTAGTATTCACTTTCGCAATTAAAGCGTGCGTAAATACGTATTCGAAGAGACTGATTGATTTATAGTTTGTTGTTTAACGCCGCACTTTATGATATTCAAGCTATATGGCGGACGAGTCCAGTGATTAATATCAAAAGTATCAGACAATCTAGTGATCAACAGCATGCGCATCGATCCACGCAACGGCTACACGATGACATGTGTCAACCAAGTCAGCGAGCCTGACCCTCCGATCCTGCTGGTCGCCTCTTACGACAAGTATGGGTTACTGAGGACCACTTCTAACCCGGATCGTCATGGGCAACATCCACAGAGCACATTGGCAGCGATCGATTAGTAGTCCCCGGAAATACTGACACGCATGTACAGAACAGCCTATCATAAAGAATGTACTGATGAGGGGATATGGTACCTGCAGCTGTTTCGACAATCGGAAATTGCGCATCGAAATGTCCGACATACGCATACAATAACTGCATTATTTGCAAATGTCATGTTCTAAATAACTACCCATGTAGATGTTTGGGATATACATTCATGAGTGGATAGAAGTCCAGTTAACCTGAATGTCTTTCATACGCCGTCATGATAGTGCTGGGTAAGGTATTAAACAACAAGCAGTGGTCTGTGAAGCAGGTTCACTGGGAAGTATTAAACAACAAGCAGTGGTCTGTGAAGTAGGTTCACTTGGAAGTATTAAACAAGAAGCAGTGGTCTGTGAAGTAGGTTCACTTGGAAGTATTAAACAACAAGCAGTGGTCTGTAAAGTAGGTTCACTGGGAAGTATTAAACAAGAAGCAGTGGTCTGTGAAGTAGGTTCACTTGGAAGTATTAAACAAGAAGCAGTGGTCTGTGAAGTAGGTTCACTTGGAAGTATTAAACAAGAAGCAGCGGTTTGTGAAGTAGGTTCACTGGGATGTATTAAACAAGCAGTGGTCTGTGAAGTAGGTTCACTGGGAAGTATTAAACAAGAAGCAGTGGTCTGTGAAGTAGGTTCACTTGGAAGTATTAAACGACAGGTGGTGGTCTGTGAAGCAGATTCACTTGGAAGTATTAAACAACAAGCAGTGGTCTGTGAAGTAGGTTCTTTGGGAGGTATTAAACAACAAGCAGTGGTCTGTGAAGTAGGTTCACTGGGAAGTATTAAACAACAAGCAGTGGTCTGTGAAGCAGATTCACTTGGAAGTATTAAACAACAAGCAGTGGTCTGTGAAGCAGATTCACTTGGAAGTATTAAACAACAAGCAGTGGTCTGTGAAGCAGATTCACTTGGAAGTATTAAACAACAAGCAGTGGTCTGTGAAGTAGGTTCTTTGGGAGGTATTAAACAACAAGCAGTGGTCTGTGAAGCAGGTTCACTGGGAAGTATTAAACAACAAGCAGTGGTCTGTGAAGCATGTTCTTTGAGAGGTATTAAATAGGTAGCAGTGGTCTGTGAAGCAAGTTCTTTGGGAGATATTAAACAACAAGCAGTGGTCTGTGAAGTAGGTTCTTTGGGAGGTATTAAACAACAAGCAGTGGTCTGTGAAGTAGGTTCACTGGGAAGTAGTAAACAAGAAGCAGTGGTCTGTGAAGCAGATTTACTTGGGAGTATTAAACAAGAAGCAGTGGTCTGTGAAGTAGGTTCTTTGGGAGGTATTAAAGAAGAAGCAGTGGTCTGTGAAGCATGTTCTTTGGGAAGTATTAAACAAGAAGCAGTGGTCTGTGAAGCATGTTCTTTGGGAGGTATTAAACAAGAAGCAGTGGTCTGTGAAGTAGGTTCACTGAAAGGTATTTAACAACAAGATGTGGTCTGTCAGGCAAGTTCATAGGAAAGTATTAAACAAGAAGCAGTGGTCTGTAAAGTAGGGTCTTTGGGAGATATTAAACGACAAGCAGTGGTCTGTGAAGCTGGTTCTTTGGGAGGTATTAAACGACAAGCAGTGGTCTGTGAAGCAGGTTCTTTGGGAGGTATTAAACAACAAGCAGTGGTCAATGAAGTAGGTTCATTGGGAGGTATTAAACAAGAAGCTGTGGTCTGTAAAGTAGGTTCACTGAGAGGTATTTAACACGAAGAAGTGGTATGTGAAGTAGGTACATTGGGAGGTATTAAACAAGAAGCAGTGGTCTGTGAAGTAGGTTCACTGAGAGGTATTAAAAAAGAAGCAGTGGTCAGTGATGTAGGTTCATTGGGAGGTGTTAAACAAGCAGTTGTCTGTGAAACAGGTTCATTGGGAGGTATTAAACAAGCAGTGGTCTGTGGAGTGGGTTCACTGGAAGGTATTTAACAAGATGTGGTCTGTGAGGCAAGTTCATAGGAAAGTATTAAACAAGAAGCAGTGGTCTGTAAAGTAGGGTCTTTGGGAGATATTAAACGACAAGCAGTGGTCTGTGAAGCAGATTCTTTGGGAGGTATTAAACGACAAGCAGTGGTCTGTGAAGCAGGTTCTTTGGGAGGTATTAAACAACAAGTAGTGGTCTGTGAAGCAGGTTCTTTGGGAGGTATTAAACAACAAGCAGTGGTCAATGAAGTAGGTTCATTGGGAGGTATTAAACAAGAAGCTGTGGTCTGTAAAGTAGGTTCACTGAGAGGTATTTAACAAGAAGTGGTCTGTGAAGTAGGTACATTGGGAGGTATTAAACAAGAAGCAGTGGTCTGTGAAGTAGGTTCACTGAGAGGTATTAAAAAAGAAGCAGTGGTCAGTGATGTAGGTTCATTGGGAGGTATTAAACAAGCAGTTGTCTGTGAAACAGGTTCATTGGGAGGTATTAAACAAGCAGTGGTCTGTGGAGTGGGTTCACTGGAAGGTATTAAACAAGAAGCAGTGGCCTGTGAAAACTCAATCGGAAGCCTGTTTTTCTTGGTCGTTTGACTTTGTGAATGTGGTATCGAGATTGCTGCATTATTGATAATGACAGCGAAGGACACTAAGACGCATAGATGTCAGATGTTATGTCATTTATTCCTTATATTTGTACAAACCTGTGATCACGAGATGAGCGTAACAAATTATAAACAACGTAGCTGTTAACAGTAAATCTACAGCCCAGACTATTGGCAAACTGTACAGTTGAGTCATTGACACTGTAGACAAACATGCTCTCTCCCTGTACTTTGTTACCGAAGCTTTGTCTCGCTACTGATTGTAGCTGATAATCAAGTTATATCATATTTACATATAACTGGTCTCCAAACTCACACACCCTTTATCAATAAAGGCGACGTTATCCATACACCTACTAAATTACCTCCCTTGCCAGCCTTGAACACAAGCTCCTTCTCAGCGTGTCGTCTGAACACCATGAAATCAAAGTGAAACCAAACCTGGATATCAACCAAGTGAAAAATATCCCCAAACAATCCCGTTCTTTCAAATAAATGCATTGCTAGTCTGATGATGAGTGGGCGCTCCCTTGTTGCATAACTGTTTGTTGGGTTGTGTTCCGTGAATTAAACCTCTTAGGTGCGGATCTCATTTGACCAGACAACTCGGTACCTGTGAATATACAACATGATTAGAAGCCCCCTTTAAGCGGATATATCTATATCAGGTCATACCTCCAAACAACAGGCATCCAGTACTCTACACTTTTGTAGTATGGGGTTAATGGTGAGGAGGGTCGATGTAAGAGACACTCTAACCTGTGGATATTCCTTCATTTCGGCATTCACATAGCACTACACATACGACTATAAGTTCATCCATCGGACACTTAGAAACTGGCAATATCTGCAATCTCGCCACAATGATTCGAGTAGAGTAGACACTCTTAACTTCCGGGAACCCCAGTTTACATATACAAAATATACAGTGGTACGTTTAACGTACGCCCTTAAACATCCCAGCATACACAAGTAAATATGTTTGGCTGGAATGTACTATGTATTATATGTGTCTGTGACTGTTTAGGAGAGTCTTTATTTTGTCAAGTAGGCCTAACATAACGGTCCGTTCAAGGTCGAATGCTCGTTGACCTTTTGATCGTTTTGAAATGAATTTGTCAGGACAAATTCACTGAAAATGGTAGGATCCCGATTAACATGATTTCGCTGTAACCAAAAGAGAACGACTTTCTAGAAACAGAATTGTACCTATACACCTGATCTAGCCAACATTTTTACTGGAGAGTTTTGAAAGAGTATTAATGTAACACTATTTTGCGCACACTTGTCAGACATAAATTTATGTATGGCCTGCTAGGCAGAATATGTCCATGAGAACTGCCGACCTATGCAGACCTTGGCGGATTGTTTGTCGCTCATCTGGCTTTAAAAACTGACAGGACATACGAACAGAGCTGAGCCGGCAGACAAAGAGACGAGCGAGAATAGACGAGAAGGAAGGTGAGACATGGACCCGAAGGGACGAAATGACCAAGTCCAGCTTTGCACTGTCTGAGTGTCGACATCACTTCGTCACCTTCCACGGATAGCCCCTGACGGACTGTAAGTTGTGTGCATGCTGTTCGCCATGTTCCACAAGTTGTACGTTAAGCAAGAAAGACTACCTTTCTTTGTTGACACTACGCCTCGTGTTATGTCAAGACCTAAGGGGGTGTTACATGGAAGTCAATCAATAGCCAAACATACAAAATCACAGTGTACCAAATGATCACAGTTACGTAACAGTAGAATGCTTGTAAAACTACACAAAACGTTTGTTACACGATTACAGCGTGTAAACCTCTTATATACATATATACACATTCGGTTCAGATGACCTTGAGTCTCCACTCGCTCCTTGCCGTAACCATTTGACTTCTCATTCGGCACGACGCAGGTCAGGCCACTTCAGTGATGGTTTTGTTGCTCCAGTGCCGAATGCATTGAGCACATGTTCCTCTGTTTAAGTGGAGTTCTTACTTCCAATTCCTGCACTATTTAGTTCACACTAACGTGAATGATATCAATAATTCTATACATATATACTTATTCCAAACCTCGGATTTGTTGCACTAGGTGTTTTTCTCATTTTTATTACAAAAGGTGTAACATGCACTTCAAACCCCACGCCATGCGTCTTTATAAAATTGTAAATGTTTCCGAAAATTCAATGTCAAAACCGTTTCTGTTGGGACTCCAGTATCGACTTTCAATATCTTGTTCAGGATTATTTTATGTTCGCTTCAGTTAATATCTTCAGCGCTTCACTTCTTCACATCGGGTTATGGAAACCTTTGTCCAAGTAAGATTACTCGTCTCGTCTCACATTATCGATATGGCAACCCACAACAATATATGTCCAAACAAAGTTTTTGATTCCAGCCAAGTGTGTCAGAGAGACTCCTTACACAACCACCGTCAATAGCTCAGGATCGAACCGGGCTTCGGTTACAGCCAAACAACTTAA
Source organism: Haliotis asinina (assembly GCF_037392515.1). NCBI lineage: Eukaryota > Metazoa > Mollusca > Gastropoda > Lepetellida > Haliotidae > Haliotis > Haliotis asinina. The sequence goes on from NC_090281.1 coordinate 93,986,261, forward strand.
TCACTAAATCTACTCCCAATTTATTTACATGAGACGCCTTCAAGGGAGATGGCGTTTCTTGTTTTCGATGGACACGTGCATTCTCTGAAATCCTTGTGTAGCTGATCACATTTGAGGTCATCAAAGCCAAAGGTTGTTGAGCTGTTTGAATTTACCTCTGACCTCGATGATGAAGAAAGTTGTTGTGATGTAGCTCTATGTATTAATGTTTAAGAGCATCTCCTTTTAAACGTCCGTGTTTGGTTTGTTGTCATTAAAGGCCTCAAATCCAAAAAGTCGAGGTTGATCGTATGTGTACTGAAATAAACAGAGAATTGAAAGTTAATAAATTTGACATTTCAATTTGGCTTGGAAACATTAATTTCATTTTTCAAGATTATCATTTCCTAGCAGTATGTCCTTTATATCGCAAGCGTTCGTCCGGTCTTAAGGCTCCTTCACACTTATTTCGAATTGACAGGAATCAAGGAGAATCAGCCAGGAAAAAATCCAATTTCTAACCGCATTCGAAAGAGAATGCCAAAATAAATATTTAAGCTTTATAAGAATGCGACTCCCAAATGCTATCTAACGTTTCAGTGACAGGTTGACACGTTTTTGTCCCATTCGGCGGCGTTCTGGTGACGTTAGGGTTTTTTTGAAGAGGTTTCGGGACGTTCAAACTTTGGTCGAAATTTTCTGATACCTTTGAACACAGGCAAACTGTAGCGCAAATGTCGTTTCGCAGCATAAAGAATATGACAAGCCTTCTTATATGCGAGGGTAGCGAGCAAAGGTTGGCAATGTACTTTCCTCGCTTCGGTTCGAAAAATACTTTTCATGTCTAAATAAAATATCGGCAACATCAAAGGTACACTCCCATTACCTCACTTGGCGGTGCTCTAACATTTCTTACCCCATGTTTAGTAATTACTCACACGAAATATGTTTTATTCAGCATTTTAAGCGCCACTCATGGTATTCAGGTCGTTCTTCGCCTCCGCTACCCCTACCAGCTTCCAGTTGAACGGAGGGACGGAACATGAATAAGCAGGAATTAAAAATAAATACCATATTGCCTTATTTTATCGTGAACCTATTGGAGTTTATTTGTCTTATCTGTCGTCGCTGTTGTTAGAATTTTTGTAACATTTATTCTAAATAAAAACACTTCTGGCGTAATGGGTGAATGATGCAGGGGAGGTAACTGTAAGTATTCTATACAGAATAATACCCTCTTGTTCCTTCACTCCGTTGACCCGGAAGCTGGAAGGGGGAATGGAGGCGAAGAACGGTCTGATCTACCACGAGTTGCGCTTAAAATGTTGAATAAAAATATTTCACGTTAGTAATTGTTCAACATGGGGTTGGAAATGTGAGAGCACAACCCAGTGAAATAGTGGGTGCGAGATTTTATTTTGACATGAAAAATATTTGTCGAACCGAAGCGAGGAATGTACGTTGCCAACCTTTGCTCACTTCGCTCGCATGGAGAGAAGACTAGTCCTTTTCTCTATAGCGCTATTTGCGCTACAGTTTGCCTGTACTTTGAAACACATTCCATGTGAAGTCCAGCAGTAATCGAGATACATTCCGACTCATTCGAGGCGCATATTCGAGACATTCTGAAGGATTTGGAAGTGGCTTGTCTTTCCTATTCTTCCCCGAATATGTACAGAATGCTTAAAATGCAGTTCGAATTCAATAACAATACATAGAATGCAGTTCGAATGCACCTCATATACCGTTCGATATTTTGCCACTTCGAAAGTACCTAAAATGTTTTGAGCATGATCAAAACATTTGAGCATGTTACAAGAATTGACACGAATAGTTGGAATGCATTTGGAGTGCAGTAAGAAGTTTTAGAATTCTGTTCGAATTTCCAGGAATCTCCAGAAAGTTTCATTCCGGCAGCATTCCGCCGCAAGTGTGAAGGAGGGTATCAGGAACTCTGACCATGTTGAAGGCAGCCCTAAGGATGAGGTATTGGACTGTTATTGTATCTTAGCCCGTGGTCAGGGAACGTCAGTGGGGCGCAACTATTCATGGTGAACAGAAACTGTTCCAGTGGATGAAAGTTACGTATTCACTATTCATTATGTCCTGTGCTTAATACCACGGGTGTAAGTAGGGCACCAGATCATCGTACCCGCCCCCAGATCTGGTTTTGCATGTGATACACCTACATGTTTTTATCTTATAGTTTATACATTTTTGGCACATTTAGTCTAGCGTGTCTCCCTGGTCATCTGGATAGGTGTTTGTATTTTTCTATGTTCTCTTACCACTGCCATTTTTGACGTACATTCACATGACACATAAACAAACTGTTTTGTCTGACAATATTTCGCCATGAGTGACCCACGCCCAAGCGAGCATTGTCCGTCATGTAAAACTTGCAAACGGGAGATTTGTTTTAATACCATTACTTATTTCTTGACATATTTATGTATTGTTTGTGAAAACTGAGCTGAATGAGCTATAACTGTGACGTCTCCAGACCTGCAGCCTGTATAGCTACGTGGACGGCAGCGGGCGGACACAGTGGATGGTGTGTAGTCCCTGGTTACGGCACAGAAGAAAATCAAACTAACTTACGTGTACCTCTGCTAAATTTTTCTCATTTTGATAATCATACGGTAGATTGCCGTCTTCTCTGTCGTTCGGTGTACACAGTGTCGTCGCTGTCTCCGTCCCTCTCAGGTACGTTGCTTGAGATGGCGTGCACGCAGCCTGTGGAAAGTGGTTGAGTAAGTTGGTGAGAGAGTGAGTTAAAAGATACTGACACAATGAAAACGCAAAACCCATTTTAGTCATTTTCAAAATTATTTTACATGATGAATTCAATTATCACACTTAGATAACTTGATGTAAAGTCGCCAAATGAAACCATAAGAAGATTTGGGTTCGAACCCATTTAATGTTCCCGGCAAAGGGGTAATTCCACAAAACACAGTTTTCTTGGATCTTATAGGGTGCATGGTTACCGTGACATGGACGAGCAAACTGGCGTTTTGGACGCATATAAGGCATCATAATTCGATTGTTTCACTACCAGTCACAAAATGCCACGGCTCAACGAAAGAGAAATAAGATGTTTTCTTGGAACAAATGTTTTTCTGCTTCAAGAACATTATGACTTGTGCCCATGGTGAAGTCCTCTGTGTTGTCGTAATACTAAAATTTACTTTACTTTATTCTGCATGTTAAATGTTTGTTTCATCAAAACATTAAAATATGTAATCGTATATTAAGTACCATAATCTTCCCGTGAATTAATTAATATCAATTATTTCCGTTCAACATTCTGATCACAGCGAGTAAAGCACTATGAAATCAATGTTGATAACTCGGGACTTTAAGTCTTTGAATAGGGGCCCTATACCAAATATGGAGAACACAAACCTATTGTTAGTGTCTGAAATTATAACTGTACCTTTGGATTTTTAGCTCTGAAACACATAAACTCAAACACTCCCAGAATGATTGCAAACACCAGACCACCGACCAGGATGTAGAACACACCCGCAACGTTGCTTAGCGACAATGAGCGCTTCCCGGAGTCCTGCAAGAGAAACAAGATCGTTGACAAACTGCGCATTTTCACATGAAAGTGGGTGGGTTTACTCTAGTTACAGCAACAGCATGGGGGTACACGAGAAGTGGGATTCACACAGCTAATGCTTTGACAACTATGGCCTAACTCAGAGAACAATAACAAACCAACAGACCCACGACCCACATCAAATGAAGACCAGACAATGAACCCCACGTACAGAGACAGAATTCGAAAATACTGAAATGGTATGAAATAATGTCTCGGTCATAAAAGCACGTATCAATAGTTTTATCTAAAGTAGAAACACACCATATAGGGTTTATTAGCTTTGTACATTTATGTGGGACAGTGTACAAACGTTTAACCGTTAGCTATATCTTCTGACCTTTGACCCCCCGTCTATTCCACACTGGCCTTTCTCAAACCACCATTTGTTCTGTAGCGTGTGGAGAGTACCATCTTCTCGCAGAGTTAAAACGCCCAGAGTGATCTTGTCTCTGTCAATGAAATTATGATTGAATATCTCATCTTCAAAATATATCTAACAAAAGCATTACGCTGGTTTGAAATCTAAATCTTTACTTCAGCAAGAACCATATACTGCAAACATCCTTGGTAATCCTCAGCGATGTTTTCTTGTAGATTTTTTAAATATAATTTCGTGATTGAGAAGATACAATTACGAGATGATACAATATCTACAGGAAGAAAATTATGTTTGTATGCTCCATTGTGATCTTTATGAATTAAAGTTGAATATCAAATATTTATAGCGCAGAACAACAGAGACAGACTTATCTCCCCTGGCTATCACACGAACGTTGCAACAACTATACTTTAGTAGTAAACTTTCTACAAATATAAATGTTGCAAATAATCTATCAGTAACTGTGTTGTCTTTATGACAAAATGTAAAACCCCGAGACAGTAAGAAACACATCACACAGTCATTGGTTTCTGTGGATCCTTCTATTTTACGTCTCGTGTTTGTTCTTCAATGCCATAACATGTATTATGCTATCTGTATTTATTGGTTGACGAGAATGGTTCATATGACCTTCTCTAAAACAAAGCATTGTCTTGATAGACCAATAGACTTAAAGCAGAGGAATATTTTCAGCCAATAAGCGAGAGCGAAAGGCAAAGTAGTCCTCGCCTGTGCTACTCGATTCAGTCATGGCTTATTCTTGTCGGTTATCAACAGTTCAAAATAATAAATTCTTGTTTTATGTATCTTGTAATAAAACGCCAGACGATCACACTTCGGTGACTGTCGGTCAATATAACCTTTTGCATTCTATCAAACACGACAATGTCCTCACGAATGAAAAATAATTCATAAATGTTTTCTACGTGTTTCTGATTGGATAATTCTGGGGAAATATAGGCATACACACGGAAACTCACAGAAAAGAAACGATTTCCTCAGTGAATAGCAGGTCGGGCAAAGCTTCATGAACAATCCATTGAGCATTCATGTTGCATATGGAATCATCTAGTAAGCACACACTGTCTTTAACTCCTTGCTATGGTATGGGCTGATCCAAGGGGCTGGGGCGGGGTGGTGTGCGGGGGTACGCCTGGACTACAAGCCTATCAAGCATGTTAACACTTACAGATATGGAGAAACGTACACTTAAACTTACAGAGGGTTCCATTTCGATATTTGTGTCAACCGCTGAGAGTGTGAAGTAGCGAAATAGAAGCACCAATCTTTATTATTAGTGAAAATGCGCTACAAGATAAATTGTGAAAATATACTCCATATCAATCACAATGCTTCCTCATGTAAGCAAACCGTTAATGGCAGACAATCGGTATATTTTAACTTTATGAAATATGAATATATAATAATGAGATTTTCAAAGTGTTAAATTACCTTAATTCTGAGCCCCTCGGTGTCGCAATACCAAAACCTTTCGAGTTGAGCTTGGGGCCCACCTTCATTGTATCGCACGGCTTCCTGTTGTTTTCGTATTCGTTGAAGCAGGATTCCAACAGGAACGCGTACTTGCCCTTAGAGTCCCTGACCTTGGCAACTCCCTCTGATGCCGACTTCACGAAAACGTCGGGGTTAGCGCTCATGAAGTTCCACATCTGTTTATAGGTGGGTACCTCGGAGTTCTTACAGGAGACGAACAGAAGTGTAGACAGTTAGAGACAAATAGATATTCTGAGGTGGTTTTGGGTCGTAGAAATGTCATTATTTGATGATGGACTAGTTATACCAAGGGCATGTGTCTGCCAGGTCAGTGACCCAAACCTCATACGACAAGCATTGGATGCTACAGATCAATTTTAAGCAGGATTTTCACAGATATGAAGATGTATATATTCTTGCTGCACAGTAGCATATGGAACTACCAATCAACTGCTCTCTGGGAGTGCCGTTACCAGAGACCTACCCAGTCTCCCTTTTTTGTCTGCTATCATGATACTATCATCTGCTCGTGCCATACATGCTTATCGATTGCTGCACATTGGGAGCTTTGATTGGCCAACCATTAACGGAACCATTTGCTTCGACTTTGAGCTACCGGATGTTTGGCACAGAAATAACTGCAGAAACGCGATACCACAGAGGTTTTAGGTACCAGTGAACGTGACAAAACTCACTTTGAAGAATAGTAACGATGTTCCTGAATCAATTGTTCCGTATTTGATTGTCGTCTGCTTTGCAAGGTCGTCTGCCGACTCTATAGGTGTAAACATCCGCTCTATAGTGAGGAAGGCAGCCAGGTTGGCAGTATAGGAGGATATGATTATAAGGACGAAAAACCACCATACGCCTCCTATTATACGACCTGACACCGATCTGAAACAGAACCAAATGTACGTTGAAGGCGAGAAAATATGTAGCGGAAAACGAAGAATGGTCAACTACAATATCTGTCGTTTTCAATGGTAATTACATGAATGAATGTTCTCGGTAAAAACAATAGTTCAATGCTCTGTGAAAAAACCCAAAAACGTTCTAAAATATTTACTTCGGTGAAAAATAAATATTAAAACTCAAACTCCTTAACCGTTAGACGTTTCTATTGTCATACTCGTATGTATGAATACGCCATCGCTTCTTCAAACTGCGTGCAACAGATGTTATATTTGTGATTCCATGTTCCCAGTAATTACAAATTGTTGTTCTGGAGTCCCATTGGAAGGCAGCAAATCGTCCGCACAGGAAGTGAGAGAACTAATCGAATCATCTTCCGTGGCTTCCACAAAAACGTCAAAGTGTTCGTCTAGACCGCCTTATTTGTGTACTCCTCTACAATGGCCGATAGCTATGTGTACACCATGACTTTTAGAAAGCGGCCAAAAACATTAAACACCGAAACTAACTCTTCGAGATCATCGACGCACTATATCATTACGCTTCTGTAAATAACCGAGTCGGGACCAGTCAATCCAGTGATCAACAGCACAAGCATCGATCTGTGCAACTGGGAACCGATGACATGAGTCAACCAGGTCAGCAAGCCTGACCACTCGATCAAGTTAGTCGCTTCTTACGACAAGCACAGTCACCTTTTATGGCAAGCATGGCTTGCTGAAGGCCAGTTCTACCCCGGACCTTCACGGTCAATTTCCAAGGATAACATCAGTTGTGTATTTCACATTTCAGTTCGATCTAATTATGATGTATGAATATGTATTTCCTTTTTCACGTGGTAATCGATGAATACAGCACGGGTTTTAAACTGGTTTCGTGTTAAATGAGACGGGCAATACAAACGATCCTTTCAGATATTTTATCAACTTCCAGGAGCCCCAAAGTGGGCACTTTTCAGTCAGTTCTCAAGTCTCCAGATCACGTACCATCAGTCTACCAATTAACAGAAACACGAATTACACAGGCAAACCGTCTCGACTGGTCAGTCTGCATCACACTTCCTGAACTGCATTATTTTCCCTTCTAAAGCCTCAAAATGAAACGAGTCTAGATTTCTCCAGGTTCTGAATCGCCCATCTCACTACGGTCTATTTTCAATTTATTAGAAATTGTTTTGGTGCTATTGGGTTCCTTCATCTTACGGAAAATCGCGAGTGTTGGCGACTGAATCGGCGAATATGTAAGTGGTCTTTCATATATATGAATGTACCTGGCCAAGCCAATTAGACTCGAACGTTGTGAACTCACCTCGGACAGGAGTCGCTACCTTGGAACATAAGCGCACCCATGGAGAACCAGAATGAGTTGAATAAGGAGAACTCGTTGGCTAGTTCCTCCGTTGTGGCATCGGGACCCTTCTTCCACTCGAGGGGGCTGAACCTGCTGACCAGGAATAGCCCCACACTGACCCCGATATAAGCCACTGTGATGCACACCCAGATCTCCAGCCGCAGGGGCTGCATGAAGGAGAACACACCCGGCTTCTGTTTGTCCGGCTTCTTGATCATGATGCTGATCCCAAAGTTCATGAAAGGTTTGGAGAAGTCCACAAAACGTTCTCGGTCAGCTGTGATTGTCAGTGGAGCTATTGCCATATCGGCTTCCTAGGAAACAAAATAAAGGTTTTCTGAGGGATCAACCGTTTGATAGCCTAACAAAATATTATTTCTTTCCCCCAATTAAATGTGTATGCTGGTTGAGTTGTGGCGTGAATAGGCTTGATGCAGTTGCCGTTAGAATGTTATCTCTTTAACACTCACCACCTGCTCTCAACAGAAAACACACTATAGATTATTTTCATTTCTAACTTCTTTCCCGACCTTTACGCCCATTGGAATTGATGGATTTTGAGATCTCCACTACTGGGGGTGTGTCGGTTTGAGTTGACAGTGAGATGACGACTAATGTAGGTGTGTCGGTTTGTGAGTTGACAGTGTGATGACCACTACTCTAGGTGTGTCGGTTTGTGAGTTGACAGTGAGATGGCCACTACTCTAGGTGTGTCAATTTGTGAGTTGACAGTGAGATGGCCACTACTCTAGGTGTGTCAGTTTGTGAGTTGACAGTGAGATGGCCACTACACTAGGTGAATTGGTAATACAATCACCAGTAAAGACAAATGCTGAACATAACACGTAACTGCTATAAAGATATGGCTAAGCATTAATATTTAGATAATACCAAATAAATTAATATAACAAGTTATGGCAATGTGCCATTGTGATGTCTTCTGACGTTTCGAGTGAGTTCTCCTATCATGCCGTTCCAGGTGTTGGTATTGTTGTCCTTCAACCCATAGGCTCCATCGGCCACCAGCTTAATGGCGTAGTCAAAGCCCACCTTCACAGACATCGCGTAGGACAGGTCAGCGGCGTAACCTAACAACGAGGAACACAAGAAAGACGAATTCAGAATGTGGGAAACGCGAAACGCAAGAACAATTAAATGTTGGCACAAATCCTTCCTTAAGCGATTTGGTTAGTTACGAACGCCGTTTATTCAAAGCAGGCGGTTGTCCAACTATAGGGTCTGAACAGATATTTCATACTATTAGGCATATAGAAGTTGGTAGATTAATACACTTATTATGGATATGCAGCGTCTTTAAGGAAGCACCTCCTACCCACCTCCACTATCAGCTAGACCACCTTAACTTTCATAACGCTCAATGCCCGTGGCTTTATATACATAGTACACATACCTTTGTAAAAACAACTCTGTGGCTCTGTAAGTACTAGATATACCTCTGTGGGTTTCTGTACATACTACATATACCTCTGTAACTATTCACTGTCATTCACATAATGAAAGGGCAAGTATTAGCCCAGAAACATCGTGTATAAATTCAAAGAAGTTGCATATCCACAACAAGTGTCTTGTATTAATATGGCCTTAATGTAATAACATACAAGCCGTGACATCATTTGTCACCAAATAGAGAACAGCAACATCACTGTGTCCAAATAGGATGTTGTTATTTATAACATATTTTTCGATTTGACTATCCTCACCCTACACAACTCTTCAATTAAAACTATAATTTAATCCCTGGTAAGGTGTTCTCTGTGCCCATATTACGGATGTCTCAGCTTGCATCGGTTTTGTCTCATGAACATTGTATATGGAAGGATCGCCTTGATCAGAGTAACTGAAACTTTCCATCTGCGTTCAAATGATGTGGAGGCACCGTTACATTGTGGAGAAGTTTTACCTTGAAACCTGTCATTTCCAAGTTTGGGTCTTCCAGCGTCTTCCTTGGCCCACATCAAGAAAGGATCTACCTGAAAGTCCACACTAGCAGTAAATAATCACCTCAGTCTTATAGAGAGAACTGGACAATCGCCATTTGAAACGAAACAGTCTATCAAGCAATCAGTATACCAATTTATCAGGTTATCTATGAACAAACTGAAAAAAACCCGTTTGTTTTCATTTTTTTAAATAAATATACCCTAAACGAGAAACACGACAAACCTCGTATTTGTAAGCAAAATGATGGACAAAAGAAACAATACCCAGTTTGTTAAAAAAAACCCAAAACCCCATAACGATATAGAAATGTTCTGGCGAGTGCTGGACAGAATGTTTACGACGGAGTTGACACTGTAGTGAAATACAAGTGTCTGAACTTCCCTGTGGGACTATGACACTGCCCACGTCAGTTTCAGAAACGACGCGGATTCATACCTAAGTGAAGCGAAACGAATAAATGCTCAATTGAATAAAATATTATCCAGGATGAACCGACTCAAAAGGCTAGGAAACTGTGACCTCAATCGACATATTTATATATGATTAATTTGTGTTCATAACATTAATAAAAAACGACCATCTCAATTTTTAATGCTTTTTATGTTTGCTAAACTATATTCATTTGACTGTATTGGTGCTTGATCAACTTTACTACTACTGCCTTTGAAAAATATACTGAACACCAATAGAAACGTAACTCTGGCTTTTTGACAAGTTTATAAATAGAAGACATAAACATGAATGCTTATTTTCATATTTCATTTTTTCGAAAATTTCGTTTCTTTTGCTGTTCAGTATATTTTTTCACACTAAACAAGAGCTGACCGGTATATTAATCATCGCATCTTAATACATATTGTTTCATTTGGCGTCATCGAAACCATGGCTGCACTTCAAACTGTACCTCAGTCATCAATGAACCAAATTATTGCTACACATAATTACCCACCAGCTTATCACGTTTCGCAAATTAGCAGGGATCGGTCGTCATATAATAGACTAAAATCCAGTTTGATAATACACAGGTCATACATACCAAAATTAGCGATTGGAAACTATGATAGTTGGTTAAACAACTGAATAAAATTCTGAGATTTAGATGTTCAATTGGCAAGGTAAAATCATGAGGATTAATTTCTCTTTATTCGATTTACGTTTTCGTTTACAGTGAAATTCAGCGGTACGTTTTCACTTCAAACAAACTATGCGATCTTAAAATCATACCATGACATATATAAGCTTATTATATTTGCCTTTGGTCATATATCCCTACCAATGAGCGAGAAATCTTTACGACATTTTTATAAGGTGGTTATGTATTATGTCTCAGGAGATGGCAAGGTGAGTTAACTTACCAATATAGACGTTATAATCTTGGTAGAGTTGACTCCCCTGTCTATATACTGTATATCTGGTAGGTGTAGTTGGTCGTGCTCCTCGCTCTCGAACCCCCGCTCACTGCTGTACCAGGTGCCTATCTACAAGTGACAAGTGACAGTGACGAATCAGTTTGTATGTGAGACATACAGATACATTAGCTGAAACCACAGCCTGAAATACATTCTTCACAGACCGACATGCTGGAATAAAATCGTCACTGAGACTACAAATTTGATGCCCAGGGCCCTGTTAAACAAAGCGATCTCACCGCTAAGGCTAGTTTAAGCATTGTGAGGGTGTTCAGAAACATGGGTGAGGAGCATCTATGACGTGTCAGTCGGGGTTTTCAGTATATTAATTTCATATTTTCAATGTTGAATATTTCACGTCTCAGTTAAAGTCTGTTTAATGTGATAAAACTTTAACAGAGGCATGAAATGTATATCAGTTATACACCGATCGTCCGTACAATGCTCTTTTGAAACCAACCCAGTGTCAAGGGTAAATGAATACACCTTGCTACATTTGTCATACCAGTATCCTTGGTTTCTAAATACACTACTGTAACTTTCAATGGACTATGATACATTTGTTTATGAGCAGAGAGAAACGTTCTAACCTTTGAGGGGCCATTGTCCAGACTCACTGAGTACACTCCTAGACTGTAGTCCTGGCGGAAACCCTTCCTGTCGAAGGAAAGTACGCCTGACAGACCTACCGGCTGCATCTGTAATCATCATAAAAGATGCTGTCAGAATATAAAGATGAATCATGTCAGTACATAAAGCCATTACCAACTGTACAAATGTGACAGTTACGAAGGAATGATATGATACGATACACCTGCCTTTTTTAAATGGACCTTTACCAGACAAAGATGAAATGGACCTTTACCAGACAAAGATGAAATGGACCTTTACCAGACAAAGATGAAATATGACTGGGCACAATATCACTCTACGGGACTGGAATTCATTACATTAAGTTATGATGGCCTTAAGAGGTCTTTGTCTTGCCGAGATTCAATTACTTACAGGTTGTTGTCATATCGCTGGAATAAATTAAACAATGCACAGACGCACGAACACACGCACGCACGCACGGACAGTTGCGCACAGAAACCCGAAGGTTTACCTGTTTTATTCTGTGTAGAATCTCCTCCCCATGCATCCAGGGTACCGGCGGGTTTTTATCACAGGGTATCCCTTTTGTGTCGTTGTAGGTGTACAGGTCTCCTCGCCTGAAGTTGTAGCGGAACACCTCGCTGTCGTTCTGCATCATACTGTAGATGGCCTGGCCCAGCAGATAAACTGCATCCACCAACAGGGCCGCACGGACCTGAACATGGATAGCAGTATTGAAGCTAACGATAGTATTGAAGACCGCGACACATTCATAGGAGTCTCGTTAATGGGGAGACTATATGTAGTAGTGTGTGAAAGGTTTTGTATAGATCATTGTGAACAATGTTCAATGTATATCTCGTACAGTAAATAATCGGGGAACTGCCAAGAGAAATAGTGGTTAATAGCATGAGTAACCATCCAATCTGTCGGTACACAAGACGCACAACCTGATATCCCCTTGTCATGAAGTCTTATCTCTCGCGGCTTATGACACGAACGGAGTACTTTGAATAATGCTCCACGAATTCTTAGTGGAGTAACTTTTAGGAATGTTGTGAACAGCTTAATCGTAGACATGGGACTGTCGTAGTGTTAACATCTATTTTTAGAACTGGTCCCACGTGAATAAAGCGATCATAGTGAAATGGTGATCGAAACATAACTTTGGAAAGTAGTAGTTTCACTGGGGTTCTGATCCCTGATATATCATGAGGCGTATTAACTCACGGGGACGGACTGGTAATCCTTGGCGGCAGAGAATCGCCCGGGGGTCATGCCCAGGGCCTCCAGAAAACCTCGGCTTATCTCGTTTTTCTCGTCGAGAAGTTGAAATCCCGTGACGTTGACTCCGCCGTGGCGGTAGCGTGTCAAATTTAAATTTTTGAAATCCTGAAAAGTGATATTTTTTCACATATAGACGCAAACTTGATAAGATAGAAATGGTGGGGTAATATGTCTTGTTATCAGGCACCAGTCAACACCTTTCCAGTACTTGAGTTGAAACAAAACAAATATTTTAACATTTCACATGTTGAAGCATGTTAAAAAAACAACACTTTTATGGTCCAAATCCAGATTTGTTTGTTTGCATTGTTGGTGAGATAAAGAACATAAAAGGAAGGAGTCCCACCTCTCATCACACAAACATACATAAAAGTAGACCTCGTCCTCGCCCCTCGCTGTTTCCAGTCAGATAAGATGCCACGAGGAAAGGTTTTACAAACTGATCAAAGTGGACGTTTTCTGCCCATCGTACCATCGTACCCATGTGGGAATCGAACCCGGGTGTTCGGCCGAACGAGGGAAGGCTTTAACCACTAGGCTACCCCACCGCCCTCAATAGTCAATAGATCTTAATGTTCACATTTACATCTTGCATGCTGTTTAAGAAGGTAATTAACTCACCAAAGACCCAAGCAAATAGTTGTAGCCATATTTGTTCATACCCACTTCAGGTATCTGGAAAAGAAAATGATTATCTCCTACAATGTTGGCAACATGATACTTTCAGTGAAGAAGTATTGGAACGAGCTCGGCATTTTACCGTCGCTCAGTGCCAACGCAGTTATAAACACCACTAATCAGTGTATAGTTGTTGAAAAATCACTTTTAAAAGAATGCAACTGTTACGTCAATCTGAGCGTAAATCTAATCAAAACTTAAGGGAGACAATCGTTGTTAGAATGCTCAAACTCATTTGTATGAGTCACCTCCCTTGGATCGTTCTCAACTACCTCGTTTCAGACCCTTGCAGAACGAAGATGATGGACTCTATACGCATAACTGGACTGACTGTTGTGCAAGTTATTGATCGTGGGTGTTGATATATGGGTGACAGTGGCCCGACCAGACATTCCATGAAGCTCGAAGCTGAAGCCAGCAGTAATGCACCGTGTTTGTACCAAGTGATGAAGCGAACGGGGTAATTGTATCGTTTGATACTGCTACACGAGAGTTGCAGGCTCGTGCCCATTAGGAAGGCTGTGACAATATGAAACAATTCTATTCCGCCCTATTTGCTCTAATAACTAAATTAGTTCCTGGTTTAGAGTCGGTATCAGGGGACGTGGATACAGATACCACATACATGTCGTTAACAAGGAGAGAGAGAGAGTGAGTGCATGCATAATATTTCAGGCCGTTTTCACATCATGACATGCCATTTGTCGTGGCTTGTGCCAACACTCATTTCTTCGGAAATATGTTTAAATGAAACGGACACTGTTCATATATTGTACACATAGTGGATGCTTAATCACACTCGCAGACAGGAGGTGCATGGTTCGCGCCCCACCCGGAGCACAATAATCATGCTGACACGTTCTGAAAGAATATTATTCTCATGTAACTAATCTAATCAAAACACGTTGTCGAAATACTTCTACTTGTAATTGCTTTTTAGTTCTGTGTTCCACCTTCATCATTAGAAACGTTTACGATTTGCTGAGTACTATCCTCCTCTGTTCGGAAACGCTTTCTTCCCATATCTCACACCACTTGTCTCCATAGAGCTGTGCATAAAACCTCTCCAAATGACTGTTGTTTCACAATTTAAGCAAACTCGTGTTTGTTCACAAAACGATGCACGAAATCAGACTCTCTTATATAATATGGTTTTCAAAGCATTTTTCAATGGTTTTGAGGAACGATGAATATCATTTGTTTTTATCATAATAAACTGGATTATGAGAGCAATTATGCATACATCTGATCTTCCCGGGCATCTATTAAATGAACGAAATCTGCAGCCAGTAAGACTGATGGCAATCACTGTTCCTGTTTTAGCAACTCTCGGTGTTTGAGTTATCAGAGACTCTGTTTTCACCAGGCCAGTCCACACGTCCTTAGCTGCTTGGCTGCAATGCATGACATTGGCGCAGAGCTCGTTTGACATCCGCCATATTCACCAGATTTGGAAGCGTCATATTTCAACATCTCCCCAAACTTGGTACAGTGAACTGTTAAATGTTATACAAATGGTTATGACGCCATCTCTACTGTGAGTGTATTTTCAATGCAAAACGTACTTCAGTTGTATCCATACATGTATCGGTGGACCTCGGAGGGATTGTGTTGAAAGCAATAACGACGGTGTCCATCTCAGAGGCAATCAGAAATATCCATTCACCATTCGTATATAAATAGTTTCTGGTAATGTCTTCTATTCCTCCTGGTCAAGGTGAGGCAACTGCCGACACGAGCCAACTTGCCACCCTATAATATCGTCACACGTGTTCTGCCGTGTGTGCTAAGTACGGATAACTCGACTAAGTAACAGTTAGAAAACATAATCGAATTGAGTGAGAATGGTTTTGCGCCGCTTTTAACAACATTTCAGCAACATCACAGCGGGGAAACGAGAAAACGGGAATCAAACCCGGACCATCTGCGTGTCCACCGAACGCTTTAACCACAAGGCTACCCCACGGCCCTAGTATGGGAGGGATAGGGAATGCGGGAGATGGGAATGGAATGGAATGGATCCATCTACTTCAGTATATTTTACAAGCGTCCGGAATGACCTACTTGAGTACATATTAGAATTATACTGGTGGCGAAACAGGTTAACAGGCTTCAAAGTACGTTATTACCCCACATTACTGATGTAGAGGTTGTGTTTGCAGATTGTGTTCGATGTAGTTAATCTGACATGCTGCTGGAGTCCGCATACTGTAACCATAGTAACCGATGGAACGATAAGCTTTGGCTTACACTGTGTCCCAGACTTGACATGTTGGAAGTGAAAACTGTATTAAAACAAGTATTTGGACATCACTCATCACTGTACAGACTCGGAAGCGTTAACTGTCTATGTGTATTGTGCGTTGGTATGACTGTGTGGATACGCTTCATCTTCAGGATTGGAATACTGGTCATATGTACCTGACAACTGATTTTAAGATATTTAAATTTGGAAAATGTGAAGACAAAAATATATTAATAGCAACTGAAAAAATCATTTTGGAGATGTCGTGATGACTGAACGGAAACGAATATTGAGCGGCATTTCGTTTGTCGTTAGTATTATTAAAATTAAATAGATACATTTCTTGAGCAATGTTATGATTTTATGAACGTTTATCCCATAACTATTCACTGTATTTCTTGTTATTATTCAGTAATGTCGTTTAGGTTGAGAAGAGACGGTGCCATCAAATTCATCTGAAAGTCGGGCTTTCGAGACTACACAGACTTCTCGCTGTGTGGTAGACTGCAATACGTCTGTACTGCGTCCAGAAACTCTCTTAAAAACACGCTCCAAAATATGTCCCATTCCTCCTTCAAAGAGCAAACATCATTGCAAATTTGCAATTTCACTTAATTTCGCGCTCAACTGGGATCGTCTGCAGTCAAACCGGTGTGTAATTTGAAGGCTCGGCATAAATTGATGTCCATGTACTGCTGGCTCTTTTAAACACGTGCTGCCATAAAACGCCGACATAAACCTTTCCATTGAGCTTACAGGAACGTCATCGACTGTCGGAGCGACTACGACGGGTGCCCAATAAAACGAAATATCGGTGGTATCAAGAGCAACAAACCCATGCACTGTTTTGCAGCGAATGAAGTAGTGAAAACGGAGTGCAGGGCAGAAACCAAGGTCAACCCAGACAATCGATGTGGCTGAAGTTTGTCGCATCTCTAAGCGGTTGCCGCCTACTGATTACAGTGGTCACGAGAACTGTAAGGTAAAGCCAAAAAACAAATTCACACATGGTATTTTCATTTTACACTCGAAACGTAATCTGTACACGGTGAAATTGAAAGTTTTTAAACAAATAATTTCTGAAGTTTGGGGATTCCTCTTTAACGGCGTCCGCATTACAAGGATCTGTGGTTTTACCTTTGTGGCATTTGCCATTTCAAACTTTAACGTAAACATGTAAATAATTTGAAGTTTATTGATGGGTTACCAAACGTAATTTCAAATGTCGTGAATATCGAAGGAAACGTGACTTCATTGCGCATTAAGAATCCATATTCAGGGCCCATTGACTTCCAGTTCTTCCAGTCTTCTTACAGTATAACATCTGTATTTAACGACAAGCTAATGACAGGTTGAATTTACAAATGCTATCGGACAGTGTAGTCCTACGTTCACGACTCCTAATCACATCCCATTACCAGTACTATCAATACTATTCACGATTTGCAGTGAGGTTGCAACATCATCACGGCGTTAGACCACGTTTGTCGTTCACGTCCATGACACGATAATCTCTATAATTCGCCATACAAATGCCATTTGTGTGTTAATGCAGTCGATTGTTTTTTCATCCAAATACCGTTTTTCCCCCATGAGCCACTGTCAAAAATAGGTAACTGACATCACGTGTACGATGAAATCGCTTTGCTGATATTTGTTAGAAATTGAATTAAAATGTTTCCATCTTCAACGTTTGCATTTACCCCTGTGGCCTTTATCAGGGATTATCACCAGAAACATTCGCGGTTTTATTAATTGTGTCTGACGATGATCTTATCGCAAACAGTGCTGTACATCTCGCGAGATCCACTCTGAGTGTTTCTGTATGTCCATCTGCGGTCCTTATCAGGTGTAATCAAAGTTTCACGTGGGTGAGACTGATTTTCCAAATTGTAGCTGACGTTGACCCTTGTGGAATCAACTGTCCATGCTCGGACTGGCCAGAGCTGAGTTTGCCTTGGCTAATTGTATCGGACAGATTATCTCCACTCGATATTCGCACGTGACACTGGCTCCGCGGAGACTGGCGAGATTGACGGATCACGGCGCAACAATCAGAGTACATCTGAATTGTGCTTCCTCCCAGTCTATAGACGTGAGGACAACCGCTAAGGTGCAATTGTGGCACAGATATAATCCTACTCATACTGAACCCTGTGCATCAGTAAACGCCATTACTGCAACAAACAGTCTCTTTTTGTAAATGATGTGAAAGGGGTACGTATGAGCGCATGTGCGTGCGTGCGTGAGAGTGTAGCAGGAATGTTCTGTAACACATTTTAACGTGTAGGCTCACCCTCAACGTCCGTCTACAGTAAAGTGATTCCCAACAAACCAGTGTGTTCATCACCTGGCACCGATGACAAAAAAAGACATGAGATTGCTGGTGACATAAGACACTGTGTGTTTACTGCGGAAATGAAGTCTAAATAAATGTGAAAAAATATCAATTGTCTTGGAGTCAGGTGCACTTCAGCTACTTGTGATATCTGCAATGTTTTAAAATACTAGAAATACAACCGACAGAACCTTTCAGTATCCACAAGTCATATCTGTTGAAATCAAACTCACTTCCGACTGAACATGTTGCATTAATCTCTTGCACCGTGTGTTCGCCAAAAGGTGAGCGCATCCTGCATCACCACAACGCGCCCTTTACAAGGGTGTATATGGTTTTGTTTAACATATGTTAAATCCTTGAACAATATTGCAATGCGAGACAAACCGAGTGGTAGTTTCATGGGGAAAATACGGTACCAATCTGGGAATCAAACACCCGAACGGACTTGCTAACTAGATCCCGTATATGTTACAATTAATGCCATATATTGTTACACCAGGCCATTTTTGCGGTAAGGTGAAGCACATTGCCACTCTAATCATACATATCAATGAAGATGATTAGATTCTGTAAGTGACCTACAGTGATACCAACAAGGGACACGCGAAACTAGTTCTGTTCATTGTTGAGACAGGATAAAAATCAATATTTGAAACAATTCTATGTATTCAGTTAATGACACATGGTCCAAACAATCACTGGAAGAAAGCTTACAAGTGCTGGCGAGACTTTTCAATTTGAAACTTACGGTTGTGTGATGAACAAAAACTGAATCATGTTTTGTTCAAAGTCAAGTGACGTCCATGACTGAAGTTACTGGGCGTCGTAAACTCGGTTAAATTGTTGTTGGAAAGACTGATTTGTTTTGCAAAACACAAAAAAGGCTTAAGAGTTGTGAGCGAGATGTGTTTAACGCTGGGTTGATAGGTATTCAATTACGTAATGACATAACAGCTGAATATTGGAGGACATGTCTTTATATGCTGGAGCTGTGAAGGGATATAATGGCTGTACAGACTGACTTGCTCAGTTACCATATGACCTCTCCACAGGACACGTCTTTGATAATCAGTAATCATTAAAACGATCGGGACTAAATGGTTCACAGATCATTGTTTTGCACAACAACTTGTAAAGACAGATAACTGATATTGTGTATGCATGTCCTTCTTTGGAAAGACTGAGCCCAATTAAACCAGCAAAATGG
Organism: Haliotis asinina; assembly: GCF_037392515.1. Lineage (NCBI taxonomy): Eukaryota > Metazoa > Mollusca > Gastropoda > Lepetellida > Haliotidae > Haliotis > Haliotis asinina. The sequence continues at coordinate 94,005,708 of NC_090281.1, forward strand.
TCCTTAAATATTCAATGACAAAGCGTGGTCTCTTCAGTTCGGTGCTTAAATATAAATATGGTGTTTACAGATTATGACCTTCTGGATAGGTTAAGAAAACATCAAGTTCTTCAGCCTAAAAGCATTTCTATTGACATTTAAAATTTATGGATTGTGTCAAAAACTCTGAAATGTCATCCCATTGCTGTGTTGAACATGTACACAGAACCATCTTAACGCGTCCGTTACGAGTTTCCAGTCACTTTGTCTGATTACAAAACTGTAACGTGTTACATTTGACCACTTTCTAAATGGCATTGTGATTAACCAATTACTGACTAAGTATATCTTTGTTACATGAGGTAGTCACTTTGCTGCATCCAAGGGACTCTGTTCTGCTCCATTGCATACTCGTCGTCTCCATCACTATTCAAAACATCAGACGCCCAGAAGCGTTGATTGTCATTATTGTTAGGTATAACAACCAGCAAAGAGTATAATGAGTAACAGTATCTATGTTCCACATACATAAGTGTGGGCGGTGGGGTGGCCTAGCATAACAATAAATATGCTATTTACAGATTTTCAGCTTCTGATTTGGTGAGGAAGACATCGCGGAGCTATGTCCATTTAAATGTCTGAGTTGTTTTTGAACTCTGAAGACCACATGCTGTGTGGAACGTGTGACAGAAAACAGAGTACTGATTAATCATGTCTTTATTATTTTAATTCATGGGATAGACACATTATTATATCAAAGAGGATTTACTTTGAATCATTGCTTGCATCACTACCAACATTCAAAACAACAGACTACCGAGAACGTTGACAGTCTTTATTTGTTTAATAAGTTAGATTAAACAACTGACAGAGAATATAACAGATAAAAATATGTTGTTGTTGTCAACAATTTGAGAACGTCAGGTTCCGGGTGGTAACCGTTAAGAACATGACAACTGTATTGTGGAACACGTCTCGGTTACATTTGGGTATGCCAATGTGTATATTAATGTTTATGAATATGTGCATTTGTAGACGTATGATGTCGTGTGTATGAATGTGATATGTATGTGTCTGTGAATGTGTTACGTGTGTGTTTACGTCTAGATGCGTGTATATGTGTATGCATATGTATGTGAATACGTGAATGTGTATGTACATTTGTAGATATATGGGTTTGTGATCAGTATGTGAGTGTGTGCGTTCGTGTGCGTGTGTGTCAGTAAGTTGTTGTTGAAATAGAGTCTTGGTCTGGGAAGACATAATCGCTGTAAGATCTGGACGCGAACTGTATTAGAATACTCAAGAACAACAGATCGCAATGGAAGACGACTGTAGAAATTGCACCCAAGACGTCCATCATAATAAATGATTCATCACTTTGAGATATTTCCTTTCATGGAAATAAATACCACAGCACTCGGCGACTCGTCCAATACAAAATAAAAAAAGTTTCATTTCCATCGTCTATTCAGATGGGGCTCGTTGGGCCATCTACAAGCGGGGTTCAGAAAAGGATAAACTGTCGGAAATGACATCGTCCTGAGTCAGGTCCTGCTGAATGAATGAGTCTTCGCGATTTGTAGCTCCACTGCAGTCCCAGTGCGTTAGGGACGCCGAGTATAGGATTTACAGACAGCTCAATGTGGGAATCGAACTGCAGCTCTGGGCAATCGTTGTAACCGCTGTGCTAACTCTCGTGGTTAGTGTTTGTCTACAGGAAGTTGTTCAAACATCTGATTAAATGTGAAACTGTACGTGGTGAAATAAGTAGCTGTATCTGCCGTGACGTTTTTCTTACAGAGGTAACGTGGGCTACGATATATGGTGTTAAATACATCTGAAAATATTTTATTCGCTAATATTAGAGCTCCATAAACAAAGTATGTTTTGTACAGCCACTGCACGCATTTAAAGAACCGAGTCTGTTGCCATCATGATTGCTGATTCGGAAATTAGATACATCCCCCCCCAAATTGTTTTGTCGTCAAATGTATCAATATTTCATTTTACCAATTATTATGTTACAAGATTCCCTAATACGTAATGGCATGTTTACGCATTTAGAGACTCGTAAAAATAGTCGCATGGAAAGATAAAAAGATACGCCAACGGCAAACAAATGGGCTGGAATTATCGTTTTCAATATCCAAATTTACGTCTTTTTGTATGAAAGTGTTTGAAATTTCAAAGCATCCGGTACGAGTCCACGCAGAATAATCGACCGCAATCTTCAAATTAAATTTTCACCTTATCCTGGCAATTTATCAACAAATTGCCAACTGATAACAAAAAAATAATGATCTCGATTCCGATCTAATCCTAAAGCCTTTCTGTAGGAGTTCGCGGTGACTGCTCTGTATTTGAGAATGAGGCATTGTTCGCCGTCGAAACAACTAACCAGCTGACCATTTACAAATTGCTCTAGTTTGAGTGGGTAATAAGGATCCTTATTTATGTCGCGGACTGATAAGGATCAGATACAGTTCAACGCGGTTCCTGCTATTGATCCTGCATGTTTTAAAGTGGCAAATATAATTCAATGTAGCAAGCGCACTCCAGCTATTGCTTCGGCGTTCTGCCCGTCGTTCCTCCCTCACTGCAACGGATCCGCTCGCTCCAAGCATCGTTTCTAAGCTCTTGCTCTTCCATATCGATTTTTCTTGACAAAGGCTCGTATTAACGCCGCCCTGTCATGGTGAATAATTTCAATTGGCAAGGCGATCCCCTCGCACGAAATGTGACTCTGTTTGTCAGTTTAAATCACGTTTTTGGTTTAAATGCTTCAGAGGACCTCCACACATACCACGAGTGCTTCTCGACGATCTGAGAGCTCTTACAACGTGACACAAGAGCATGCTGTTATATAAGTGCTTTTGTCCTTCGGAGAGGGTTTTAGCTGGTTGATATTTTTTTGGACAACGGGGTCCTTTGTTCGCAAGTGAAGCTGTCGAGGCTGATTATTGTCTTGTGTGACATTATGGCATCATGAAGCAGCTGGCGAGTGTTTTTGGGTCCGTTCTGCTCAATGCTGCTCTGAATTCCAGATGTATAACGTAACATGTAAACAAGTTGGTACCAAAGCAGGGGGCATTTAAACCGCAGCATCTTGTCCAAGTAGTTGTAATTGGTTGATGCTTGTGTCATAACTGACAAACAATGCGTAAACTTTCTGAGATGCAGTTTGGTCCTACAGCCATAGTGATAATCCCTGCGCTGTTGTCATCTGCAGTTTTCTTAGACCCATGAACACAAGGACCATACGTTCTTTATGGACTATAAGGAATATGGACCTACAGCACTGTTTGTATAGTGTAAACTGACTAGCAGTACATTCATGCTTTATTGTGGCCAACAATGAAACAAGATTCTAGCCTATGGTGATGTGGGTCGATAGTGATACTTTCTGTTTGTAGTCTTTCGGAGTCTGGTCTCAGCCTTGTAGCAGTCTGAAACATTACTTTTGTCACAAAAGTGTTATCTCTCTTTGGACGGCAGTTTATGCTTGTGGAGCAATGAGCGTCTCATCCAGTGTCTGATAAGTCAGTTATGCGGACCGTTGACCTAGACGCTGTAAAACCAGTCACATTTGTATCAAGGACTTGACTCGATAGGTATCTCACAGGATATACCCTTAGATCTGTTGACGGTCGGATTCACAGTATCCTTCATAGAAGATAACGTCATATGACCATCGACATTACTGGGCCTGTCAAATATCGGCTTTTAGAAACAATTTGGCCTATTTTCTTTACCATCTTGATTTATCAAAAGAAAAACCAAGCAGGACAAATGTACGTACGATGGCATCCCTTTCGAAAGTAGATGCCATGGAGGACCGAGAGAGACATAGCGTTATATACATGTAGAAGAAGTTGAAGAAGAAGAAAGAAGAAGAATAGTTTATTACTGTGCCATGTTGTTTCAGAATATATACATCCGTAAAATATGTGTATGTAACAATCAGCCTCATAGGCCTAAAAGACACCATGTTTAAAACACCAGTATAATGGTGCGACCTTCGTTATATACACTTGTCAAAGGCAGAGTATGTTCGTTTTCGAGCTGAAGAACGCATAACTGCTGACCTGAATGCTTTGTTTACCGACGCGACTTTCTATTTACGTGTCCTCAGATTTTCACCTAAAGAAGTTTCGTTTTGTTTTAGTGCGACTGTCTGTAAGTCGACACCCGGCGCATTGTAGGAAATCCTGTTGTGAATCCTATAATTTCAAACCAACTGATTCATCGACTAAAGTTGAGTTCAGGTGGGACACCTATGTAGCGGCGTGCGTGCGTGCGTGCGTGCATGCGTGCGTGCGTGCGTGCGTGCGTGTGTGATATGTTAATCCAAATCGATGGACTTGATGTCCGTCATTAGATTGTCTGGTCATGGTTGATTATTTCCAAACCGCCATCTTGTAGCAAGAATATTGCACAGTGTGGGAACAACCCACCGAAAAACAATCAAACAAATGTGGCAGTGATGCTGCTTGTAATTGTCCAAATTAATACGATCGTACAGTTCCAACCCACATTGATATATCACAGTCTAGCACTGACACCCTTCAGACATACTGACACCGAACCAACCAGCCTTCGTCTGATCATCTTACGAGAGAAAAGACAAGTAATATCGTACGACATGTTTTGGTGTGACACGGCCTGGGATGGTACCACCCAGCTTCGGCCCGGCCAGCTAGCACGGTAACCACTAGGCTAGTACCATACTACCGAATGTCGGACGATTTTAGTTGCACATGCACATTTTCATTAAGTCAAAGTGATCTTTGATTCATTTTCATGTACCGTCATCTTTATCATCAAGCGTAAGAATGACAGGGAACTGAAAAAAGCAAACATACAGGCAAAAAAAATATTCTGCCCATGTAGCAGGGTCTGTCGTTATCGTCATTCAAACCCACAGGTGTTTTGTGAGTCTATTATATGCGTCAAACCACTAGTTGACTGGGCATGCATTAACAAGCCAGGAAACAAAGCATTGCCGACAGTGCAGAAGTCACACAAAGAGAAGGCCACAGGTAAATCCCTGGTACACGTAGTTCCAATCTGTGAGACAGGCCTAGTGTGTGGAACAGTGCCAGCGGACAGACAGTGCTCCAACTGAGACCGAGTTCAAAGGAATGTAAAACTGGCTGCACACGCTAACCATTTCTCTGTTTATATTGAACCATCCAAGTCATATAAACACAACACAGTTCAGTGTACCTGATTTGTATTCAGTGAGTGAGACCAAATAAGAACCGCTGCTAGAAATGAAAAGCATATTGCGTGCCGAGGTATTAATGTCGGTTCTGGCAGCACGGATCTGCAATTTCTGTAGAGATCAGAGAACCAAGAATAACCAAAACTCAACAGATTTGTGTTTCATGAATAAATACATATAACAGGTGAATATTATGGCTTCTTTCATCAAAGAAGGGTTGGGTAGTGTTGCTGGGTCAGATATCTACAAAAACCATTACGTGAAAACGGATGCAATGGCTTAACTGATAATCCGGCTTATAAATAACTTTTGGCTACAGAACTGTACTGAATATTTACTGTACTGAAGGTGCTGTCGCGTCGATAGGTAGCGCACTTTGAATGAACGATATTTTACGCCGCAGTGTCACAGAGGGGCAGGTTAATGTAGAAAGAAAGGCGGAAGCGATATAGGTTTAAGATTTGGACCACCTTGTTGAATACGATATTGACATAGTTCTCTAGAATCTTGGAATGTAACCAACGATCAGAACCTTCTGACACGTCCAAGGCATGTAACTCTTTACAGCGAAATGAGATCCGTTAGAAGACCCGGCCACCCTTGACGTCGCCCCAAATATTAAGTACTTGTAAATGTATAAACTGTAAATGTATAAATGTCTTTCTTATCATCTGAACATCGTTTTTCGGAAATTGTACGCTCTTCTTAAAAGATGACATTAACGAAATCCGTTTATTCGACCTTGACCTTAGCCGAAATCCCCAGTGAGAACCTTGGCCTTCATACCTCGACTTAGTCTGAGCATGGTAAACAACTGACTAGCCGAAACTTGAAACTTGAATCTCACCGTAATCAGACTGAGCAGTGTGAACCTCGACCTTTGTTGAAACCCCCAGGGTCAGTGGATCGTGCGTATTGACCTCTATTGAAATATCAGCAGACTGAGCATCGCGAACGTTGACCTAAACAATAATCCTCACAGCCATGGTGTACGACCTTTGACACATAAACACATTTGACGGCATAGTTTACTCCAACGACCCTCCCAGATGTAGGACAGGAACATCCAGCTCGGTAGGTAGGCAGTCACAAACCACCCCAGTATTTGGCGTTTTAGTTACTGTGTGGCATTTGGGGCCTTAATGTTTAAGGTTACTATGTTAAAAGAAAACAGAAGATTCTGGAATGGTTGATCTTACAGGCTTTTTACATAAACTCTTCTTGTCTATGCGACCAAATGAAGAGCCTATATTTTGTTGAGGATTTGTACGGGTTACACCGCATCCAACTGTTTTCTGTTGCTTCTTCTACAATGCACGCTTTAATAATCACGTATGCCATCAGAAATTAACTTTCATAACCATACAAACATCAACCTTGTAAATTGTGATTAACCTTCGATGGGATAAACTTTTTAAAACACATTCTCTTTGGTTTTATCATCAACCGCCGTGCTTTTCACATGAAGACACCCATGAGAATATACCTAACTGGACTCACCCGCGTCATCACCCGCCTGCACGCTCAGATAAGAGCAGCATCGTCTAACTAGTGTTTTACTGCGAAAGCAGGTCTTAATGGGCGAAGGGCGGATATAGGTTTGTTTTCCAAGAGATTGCATCGATCCCAGAGGCTCAAGTTTAGATCGACCACTGTCTTCTTCTGTCTTAAGAAAATAGTGGGATGCTGCATCGGCAATTTCCCGCACGAACATGTTGGCTGATGAGGCAGCGGTACGAGGTGGTTGTTTCTTCTTTTGATTTCTGTTAATGATGCCCGTTCCCATCCTGCCATGCTAAGACCTTTCTTTGAAAGCTGGGATGATGAATGAGGGTGGGACCTTGTCTGAAATAGCCTTTATAAAGTTGGAAAACTTAATCAAAATCTCTCTCTGCTGAGTAATAGGGAAAAAACAGCTGATGGAATGGTGGCAGTACATGGGGTCTTTGTCTGTTGGGGTGTATTTGAACACAGGGCTGGTTGAATCGTGTTGAAATCTTTTGATGCTTTGCCTTCGTGCATATATTTCCATTTTATGGTCCTGCTCAGTTGTACCGGAAGTGGTGTTGGGCGACCTCTGGTGTGACATGGTGGAGACTGGTGTGCTGTGATAGCGCTGGCAGTACTTACATCATCTGGAGCCTGTTTGTCACAGATCCGATCAGTTGATATGCCAGGTTGATTTCACTCTCAACCCGCTTTGAGAGGCATGAATATGACAGTTTCATGAATGATCGTGCAAATGTTTAAAAGTTTAGTGTGTTCCATACAGAGATGCACATTCGTAGCTGTACATATGAATACACATTTGAATATGTTCAAAAATTGCCAGACAGCATATATTACCCGTCTATGAACACAATTCAATAAAAAACAAACACACAAACAAACGAACAAATGAATGAATGAATAAATCTTGTAAATTTAAACAAATAAACAAACAAGCCAGTATTTTCGTTGTTTGGTGATTCATTACAAAATAGCGACATCAACAAACTGACGTTCAATGTCTCGATTGTTGCTGTTGAATTACAAGATTATAGAGCAGATAATAGATCGTAACACTGCAACATTTTGAACCAGATAACTGATTTTTTGCCGGATAAAGGCATACCTCCTCGATGAAATAGGGCAAATAACATAGAGTCCTCCAGGAGATATGCTATCGCCACCAAATACTTTTCAGTGGACGTTGCCAGGTAGCTACATGTTAACTGTATTGTGTATGGGATATCATGCGGCACACGAGTACATGCAGTCGTCTTTTCAAAGCAATAGTATTTTAATCAAATATAGGACCACATACTGCTGTCTGTGTATCCACTTCCTGTTTATCTAGCTCAAGTGTATTGTGGGATAGATATATCTTATAGATAGCTGCTCTTATGTGTTACTAGTAACCGGAACAATGTTGTCTGTTTTGCTTGTTGCAGACCTTTCGTATAACCTTGCACATACACATGCAAAAATATGTGCATATTTAAGTTTGTTATCTATTCGCCTGTCGATGGTAGTATGATGAAAGTCAGGTGGGTGTCGGATTCAAACTGATTTGAGTAGGATGCCCAACATGTGCGTGTGTACGAATCCAGACTTATGCATGTTGCATGTACGAATCCAGACTTATGCATGTTGCATGTACGAATCCAGACTTATGCATGTTGCATGTACGAATCCAGACTTATGCATGTTGCATGTACGAATCCAGACTTATGCATGTTGCATGTACGAATCCAGACTTATGCATGTTGCATGTACGAATCCAGACTTATGCATGTTGCATGTACGAATCCAGACTTATGCATGTTGCATGTACGAATGCAGGAGCAATGACTCAAGTGCTACTTCATTTAGGAAAGCACTGCAGTTTGACATGGATATTCCATAACGTCGCTTTCACTCTCATAGATAAATTGTTCATCTATGTATTATTAACACATTTTCTCTGACTCTGACAATTGTTTAAGTGTCAACGAACAGTGGAAGTCGCGGTGGCTGAGAGGGCCAGGCGGCTGACTTTTTATGCTGGCGACTAGGTGCCTGACTCCGAGGGTTCAAATCCGGGATGGGACTCAACCAAAAAGTTCTAGAATTTGTACTTTACAAAGAAAGTGTAATCCTAGATATGACATATGTTACATTGGATACTATAACGTCGTATATATCCTGCTTATGACTCAATCCACATACTGAATCATTCTCTCGGCCAAATGTTTCAACGCCTAACTGAAAACTACTCCATCTTGAAGGACATCTGATCGACCCGTGTTCATGAATATTCAGTGAAGAACTATCGTATTCATAAACAATGAAACAGATGACAGAAAAACCGGTGTCTCTATGTTCTCAAGGGGTCTCGAGTATCGATGTGAAAGACTTGACTACGGGTAGTGCTTTGTAGAGTCTGTGTGTATGTTATGACTTGTGAAACTTCTTAAACTTCTAAAGTGCGCATCAAAGAAGGGAGTTTGGTAGCAAAAAGGGTTATGATATAGACACACACCAAATTCCGTGTTCGATTCCTGTTTGTTTACACTCATCTCACTGGTCCTACGAAATTATTTCGTTGAAGAATGATTCTCCAATATTTTATGACGACGTTGGCAAAGGATGACCTGAGGTCACAATGTTGGTGTTGTCACTGACGTTTCCCTACGGCATGTGTCGTTACGGACATTACTACTGAATAACGACTGGCTTACTTAGTCGAATTTGCGACTTTGTCGACTATTGCTGACTGCAGGTAAACGATGGCATTACATTTTGGAGAGTTCACATTGGATTATCTACTATTTTAAAACCAAAACCTTCCGTATATGAAAATATAACTTACTAAGACAATAACCTGTTACGTGCATATTTCTTCGTCAGATATTTCATCAAATCGATATGCTATTTTTATTGAGTTTCATGACTTCACCTGCATTAACGTTTAAATGTTTGTTCAAAGAGCATCTGAGAAATCGATTACAACCAAAAGCATGAAAAATGTATCTCACTTCAACAACTAATACCTTTTAACCGATTGAAGATGACATTCGGATCATCGTTGATTTCTAAACAAAGGCAAGCGCTCTCTCATGAAACTTTATTTTTAACTATCAACTCATGTTAGCAGTTGGAATTGGCTTTGTTCCGTGTAATGAAGATAGATGTCCTCTTGTTCAATATTAATCGCATTAATATAAACCTCACGCTGTTGCCGAGACACTGTGCCACGGAAGAAATATTTGTAATGAAATCACGTCAGTTAACGCGACACACTGACATCAACCCCGACAGACGAACGTCACTTTTCAGTCAGAATGGAAACAATTCACTGCATGTGATATCATTAATTAAATATTGAACCTCTACGTTCAAATTACATTACGCATATAGTTTCCCCCTCTCGTGTTCCGTTCCCATGATATTACATTAGTTATATGATGAGACAGTCCCTTGTTATGAAGTAGGTCAGGTCGTATCCTACATACATGTACATCAATATGGTGTCGGAAACAAATATGTCTACAAGTGAAACAAATGTTACATTATGCACAACGGAAATATCAAAGGTCACACCATAAATGTTCCATTATATCTTGGGGAGAATAACGTTCGTGTGCCGAATGTCTTCAGAAATAATTATATACATACGTGTTTCCTTCTTTATGTGGAAAACGTTTACGTCATGGAGCATTACTTAATGGAGTATTAAAATAAATAAATAAATAAATAAATAAATAAATAAATAAATAAATAAATAAAAAACATAAATAAATAAATAAATAAATAAATAAATAAATAAATAAATAAATAAATAAATAAAGAAAGAAAGAAAGAAAGAAAGAAAGACTGACTGACTGACTGACTGACTGACTGACTGAATAAATAAATAAATAAATAAATAAATAAATAAATAAATAAATAAATAAATAAATAAATAAAATGTCCTTCGTCAGTTGCAAATACTCCAAAAATCATTGTAAACAGTGGCACAACAGTCCACAATATGACTTCGCCCAAATATCACAAGCGATTGTAACATAACTCATATTCATAACACATAAATCATATTCATACTTAACACATCAATGATATTCACAACATGTAACTACAAGGGCACATGTTCATACACGATGATGGGAATCAAACCAGGACGTACATAACATGGCAAAGTAGATACATGCATGCGACAGTATCATTTCCATGGAGATGTGCAGTAAAACATTCCTGTTCCGACTCTTTGTCGCATATGTCTTTGAATCACCATCAGATAGTGAGGGTATCAGGTGTTTGAGTAAACAGGAACATACCGATGGCACACGTCATAAACACATGCATATGCAAGTGATTGTTCACTTTAGAAAATAACTCTGAGAACAACAGTAGGGACAACCCCAGATAACAATATCATCAGAGAATTTGAATTATGTACATGCCAACCATTACCATTTTCGAAAACATTGAATGTTTTAGACGTACGACGCTGTTTTTCTTTGAAAACATTATCATGTTATATGTGTTCACATTTCATATCACTGGATTGTCCGGCCCACATTTGATTAATTATAGGCCGCTTCCGTATAGCTGGAATATTGTGGTGTTTAAAAATCAACCAACAAAAATTACGTTTCGGTACGACGTGGTCTTCAGTATATTTTAGTTAGAGCTGTCTTTGAACACTCACGGGTCGGGGTTGATTCCCTACGTACATACATGTTTACAGCAGTTGTATATTGTTCTGAAGTACTACAACCTGCGGCACATATCCTTTCCCATTATTCACAACAACGTTGCAATCACTCGACAACCAGGGAATGTCCACAAGCTGACGCCAAACTAACCTCGTTAAAACAGATCGAGACAAATGCAATGCATCACCTCAACCTTTCTCATTAAGATTTTTAGATTTTTTAAAAGAAATATTCCTGCGCTTCTAAGATAGAGTGCATTATCTCTTTTGGAGAAGAATCACAAACAGGTATACTTCTGACCCAGTCGTATGAGGCGCCTCAATTCGCCTCAAATGAATGTGTCCCTTGAATGAGCAAGAAACCTACGATTGGGAGATGCATAACAACTTCTTCTTTCGATTATTGTGAGCTGTGATATATGTTGCTGTTGGTTTCCACGACCTTTTGGCCAAATATGAAGCGGTTTTAGAACCAAGATGACCCTCTGACCTTATCTCAAATTTGAAATTCGTATTAAGATTTCCAGCTGAGTGAAAGCTCAGCTTATTACACTGTCTACGACACGTGGGAACATTGTATTATTTTCACCCAACAGTAGGTATAGAAGGCATCTGTAAATATTCATTGTGCGTTTTCATATGTACCTCTCGTAACGACATATTGAACAGATGACGGTAAACCGCAACTATCTTTTCCCAACTGTATCCCGTTCGCATCACTATGCTCCTTCATCACAGGATACAGCACCCCATGGGACCGGCCTAAATGAAATATTACACTACTGAAAATGTTAAAATAAACAAGGTCTGGAATATCGGTTTTAACATCGCACCTCCAGTTCCCTAAGCTATAAAACTAATCATTGTCCGCCTGCTAAATGTCAGAAATCATACTGGGGAAAAACCCAGGAGATATGAATTCTATCGGGCAAGATGATCCCTAAAAGTAGGAATCCAAAGTTACCAAATAATGATTGGAATATCGAGCAGGAAAAGAAGGCTGTGAGGTTTAACGAATGATGATTTGAATTTTCAGTATCATCTGAGAGGCTATGTCTAACTCGTACATCACCCCTGTGCTACCATTTACATATAAATTACTTGAATTAAGAGCTATTCACTGCTTTTCAAAAGTACCCCCTATACTATTAACCCTTTAGCGTGAAAGTAATTTATTGAAAATGAGTTTGATGGTGTTATACTCCGAAGGAAACCTTTGATAAGAAACGAAATTACCATTTTTCCGTTCGAAGGACGGAAAAAATTACCATTATATACTAGCTACATATAGCTTCTTATAGACGTATGCATAATTTATTGGCCCGGTAATGAACGAGGTCTTAAAACGTCGAGCAATTATCGGGAAAATGAAATATCATTCAAAAAAATAAAAATGTAAGAAATAGTGTGCGCAGTGGCGTTCAAAGAGGCTTTGAATGTCAGTTCAGCTGAGATGAACACACGTTTTATCCAGCGTTGTCCTTGACCTTGAGTTAAATATGAGCTATGTCAGCCTTGGAAAGGTTGTCTTTTTCATGGGGTCTGATCACCGAGTCCAAATAGGGAATATGAAACGCCCCGATATACATTTTATCAGCACGGGTCGAGTTAATGAGTAAGTCTAATACTTGTAGCAGAGAGAATCAGTATTTTAACAGAGTAGGGTGAGGATTGCGAGTAATTTTAGTAATTTCTACTGGTTTGTCAACCCCATAACATGCAGGGAAAAGAATTTAATATGCTTTCAATCAGTTACTAAATTAATCCATTCCCAGACACATAAATCTTTATGTTTATATGAAAATTGAAATGAATGAAGTTTTACACCGCAAACACAAGGTGTGGGAAACGCTTAATGATACTGAAACACTGTTTCGATACCACGGACCATGCATTCCCCACCAACCCAAGTAACTTTATTAGCATGATGCTAGAGAGTATTAACGACATCGTGGGCTGTACTTCTCACTGACTGACTGACTGCGAATCAGCGAGTGAGGTTTTACGTCGCTTTCTTCATATAGTTCAAGAACTCATGTAAATCGTTAAATAATACAAAAAAGTGCGAGATCATCGAATCATACCCTTTCAGCCAGGCATTAATCTGAACTTAGCGCTAACAATCCATAACAGTAAACAGTCAGCGCAGTGTTGGCGGGTAATGGACAATAAAATACATACATAAACACAACAATCCTGACGTTACGTGATCTACGATCTCTCTTATTGCTCCCAAAGTTATAAAACTAGTCATTGCGTAAATGTCACACAATTATATTCAAACAAGCGTAAACCTAGGGAATATGAATTCAGCGAAGCAAGATAATTCCTAAAAGTAGGATTCCAGAATTACCATATAATGTTCGGAAGATTGAGTTAAAATGAAAGAACGAATGATGATTTAAATTTCTTGTTTCTTGTGCAAGGTTCAACGATCCCTGTGCTATCGTTAAAATGAAATATTGTCACACAAATCTATTTATCGCGTATCCAATAGAAATTGTGATGATGATGATGATGACGATGATATGCGTATATATCTCAGTGCTTGCTTGAGATAATTCGTAGACACTTGTCAGCAACACTGAAGCCTGTTGTGCTTATTCAAGGCAGCAGAATGTACAGCTTGTACTTATAGAAATAAGTTGCCCTCTCATCACGAGCTTCACTGACGACGTGTAACCTTTTAAAACTCTATGAATGCTGTTCATGAATTCACATGAATGGACTATAGTGTAGAATAGTGAGTGAGTCAGTCACTTTAGTTTTACGCAGCACTCAGCAATATTCCAGCTATATGGCAGCGGTCTGTAAATAATCGAGTGTGGACCAGACAGTCCAGTGATCAACAACATGAGCATCGATCCGCACAACTGGGAACCGATGACATGTGTCAACCAAGTCAACAAGCCTGACCACCCGATCCCCTGAGTCGCCTCTTACGACAAGCATAGTCGCCTTTTATGGCAAGCATGTGTTGATGAAGGCCTATTCTACCCCGGGACCTTCACGGGTATGGTGTACAATAACTGCCCAGAATATTAGTAAACAAAACACGGTTTGGAGTTTGGCAGAAATTCTGCGGGGACACTGAACTAGCATCGATTCAACGTCATCGTCTACTAGGTACCACGGGGGAATGTCCGGGCTTATGTGACTGGGGATGTATCATAAATTGACACTTGATTTGGGAAACATAATATTGGAGGGTCCCGAGAGGTGTGAGTGTTGTTTGCAAATTGCAAAATATTGGGCGCAGTGTGAAGTGTTCGGTGTTCGGAAGATGTTCTTCATACAATTATTGTCTATTTACAATTTTTGTCCAGATATGCTGTGTGAAACACCATGAGATGCCTTCACACGAGGAAAGGCTGATTTCGTTAAAAACGCTAATAACGCTGATAAGTGTAATTTATTTTTACAAATCTGAGAATGAATTACACCAGTGAATATTGATTTAGATTTGAAACCAAGTGTAACTTACCACTCCCGTCCAAAGAAAATATAAATTTTTCCAGACCACAAAACAAACAAACGATAAGAACACAGCAAAGCAAAGCAGAGCAGCGGATAGCAAAGCAGAGTAACACCTGCCCAGATCACCTTGGTGAAAATACCAAAATGCCTACCCAAACCTAATAACAACAAACACGAAACAGAAGATGAAACCAAGGCAACAACGAAAGCCACATAAGTACGCTACACAGAGAAATATTTGGGTATCCTCCAAAGACCATTATGAGATAATGGATACGGATATTTGTTTTAAGATTCCTCAAAGACAGAGATGAAACATCAGTCATTACATTTATAAAAAGATGTTTTCGCAAAGGTGCCCTCAATTATTCCATACTTCAATGTAGTTATCAATATAATCCCCTCGTATAAACCGCCAATATTTGCAAAGCCGGATCTCATAATCAGATTAAACATCCAATGTTTGTATTCCGTTTCAAATGGAGCCTTTTCGTGAGTGCCTTCAAAGTGCTTGCTTGTCAGACCAAGGATAGATTTCAATCGCAAATAAATCAACGAAACCCTACTGGAAACATTCCACGTCAATAAATCCCAAGTTAACAAGCACTGTTACATCGCCATTGCCACGTATATCGATTCTCTCCGCCATTGACAAGAGGTTGATGTCCCCCGATTAGCCATACTTGACAAACCACCTTTCAAATTGAATAAATCAATACCCGAAATGAATAGATAATCTGGTAAGTAGTATTTACGTGAGAATACATCCCTCTAACGAATTATCCAAATTGTGATTTCACGTGTTTAGCGGGGGATTGTGGGTGTTCTGGTAATAACTGGGTAATCAGGCTTTTATTCCAGGTTTGAATTAATTTTGTCTAGCCGGTATTGAACGCTGGCGGTAATTGCACAGAGAGGTTTGATTCTTTATGTAGGTCTACTTACATCTTGAAAGACTTGTCGTTAGGGGAACATTATCTACATGAGTCAGCCTCATGCGCCAGTAAATTTGTGCCAGTAAATATATAAATCTATACATCAGTGCATGAGTCGGCGCTTTAGATCTTATATTTCAAAAGTAGTGGAAAGACATTATGGCTTTTCGGTATTTCTGTTTTCAGTTCCCTCTGCTCGGTGAAGTAAATAACCTATCTTTGTTAATTAATGAAAGGACACCCCCGCTTTTTTAACGAGGAGATAATGTGTTCTGAGTTTACAAGGAACTGACTTAATCGGAAAACAATATCCGACCCGTTATTAAGAGACTCTGTTACTGTTTCAAAACCTGTTGATTTAACAACTCCTTATTAAAACATATCCTAAGTATTACCCCTGACTTCGGAGATATGAACCTGGTTAATTTCAGAACTCATTAATCCCAACTCGATCCTATCACTCCTAACAAGTTGTTTAACGCTCGAAGATACATCTGCGTGGTGGCACCCAAGGATTTCTACAAGGTGGTGTAACTGGATGGATTCTGATTAATAAGGTTTGACTCTACAGAGATGAATATTATCGATTATCACACGGTGTTGCTTTGGTAATCATAACTATTGACACAGTGAGTAGTTCAGCTGAGAACTCGAGTCAGAGTGATTGACCGTCGCTACATGACCAGCCTCTATGGGACCAGGGCTTTATGTAGATACAAAATAAATAGATCTATATAGCGCGTGATGCTGAACGCTCCAAGTGCACTTTAAGACAGGATCATATATATTCTGACATGTTTGACAGATTTGTTTACCGTGGAAAGGATACGGGGATGGAAATAGGCTTCGGGAGTTGTGCTTGAGATTGGAGCTGCAAAATATGTATGTGCTACCCACTTGTATGTATTCCGAACATGCATTTGTGCCTTACCGCTTTGGGGTATTTAATCAAACTTAGATCGATTTAAAAGTAATTAACACTGAAATGTATTAAACCAAAAGGTAGGAAATATTCCCACCTAAATTAAGTGTTACCCAACAACTAACAAACAAACAGCGACCAATTTTAATGTTTGTAAATTTACCCTTAAAACGTCATCGCTGCCTAGATTATTTCTCGTTGACGAAAGATCATTTCCGCCTGTTAGTGATTCTAAAGTCTGGGCATGGGTAACCTGGTTTGATCCTAAAGTCTGGGCATGGGTAACCTGGTTTGATCCTAAAGTCTGGGCATGGGTAACCTGGTTTGATCCTAAAGTCTGGGCATGGGTAACCTGGTTTGATTCTAAAGTCTGGGCATGGGTAACCTGGTTTGATCCTAAAGTCTGGGCATGGGTAACCTGGTTTGATCCTAAAGTCTGGGCATGGGTAACCTGGTTTGACACCATTTTGAACATTTACGTCATTGCATAATGTGATCTTAATGTAGTGAAAATCCCAAACTTGTGTCAAAGTCTTTGGGTTATGGTTATTCTCTCAGGTAATGCTTCTTCGTCACACATAATAAGCGGAACCTATACAGTGCGTTACGGCGCCTTGGACTAATGATCAGTCGACTCATTCCCTGTTTCCACTGAACACGCAGTTTTCACTACGCTTTCATCAAAATTCCAGAAATACCATCCAGATGTGTGCTTCACACGTTGTCCCCTTGAGGGGAATCGAACTTCTAATATAGCCTAATATGTATAGGTTGGGTGTGGGCTTCTCCCACTGTGCCCATGTGAAGAATCGAACCTAGATCTCCGCGGAAAGAGGAATTGAAGCCATTAAGTTACCCATCTCCCCTTCTGAATGAGTCACGCGAAACTATTTCTAGTACCAGCAGGAACTAGTGGGGTTTTAGAAAATTAGTATTTGTTTTATCCACCACACATGTAATCAAAACGTTTTGAAACACAACACTTTAGGAATAACCTACAAGAGACTGCCAACCTTCGCGACAATAGGCACAGTACCACAGGGCGATATTTGAAAGTGACATATCATGTAATACCAATGTCAATAAATAAACTGTGAGGGTTTCAACTCTCGGACCAGCTGAGACATCTGGTTTTTGTTGGTGGCTATAAATGACACATCCACAATTTGAATGATAATGGGCAATGTTTCCAAGGGCATCGCCACTACCGGTGATGGAGCTGACCGTGGCACGTACTGATGTGAAGCCTGAGGGGAATCCTGTAGTCAGGCACGTCATCTACATTCCTTTGCGCTCATGTTCTAATGGCTTGGCATTGTTCAGCGTTTATTCCCAGACCATTGCCTTCCTCTTGTAAACAGGGGCTTTATAATCTTGAGCTGCTACGATGAATGTTAAACAATCGACAAAAATCAATTCCTGTCAAAAAACGTATTTTACCTGACGTAGGACCTGGTCGTACGCTTCTTCTGAGGAAAGGTCAAGGACGATGTTTTTGTAGGATCCAGCGTAACTCCTATCAAGGTGACGTAACTCGTCGTGGACGTCTCGGACGTCTTGAAGTCGCTGCACGGCAAAACCCTCGACAAAATGTTGATCTCGGAGGGACCAGAATATCTGCTGTAGCCGCAACAAGCCTGACGAATAGAGTTTAGGTGTCTAAAAGGTCACACCAACTGGTATTCCTGATAATTTAGACGAACTGCACGTATCAATGAACCAAACTTTACATTTATGATCATTCGATATTACTCTTCGCAAACAGCATACTTTAAACAGAATTAATGTTCGAAATTAAGGGAATCAAACAAGCACTGGTCAGTACAGGGTCAGTTTACTGAGTGTCTTAGCCATGTATCTATGTTTACTAGTGGCATTCCCTCTCAGTGGGCAAACATTATGAAATCGACATTGCGATCGAATTTAGTTGAAACCGCTGACATAATGTCGGTTTCAATATGACAAAATGGTCTTGACGTTGGCAGTGGCTGTCAAAGGCGTCTTATCTCTCTTTTCGACCTTCACCTTCGTCACTGTCATACAAGAAGTGGACCTGTCTCCAGTTGAGGTACTGAATGACGTCAGTGAGGGCGTAAGTGTAGTCGGGGCGCATGTGGAGTTCGAAGATGGATTCTTCACTGACGGCTATGCGGGAAAGGCTTGGTGTGATGAACGGCATGTGAAACGTCTTGGAGAAGGACTTGACGATGTCAGTGGACGTCATCTCCTTCTGGCCAAGTATTGCAAACACCCCATCGCTCATCTGCTTGCACACTGTAACAAGTGAAGGTAGTTTCACGTTATATATTACAAATGATTGACAACAACAGTGAGAACACCAACATGAAAGCCAATGTAGTGCTGATAGCAGCAATACGAATAAACCATAATAATATACTGGACAAAAATAGTTAGGGATATATGTAAATTTTGAAATTGTGAATAATGATCTATTTATTCATTCACATTGATAAAATACCACTTATAAAAATACCAATATCCCTAACCTATTTTGTCCAGCATCAAGGCATCGGAAACGATTCATTTACAGAGTGAAAAAATATGATAACGTAATGATGATTGTGATAATTAGAGCCGTTATCACGAACACATCTCATCCAAGAGAGGACAGTCATAATTATATTGTTGAAATTGTGTACTCAAAAATAAAAACAAAATGAAAAGAGACGGCGATAAATATGCAAATTATCACACCTGATATCCCCTGTTGACAGTGTCTCGTGAACACAGGCGTATGTAAATACTAGTTGTCGGAATCGTACAGTATACGTTACTGTAATCTTTATCATAATGTGATTTTACAAACCGCCTAATAGAATTTGATCGACGTAAATGTCACAATCGTCCGCAGACACATGCAGTACTTGCCCACGCGTTGCAGAAGGAATGGCAAAGAATTCCCCAAGAGAAACTCTGACGACACCAAGGCGGTGTCGAGCAGTGACGGCTGTAAGGGGTGGCTCTACCAGGTGGTGTTACAATGACAATGACAACAAAACATGTGTTCTTCCTTGAGTCGAATTTCCTTCATGTTCGACACCTATGTACACTGAAATGCATTTAACACATATATTTCTTGCATTTCCTGTTCTGTTTTTGGAGAGTTTATATTTGAAGAATGCTATCTGTTACTGAAATATGGACGCCGGTACAGTTTGCGTGAGCGTGGATTTGGTGCAACCTGACTGTGGACAGTTATTAGTATGCATCCATCAACCGTCTGTTTGGTGAAATCAAGCATCATGAATACTGACTCTGGGAGTTGGTACAAATGTCAAACATGTAGTACTACAATATTCCAGTTGAGCAAAATATCATGTGCGTTCTATTCTAGTCATCATTAACAGGAAGGTATTTTATATTATATTCTGTAAAGACATAATTCGATACAACACTATTCTGATTTCAAAACGTTGAACTGTTTAATCCAAAGTAAATGTATAAAATGTTTATAAAGGTGGACTCTATAGGAGAAGAGATAAAGTGCTGTACATCTCGACAAACATTTGAGAAAAGGTTTTGTGGGATCTCACATGGGACGGACATAGCTCAGGAAACAGGAAACATTCACCGAGTTTCTGTGTGGCTGGAAGCACTACATGGCTGGAAGCACTAGCACTTTCTTTTGAAGAAAGGTCTGAAGTGAACCTAGCTAGCTAGCATCGGCATGCTGGAGGCGGTATTGTCCGACCTTGACCTGCGGATCTTTGCAATCAAGGGACAGACAAGCAAGTTATGACAGTTTGAACACCAGCGGCTGAGATTTAATCTAACATCTAAATAACTTCGTAAGTCAGTCCTGAATTTTTAAAGCTGAAGACGCTTTAATGCGCTTGTATAGTCCTCGTAACTGGCTTCCTTTCTTTACAAATTGCCATCACACGTCCGCCATTATATTTGTATGCTGTATGAACATTTATCGATTGACAATAATTCCTTTGGTAAAAGAGCAATCGGTCACTGGTTATGCCGTTCAAACTAGGTTACTAATTCACTTCATAAAACCTCATCAAGTGATCTCTGTACCTCTATAGACATTTGACACTGTGCGAGTCTTTGATGTCCCCAATGTGAACCACTTTCTAGTCCGGCGAGTGTTATTGGAAATGCTTCCTTTGATACACCAAGCAACACAAACCACTCATTGGATGATGCAAGTAGTAACCTCCCAGGCTGTTGATGTACCATGCCTTGCGATCATGAAGTCACCGTTCTTGACAGCCAATTACGTGGCTTCTAATGGGTGACATACCCAACATACTATAGCCTGGACTCACCTTCGCCATTAGTTGTAATATTTTCAAGCTTCTCAAGATGGACTGTAATGCTTACTTAAATGTTTTATCAAAAAATGTCTGCGAAGGAATTGGAAAGAAAACTTTAGTGAGTGAGTTACTTTTTTCTCCGCTTTAATAAGTTGGAAGCGGGCGATACCAGAACTTCACATATTACTTTTGTTTGGGGAATCGAACCCGGATCTTCGGCGTGACGAGCGGACGCTTAAACCACTAGGCTACCCCACCGCCCTGAAAGAAATGTTAATGGTTGACTTGTAGAACGATGACTGATAGCAACAAGGTGTTTTTGTATCTAACTCATCTTTTAAGCCACACATTACATGCAGTACAATACAGAAGTAAATACTCGACTGTGATTGGACGATTATGGGTTCCTCTGTTGGCTTGCAATATGTCAGGCTGTGGCCAATGAATATGTTCGACAATGCATTTTAGGGAGGAATAAGAGCGGACCCAGATGATACACTGCACTTCAAATTTCAGGGAAACCTTGACCTTGGGAAATGACATCATGTTTCAGATAGAGAGTGGGGCATTGGTGGGATCAGCTTGTAAACTCCGCTAATGTTTTCTTCAAGAATGGGCGATCGGGTAGAGATGAAACGGTATGGAACAACACTAGCGTTCCACTACAGCGGAACTTTGTGCTGTGACATGGGGCATTTCTTTCGTTCATTTGAGAGCAACTGATTTCGATTCCAGATTAAATGACAAGAATCACTTTCGATCCTGGGCGATGGTTTCAACCCTTAAAGCACATGTATCAACAAAGTATTAAACTCGAGATCCTTGCATTACAAAATAACTGCAGAACTTAGAATAAACCACTTTTGGTTTTGGAATAATCCAGTCTTTGAAACTACTACTGAAATCATCTTAAAAGCCAGGGATGGCACATGTTTTGATCCCTAGTACTTAGTGGAAGACGACCTTTAAATCTAGATTCTCATCCTGAAAACCACTTGAATTGACTTCCAGACAAGAAGGATTTATATTTAGCTCTTTCTTGACACTGACCCGAGGAAGGACGCATTCATTTGAAAAAAAAATAATTGGACTCAGGTGCATTTGCTGTAAGAGAGGTGAAATAGAGTGACCTGTTTTTTCCAAGCTTTCCACTTCTCAATTGAGTCAGTCATGTCGAAGAATTAGTGAAGTGAAGGGTTTTCATGCTATTTCAACCAGAGGTCTGTTTCCTTAACACCGATATTCACAGGGCATTTCACTCTGCTCCAGGTGTTTCGAACTTCATCAATTAACACTAAAAGATCGTGATATCCGAACTTCGTTATTACATTTACCAAGGGTTGCAAAAATGTGACTTAGTTTTAGGTTTTGCCGATCATTCGCATTGTTCCAGCAAACCATTGCTTTAATCTAGGCTGGCAACAGTATTCCTAATTTGACGATGTTCGACTCTTCCTCACAACCAGTTCGTGATAATCGTTGTTAACGGGGCAGCTGGCAGTAACAATTGACAGATTTCCTTTTCAGGATGTCTAACCTTGTGTTCCAGAGTTGCTTCCCTTGAAAATGCTACAAACACTACGATCGTCGATGACTCGAATCTGTACGTCGTACTGATGTACGGTAGTCCACTGGTCGAATAGTCAGCGAGCACCCCCACCCCCACCAACAAACTGACCTGTTCCCTCATAAATTGACTTGTGGATTAAACTCTCACACATCCACTCAAGATGGCTGTGGAAGCCTAAAGCCATGATCTCGTTTGTTGAACTGAATTAAACATACGTAGAAATGACAGGCCAGACAAAGCACTAACCGTAACTCGTGAATCACGCTACGCACAATCGGCTTATTCAACTGGTGTCTCGAACAAATGGCAAATGTTACCGGGGTTGTTCAGACAGCTGATACGCTACACTGACTCCCCGATGCCACAGTTTCTCACATGATCTATCCATCACACTTATGCCATCATCTTGTACGATGATCGTCTATGCCAAACAATAGAATAGAATAGAATAGAATCGAATAGAGGAAAACATAAATGAATTCAATAACTGATCATGTTTGCATCTGAGGTCTCGCAGACAGACAGGGGAGAGGTATATTACCATTGTCACAACTAGAGCCTCATTTTGTCCAGGGCAGGGGGCATGAGGTTGTTGTCAGTACTTCCGTCACTGGACGACCTCATTACATGTTGAGAAAGAAGACACGGTTGTCTCAGTGTTTGATGAAGGATTCCACTTCACATTTGGCAAGTAGCATTAGTGTCTGATTGAAAAGTTATTTTCACCCGATTAACCCAATGTCCCTAGAAAAGCGCACATTATTGAACCCGTCTTATCTGTTTGACATTTAGACCCATACACTAATTAATACTGACACAACTATCCCCAATACAAAACTAAATGAGCAACATTACTTTGGTGCCTTTGCACCAGGCATTTCCCACGAACTTTCACAGAAGCTGTACACAACTCTTCATTCAAGGCATGAGTAAAACATGCAGAGCGTTCTATGTGAAGTGAGTGCTGGACATTTGCATATTTAACATGTCAAACGCACATTATGTATAGCGAGAAATAAACACATTATTATTTTAAAGTTGGAATGGAACAATATACACTCAACCATATCGGACTCAACAACCTTATCGACACACAATGGTGAACAGTGCAAGGTGCTCGACAAGTCATCAGGGACGAACGTAGGAAGCCTAATCTTTTTTAAACCTATAAGCATCTTTACAGATTTATGGACTAAGACAAAGCCATAGGGTGATATCTTACTCTCTCTCTCTCTGTGTAAAGTTACAAACGTTAGTCTTGCAATTCAAATATCTGTTTTCACTGATAAAAGTCAACGGTTGCCATGGAGATCGTAAAAATGAATTTCCTCAGGCAGTTTATTTTCAATTCATTTTCAAGCTGTCATTCTTGGTGACGTCCCTTGCGACAACGTCAGCTGCTGAGCGATGTTCACGTCTCCTACAACAGTGGCAGCGCTTGGTGTTCCAGTCAGGTGTAATCACAAGCGCTGGCAGTGAGGAATAAGCACTTGAGTATATCCGTCAGTGCACTGAAGATATGATCCTGTCGGTGTGGCTTTTGTAAGAGGAAAAGAAATAGTCGGGACAGAAAGATTCAGAGTTTTATACTTGATTAGTTAAATTCAATGAGTAAGTGCGTGTGAGAGTTTAGTTTTGTGCCGAACTCAGCAATATTCAAGCTATTTGGCGGCGGTCTGTGAATAATCGAGTCTGGGCAAGGCAATCCAGTGATCAACAGCATGAACATCGATTTTCGCAATAGGGAACCGATGATATGTGTCAACCGAGTCTGGCCACCCGACCCCTTTAGTCGCCTCTTACGACAAGCATAGTCGCCTTTTATGGCAAACATGTGTTGCTGAAGGCATAGTCTACCCCGGACCTTCACGGGTCTAAAGGCAATGGGTATATCATGAAACGGCAGGCTGTTAACTGGTGACGAGAATACTGGTTGATATCATGTCACTGATTTTAATCGTAGAGCTACAGGTTACCGGTTACGGGCTATAGGTAACAATGACTCATGTCGGTGTGGTAACAATAACCCATAGTAAACTATGACCGATGTCAAATAACGAAGGTGGATCTATCAGCTACAGGTGACATATACTACCCTTCAGACGTTGTGATTGCATCGAAACTGAATGAGTCCATTAACTTGGGGGAACCAACTGCAAACCTTGTGAAATGCACTGGCATCAAGCATCCAGTTGCTGAAAACCGTGCAAATATCGTGCATGAGAACAGCTGCGTTTTGGTGTAAAGTTTTGTTAAGAATTCGAAATATTTAACTGTTTCATCATTTATTGGACTCCTGGTAATAGTCTTTTCAACGCGTTTGGAATTTCTTTTACATCAGTGTGTGTGTAAACAGCACCTTTAAACGGTAGCGAATAAGTTGCAAAATCTAGTTTTAGAACAGTTGACAAAAAAAGTGGCTACATTGACTCTAGCGTGCCTATACTTTTGACAGGTAGTATATATCCGATGTCAGGTGACGAATATGGATTAACGGCCCACGGGTAAACAATAACAAGGGTTCGGGTGACATGTCAGATGTCGAGTGACGAACTGGATTTGCAGGGTACGGGTGTCATGTTTGATGGCGAAATAATCATATCCCCTGTCTTTACTGACTGTCAACAGTTTCAGAACAAGGCAGGGGAGTAGAAGGCAAGTGGCTAAAGCGATTTAGCACATTTCTGATGTCCTCAGATCTGATATATTGCTAGAAGATTCGTACAATTCGTCCACTCACTCAGAACAACCTGTGTGTCTAAACGTGCAATAAACATCTTCCTAATATAATAGCAGTTCTTATTATACAAAACAAACGGGCTGGATAAACCAAGAACCACGTTGAAAGTCATTTATGCTTCAATTCAAGTACTATAAATACATACATTAATACACGATAAAAACAAAACTATTGTCTTTGGTATATTGTGAAGATATTCACCAGCCACGTTTAACCAATGATGTGAAGAGATATACGCCTCGGCATTAATTGTGAAGAATGTGTAAACAGTACGATGATATTTTCATATGTGAAATGTCTATTGCTGTTTTGTTGTAAAACGAAATCAGTCGAGCCGTTGCAATAACCCTCATCGATTTATCATCGTAGGAATCATAAAACTATCTCATCAAGATCATTTTGGATTTTTCAGCTCTGGGATAATTGTGTAATTCCAGCTTTTACTGTTATATGGATATGACAATAAGGCCATTAATCTTCGGGAAAGCCATTTGAAATATCAAAGTGACCTACAGTTTGCAGTGACTGATGATGGAATACATTTGATAAATGACTGATGATATACTGCAGTCTGTGGTGAACGTACTCCGGCTATCTCTCGGCGGTCCGGGTATTCATTACCAGTATCACATCCTGAAAGGGGTGTGATTAAAATAGCCGGGTAGGATTTGAGAGATGGCGTTGTGTAAGGGGCGATGGGGTGGCGGAGATTAAAGTATGTCTTTAGCGTTGATAGCGAAATTGGTGGTTGTCGAGTTGGGGTGATGCTGTGTAGGGCGAGTAGTGATGGGATGCGGGGTGATGTTGTGTAGGGGTTAGTGGGTGTGGGGTTGGGGCGAAGTGGCGTCCAGTCGAGCGGTGTCAGGGTGTGGTTGCACTGACGCAGGATGAGGTTTAGATTTCTTTTTGTTTCAGAATTCATTAAGGTGAACATCTGCCTTTGCATATATTTGTGAGGGGAGTAAGTCTTCGCGAACACCTGGTATGATCACCACTTCATGGTGATTTTGTCACTGCACTGCATGGTGCCAGCCACTGGATTGTCTAGTCCGGACACAATTGTTTACAGACCGTTTAACACAAGTACAATACTGCTGAATATTCCCCAAACAAACACATAGTCATGATCTAGTCACTACTATACATTTGACTAGTATGCTTTTGTTAGAAAACTGTTACTGATGCAGAAAGTTTCTGGCATGCTCTGAGTGTGTCGAGTAAGAGGCATGGCGAGCTTTGACTATGCTGTTTGTTGTGAGTGACAGCCGGTTGATGCTTTGTGAGACAACTTGTGAAAGGAAGAGGAAAGCGATTATACTGTGTTTGTGTGGCAAGCGGTGGTAGCAGATTGTGTGAAACGCCATTCGCCGAAGTTAACGAGCTAGACCACTGATCCAGTTAGTCGTCTGGCACAAGACATACACATTACTGTCCGTTGACCTTTCTAACCCGGTTTGAACAATGGCGGAGGAAACCAAATAGATTAGAAGTCTTTGTTTCCCTCATTTTGACAAGAAGACTCACAGGACGGGGCGGGTCTGATGGTACTTGAATGTATCTGAAGTAACTGAGTCCACATGATACTGAACACACCAGACACGTCAGTACATCGATTAGTACCGGTGGCAGAGTAGTGCTTGTGTCACTTTAAGGCGCAACAGAAAAGAGCAAAAGACAAATAATTATTCTTCGGTCTTTTTCATCACGCCATTCAAGTACATCTGGGGTTTCAAGCGGACAGGCGTTCATTCTCCAGCGGACACGTTTTGTAATGTAAGCTACGCACCTCTCCTGTTGCTATGCGAGTGTTGTGGGCGAGGTGTGCTAGTAATCAGTCGAGCTTGGAGGTACCGGGAGCGAGTCCACCTGTGACCGGGTGTAAAAATCTTGGAGTCAGCTTTGTGAGCAGACTCTTTCAGTGTTGTCACAACCCCTAGTGCACAGCACACAACCCTGTGTACATAGAAGAACCCCCGAAACCGTTGGTAGACGACCAGATGGTGGCCACATGAATACATGCAAACACCTTCTTGCGGGAACAGCAAACGTGCAATAAACTTGGACGAAGTACAGTGATTATATGATCCAGTCCACCAGATGTACCTCGTAAGGATGGGAAAGCCGAATTAACTCGGTGCACCTAGAATGCAGCAAGATGTGTATGATCCCAATGGAGTTGAGATTTAAAATACCACGTGCAGTTGAGATGGACATCAAATGATCGACGGGAAACAAAGCGACAGTGAGCAGTGGAACTGGATATCGGCACCAAACAAATATTAGTATTATAGAATGCAATAAAGGTGTTAAGAAAACTACACACAAACTAAGAAGAACAGTCGTGCCCCCACAAATATAGAACACTCTCTAAGTTCATATATTTAATTCTATATCATTCAGCCTAACCCTGTGCACTAAACACAACATTCCACGCTGAGAAATGGGTTACAATGAAAACCAATGCTCTTCAAACAAAACAACGTAAACTAATGATTTCGCATTTATGCCAAATGAACTGTTCATAATACTTTTATTTAATAATTGATAACCGGAAACATGAAGAAACAGCCACACCCTTCTCGTTTTGAAACCCGCTGCGAATCTTTCGGTCTCCATATAGCATTTCCGCACTCTTCTGTCTATTTCCGGTCTCAGCTGTCAACGGAAGTTGCGTACAAGATTCGATTTGATCGGCTC
Source organism: Haliotis asinina (assembly GCF_037392515.1). Taxonomy (NCBI): domain Eukaryota; kingdom Metazoa; phylum Mollusca; class Gastropoda; order Lepetellida; family Haliotidae; genus Haliotis; species Haliotis asinina. The sequence continues at coordinate 94,033,719 of NC_090281.1, forward strand.
AGCAGTGTCCAACTTATTGCTGTTTGACGCGCTACGACTTAATGGAACATCTCAGTATGGACTAATTCCTACCAGGACTCGTAATAGCCTTTAACAGATCATCAATTTGTGGCATGGGGAATTCGCCCGGCTTCTGCAGTGAATTTCAGTGAATGGTTTCAAGAAAAACATTTCACAGAGGAAATATTTGCGCTGAGTTGAGAGAAGTAGAACGTTAAGGCAGATTATGAACGACTGACCACACAGCAAATTAAGGTTGGCAGCGTGGATAATAATCAAAGTGTTACACGGATTATGTAATGGATGTTATCATTGGTCTATAATTTATCATTTGTTGGAAAATTTCTTTAATCCAATTTTTTGCATCCGTTTCTTTTGAGGACACGTGTTACAGGGAACACACTTAGACTATTTTGAAAATTGTTGTATTTATTAACTAATGGGAATAACCATGTGCTATTATCTTCAGGAATTCATTGTTATGAATGTCCTCATCTCCCATGTGTATAGAAAGCGATGTTCCATACCTTTGGGTGTTTTCAAAATTGTCAAACGTTGCCGAAACTTTCTTGACAGAAAACAATTGTCAACGTACTGGAAACCTGAGGTCCAGAACACTTCTATGATATGTATATATACCGGCTGAGTAAGTACCATATGGATGTAGCATGGGAGGTGTAATATTTCGTATCTGTTCACTATAATTTGTAATATTATCAACGTTTTCAGTAATTAACTACATGTATTTATTATGTAAATTGACACCGCAGTCTACACTTACGGTAGTGAATCCTCCGAGGAAGTGACTAAATTAAATAAATAAATAGATGTTTTGCAAACTGTAAATTAAATCGGATGCAGAATAATTCATTGTGGTATTCATGTGCCTTCGTTTCGCTAAAACTGAAACTGTGTACAAATTGTAACGCCCAGTGATTTAATTCATTCTACAGCGCATGATTCACTGCAAATGTCAAAAAAGCGGTTTCGACGGTCATCACACAACAGAAAACTGCTTAAAAATTTAGATTTTATGTGAGTTCGAACAAACTACCACAAACTTGTGTATTGACTGAAACTGTAAATGTAAATTATAAACAATTACGTTATAAAACAGATCATTAAAACCCCTCAGCGAATTCATAAGGGACACGAACGACATAGTCATAAAAGTTTGATTATCGGTTGTTCATGAGAAGGCACATGGAGGCCTTACATTCTGCCTGAATAATGCGATTCCCGGAGGTTAATAAATCATTCGACCTGATTTACAAGTCCAATCCGAAACTCTAATATGACTCTAAATCACTGGGAAATTGAGGTGCAATTAAGAACACTGGAAATCTTGAATATTGCTTTCTAATAGTTACATTTAACCTACACCATGCTTTTGAAAGCTAATATTGGATGCTTATTAACACAAGCTATAGTTACACACTGAAGATCTAAGATCAGCAAGACTGTTATGGATAATCACGAAGCAGAGAAAGAGAAGGTCATCATGGCCGACAATTGCAACGCTGAAGAGACTGCAGTTCTAAAGGTAGGACCTCTCTTTGACTTCGTGTTCTTCCTAGAAAGACCTTATTTGGTCTGAGTGGCTCAAAGGCCGCGCCGAAGAAATTGAATTGTGGCTCGTAGAGAACCTATTAAGAGATTTGCAATTTTCCCTAGCTTTTTACCCAGTGATAAGGAACTGATAGAATTCAGATAGCCCCGAAACCGAAAACAAGCCGCTCGAAGAAACACATTAGCATGGAGATCACGTGTCGCTGGGTGGCGTGCTTACACCGTGCATGTGAATAATGTGCCTTCCCACGGGATCACGTGATAATTGTCGCAGTCGTCTGCTGTAATCGTCCCTTCCTGAAAAGGCGGGAGTTTAGTGATGGTGATTGGATGTGGCATGGATGTGTAATCGCACGAGAATCAACAAGATTTACTTCTCTCAAAGATGCAGGAAGTTTCATATGCACTAGCAGCCACCTTCTGCATTTGAGTACTAGGTTTAGGGCAAAGTCAACAGACTGTGTATCTGCCATTCCTTTGGGTTAAACCTAGAACGCCATCGTTACCATACATGCTTTCCGTCTAATACCAGGCCTGTATCTGTGTTGCGTTACAGATAAGCACGCAGTTCTGTGCCCGAGCAAATCAGTGCCTTTGAAAGATAAATACCATATTTAACGTTGACTCTCTGCGGTTCTCTACCCTTCATGCGAAACAGGCCTTGACGTGCAATTAAAGTCTACAAATTGAATCGATATTGCGTGCTACTGTAAAATGGCACTTCTTCAACCTTTTCCCTCTCCAGCCAAATCAGTTCTTAACATTTTGAAAAAGGTTCTCTTGGAACGTCTGACATCATCACTGTAACACGAGGTAAAATAATTTTGTTTCAGAATCGTCTTCGGGGCATCACGTGTGACATTAGTTTACCAGATGAGATGAATACTAAAACAAAATATAGAAACATCGTCATATTTTTCAACATTTCGTATTTTGAAATGATTGCCCTTCGTTCTCGAGACTGAGAGTGACAACAACAACAATAAGTAGGCTAATCTAATTCCAGTTTGCATTGATAGAAATATATGTACTGTTTGTAAAAATATCTTTTTTGTTGCACCAAACACTGTTGGGTTGCATCTCACATAAAAGAGCTTCGGAAAGAGTTATCAAACTGTTGTGATCCTAGGTACAAGTAGTTTCCTCATTAATACTGTATCTGATTTCAACAATCACTGGTTCTTTTCCGTACAAGAATGTTCCACGTGATCCAGGCAGACGAATAGACAAAGTGATTACTGCTAAACGCATCCTCGTGCATACCATGCCATCTTGATATGAGTCCAAAGTTGACCATGTACTAACTGTCATTGACGGGAGCGAGGGATGTACACGGTGGTGCAATGTCTCTCGCGTGTCCTTCGCGTCTGCTCTTTTGTGGAGGCCATTCTGTATGGATGGTGTGACCGGTCGTAGGCGTTCTCTCAGACTGAAATACGGACTACTGCGATACTGTAGAGTATTTTTGTCAGAACGCTCTACCGTCCATTTCCTTTGCCGTTTGTTGCTTGATGTCTCAATCAGTACTAAAGAACAAACAAGTAACAGATAACATGAACATCGCTACCAACATATGACAAATTATCAGCAAAGTCACAGAGGCTGACTACCCGACCTCCATTTTATGCAGCTCCCTCTGAAAGCATGAGGCAATTGGGAGCTTTTCAGATTCGGATTTCCCACCGCGAAAACGTACATATATGTCCAAAAATACATCACCATATTTGCATGTTATACCATTTGTACGCACGTCAGGATGACTATTGATTGGTATCATGGTAAGCATGAAGGTTGCTTATCCACAACAAATAGCGACTCATTACGGAAGAAGAAATTAACGACGTGACTGATATGAAACGTTTATTATCCTAAGAGGAGTATGGATAACATAGTGTTAGTCGCGATAAACCAGAGTCTATTCAGAAAGTTTATCGCGCTTCCGGTTGAGTACGCATGCGTGACAAGATTCATTGGCCTCCATTACAGTTGGCGCTAACAAATGATTTGTCGATGCAGTGGAGTTGCTATTTAGTAGTGTCAAGATTAACACTCGATCCATGCGTCCACTCAACATCGTATCGACCAGGCTCGAGAGGTGTGCGGCTAACTCGATAGCATTTAAGTTTTCTAATGAACAACTGGGTTTCAAAACACCCACATGACGCTTTGCTGAAATCATGAACGAGTGCGAGTTTCCTGAAAGAGTTCATGTTTGACTGCCAACATAATTCATGATATTGTTTTGAAAGGAGAGGCTAGCACTTTATGTTCGCCAATAAACATGATTTAATTTCCTTGGTGGAAATGATCCACATTGATTACGAATAATATTTTAGTTTCTTCTGCTCAAAAGATGGGTCTGATGTTTCTTCAGATTCGGGAATTTCATGATTTAAGCATGAAAACACGCTGTCAAGTTTGCAGTGGAAATCGCATTAGGACTCTGTCGGGAGTGAACTCTGGGGAATGGAAAGACATCAGAACATCAACAAACTTTTTTGAACAACAGCCCCAACAAATATATATCGAATACATCAACTAGTATACATTGAGATAAGTACCAGTGTAATAAAATATTGGGGATGACCCCTTCGATTCATTCTCTGATACACACTGCCACATAAACAAATAAATGTAGGTGTACACACTCACACATACACATGCACACACAAACACACACATACTGCCTATTAGAGGGACATAGAAGAGCAGCTACATATAGATTAAGATGACCACATTTCACTGAGGTCTGCAAGCATCGATTGATGCACTGCTATCGTTATGAGTAAACTATCCAATCGTCCCCTTTGACAAACACATCATTTTCTTTTATAGCAGCGACTGGCATGGTTTGTAGACACAATGCACATGTCATTAATTGCATACCGTATTACAGAGACAAATTGTCCATGAATGAATTGCTTCGTTTTTGATAACCCGCGGGGCAAAAGAAGGCATGTACCTGAAAATTGGATTTGACCAATACATTAAAAACGTATCAGAACGCTACTGGACTGAAAACAGTTCGAACTCAGGTACAGCATGGTATATGGCTCTCGTAATAACAACATCAGTATTAAATAACCATCTCGTGTTGGTTTCAGTCTGAGCTACCATGGTGTGTATTTTCTTTTGTAAGGCAGTATATTTTTGTAGACGATGAATCTTCTGCCAATGCGGCGTGGATAAACATGAACATGCTGACATATTTGAAAACACCCTGTGTCATTGATACAAAATTCAAATAATGCACAAGGGTTTCCCGGTCATCTCCAATGCTGTATAGAGTTGTGTCCCTTAGCATCGTGTCCAGATCGGATCTTGGCTTGATATCCGTCAATGGTCATACATTTGTCACCATCGTTATGATTATCCTTTGAAAACTTCCACGATAAATAGTCACGCTATCATCGCGGTGATTTGCAAATTGCTAAACCCCAAAGCACTATACATTTGCACCTCGTCAAAATATTAACATAAAGAGGAAAGGAAGTTTCCTGATTACATGTGACCGATTCACCGATAGTACACTGTACACTGTAGTACACATCCCATGGTACAGTGTGGTAGCCTACTATCTCTCCACAGAAAGACCAAGTACAAGTACGTACATAGAGTACCTACCATGATGTTAAAACACTGCCAATCATTTTATCATGGCAATCACATTAGTGGAGCTTGAATTTTAAATACAATTTAATTCTTATTTTGATATATACTCACTTTCAATTCCGGATCCAGCTGAAAGTCTTTTGGGAATTTTTGTTTGTTGATATTCTGCAATTTCCTCATGAGACTGACAACCTACATTGAAACGTTCACACCTCCTTTGGCTGGCTACCACACTGTGATGCAATACCATTAAACAGTTAACACGCATTGTAACGGTACTACAAAAATCATGTCACTTCAATCGAAATAATAAAATACACGTGTTCACTAACAGGACAAATCAAAGCAATAACCAGGAATGCTCATTGAAGATTTTGGCACCAAAGAATATCATTTCTAGTACGTCCTTGATCGATATTCAGGCACACTGAGATTTGTCCCTGTGCATACTCACCACTTTACCAGATTAAAAGCAAAATCCCCAGAAACGATAATAAAACTCAAATGTTATCTCAATAAGCTATGTCTGGTAGTGCGTTGCCTGTCGTTTTGACAGGCAGACATTTCAACTTTACGAATCGGTCCACGCTACATGGTCTAAAAGGCATGTTGACTAACGCGAAAATGTGATTAAGGAATGATAAGAAATGCTTCAACCCCCAGCGTTATGACTGAAGCGACACTGGTGATGCATGCATGGTTGCTTGATCAATTTGAGCGTCCTCCTCTGAACAAGGATGTATTTCTTCATCAAGAGCTATTCCTGACCTACCAATGCCTCTTCTAACCGTGTGTACATTGCATGCCAATTTCTATGTATACACGAGGGTGGGACGCGAATTTCGATGAGCCGTTAATTGATAAACGGTGATAAGAAAATGGAATTCCATTAGGTTGTGTATTTTAATTTGTGTTTGAGATTTGGAAAGCTGTGTCAATCCCATGTGATGCTTAATCGTGATAACATTCATAATTCAGGTTGTTTAAGCTGATAATTGACAACAGGGCAAACATGTGTGATCGCCTTCCTATAATGCAAACGTCAATCAGTCTCACGTAAGTTCGACGACAAGTGTGATGTTTGGCGAATATAATAACTCTTGAATGGAACAGAACACGGATTTGACATTACATCTCCAAACACTGATTTCATGGATGGGACGAGGGTGACATCGTTTGACGACTGATATTGTATTCACTCTGACGTGAAGCTGAAGACAACAAACACGACGGGATAGACGTGTTGTAATGTAATGACATGTCAGAATGTATTATCAGTCAAATAATATCGTAAACCGATCAAATATCAATCAATTCTATTATGATGGCTTTTAAATAGTTTAATCAAGCCTGTTTAGTGTTTTTTAAAACTCATTTCAATATATATTTTTCCCGAAGCTGGTACCCCATTAATCTAGGTGCTTAACAATGAAATCGTTTGAATTAATATAAAAGTTTGAATTATTGATGCACAGTAGCGCAGTAACCACTTAGAATAGCGGACTAGTGTGTTTAGTTTGCGGATGTTTCTGTTTTTCATAATAATGAGAAGTCTTCTAATGTGCGAATCTCCACGCAACAAAGCATTCACTAGGCGCGAGCACAAACATATATACATAATGATGAAAAAGACTAATTCTCAATCAAATGAATGTTGAGGCTTGCTTTGATGTCAGCTGTCCCAACATTTAGATGATCGACTGCAAAACGTTTTGAGTCTAGACGATGGTCTGGTGACTACAACTTCTGTCTTCTCGTCGTTCAGCTGTAGTTTGGTACATGCCATCCACGTCTTGCCATCCACATCTTGCCATCCTGAATGCATGACTCCATGTCCTGTACAGCCGGGGATCTCGAGGAAGACCTTTCAACAGCTGGGAATCCATTAGAGTAAAAGTGGTGTGGAACACTGTATTCTTAAAAGAGGTTCCCAAGTTGACTAGTACATAGAGTAAATAGTACGGGACTAAGCACAGAGCCCTGAGGAACTCCGCATGTCAGTTGAGTCTTCTCTGATTTGGTGTCCTTATCGTCACACATTTTGTCTGCTTGTAAAATTGGGTCAATGATCTTGGTAATCAATACACATCAATACACTTCAAGATCAACGTTTCGAAATCCAGAGTGCAAACATTTCACTCACGATTAGTTACAGAACCTCAGCTTCAGCCAATTGTCTGAAACTACTCCACAGGTAGCCCTTTGTATTCCTGAGTTTTGGTAACCTCTTGCATATCGGTAATTATAACGTTGGATAGTGTGTTGGAAATCTTGTGAGAGAAGTACTCACAGTAAGACTTTGGCCAGGGAAGACTCATCACACCAAACCGTTGGAATACCTTCCGAGTTCTTTCTCATCAGTGAGAATGAAGTAGAGAACAAGGCTTTTAGATCTCGCGCCTTGCTTATGATAGTAGTAATCAGTTCTGCATTTCCTCACAGAAGGCAGAATTTCTGACTCTGCTGTAGATATGTCTGTCAATTTAAAGCCTACCCTTCCTGCATTTACGCTCAACACTACATGCATATTATGAGGTTTTGTTCTTTTTCCTAACCCTGGATGGAGCATATATGTCAAGCAAAGTTACGTGCATACACTCAGCCAGACAATCAATGGTTTCACATGTATTATCAAAGGATTGAACTATTGCATCACTGATTTCCTCCATATAGTCCAGCTACGACTAGTGATTGAGATCATGAGCAGCTAACTAAGTCGTACGATGACATGTTACATATGACGTCTCCCAGTCTGGTAACCAACTCCAAGACCAACTTCAGAACTTCTGAACAGTCTGGGATGACCTGCTCCATGGACCGCCCATGAAGCCGTCTTGACGCCAACGCGAATTCCCTTTTTAAGATTTTCATTTTACAGATGAATCTGGTTTGGTATGATGCTTATCATTTGTGTCGCGAGGACGTGACATGTGGAATAAATATGTGAATCTCAGGGTAAATGAATGAGTTGGGATGTATGCAACGTAGTTTCCAGGGGAGCTGTTAAAAGCCGCTATCCCCATATAGTTTGGTAAGTTAGAAATGAAGGTTGCCTCCAGAGACGAGTAATTCTGTCAGAGACGAATTCATATTTTCGGCGTTAAAAAAGACCAAACAACAGGACAACCGCGTCGTTTTCTTCAGTGTTTTACAGGCCACTGAGTATATGTCAAGCTAACAATTTATTTTGTTGATAGAGTCTTAGAACACTTTTTGTCGAGGAAAATACCGCAACAAGGTATCCAAACAATCGGTAATTTACCTGTCCTTTTGTCGTAAATTAAACGTTACTGAGCAAACTGTTGTGTATTTACTGATCGTATTTATCTTTTCATGTCCTCTAGTTTAGAAAAAATGTGTAACTTCAGTCTAACAACGATATGGATTAAATCCATTGATGAAACCTGAAGCATCAGACCCATCCACAACCGCACGATGTTTCAAGTATCTGTTTTTGAATCTCTACCACCCAGTGATGATACTGGGTGTCGCGAAATGGCGGTACAGTACTTAGACCTTGTGCTGTGAAACAACCAATGTTGTTCTAGACTAACACACTAACATTGGCACCAGTGGTACAGAGGAATTAGGTATATGCAACATCACTCATATCACAGATCAATCCTCGAATCGTTGGCGCTCGCTCCCCCTAGATGCACCAGACACAATTCGTCACTGTGACACTTGGTATTTTTCACATCTCCAGACAACCATTGTCTTCAACCGCCCTATGATGTATGCCTGTTTCGTCTGAGAAAGTACCATTTTACCCCGGCGTGTAATAGGTTAAAGACAATACCCATCGCTTATGTCAACATCCAAAGACAACAACGTTCTATTTCCAACGTTGCCCTCAACCAATTTATGTCTAGGCTTTGTTCCGTTGGCTATCAAAGGTCTGATCGTGACCCCTGGTCATTCAAGATAGAAGAACCAAGGAAGACTTGACCTGAGGGATTTCCTCTAGACTCTGTAGTCGTTCCATCATTAAGGGCCTCTCGGGGCATATGCTCGAAACACCTGCCTTCTGATAGGGAACCTCACAAGGTTTAGTTCTAGAAGACAATTAAAGGTCGAATGTTATCGTTCGTTCTCAGTGGCCCAATGCCAAACGTTCATCTGTTTAAAGTAAAACGTAAGCAACGTATTAGTTGTCAATAGCTGAAAGGTGTACTGAATCAAACTGAACTGATTCACTGATAAAAGGTCGTCTCTCTTTTCTCGAGGACGGTAATTGTATTAGTTCATGAAGTATGTTTCGTCTATTATTTAACAATGCTGATATTTTTCTGCCCAGCAAACTCACGTGTATAACATGACACAATGTGTCCTTGCACATGTGCATCCATGAAACTGCATCGGTCCACTGACATAACTGCATGCTGGACACTTGACTGCGTCCAATATGGACGGTATAATGTATTGTATCTCTGAGGAATTCGAGTAATAGAGTCTTTGCCTGTGTAAGCTGCGTTATTATACTTAGTCTCACATTTGTTTAACACGTTTACACCAAAAAGATTTACTCGATCTTCTTTCTTCACGCATAGCTGTAAATGCTCAACCATGAAACAGGATCCTGATCCAGACGGCGCCCGTAGCGTTACGACTTATCGCAACGCTATACTTTATATAGTTACGAATGGCGTAATCCTACGAACACTTTGTGTTCCTGCTACCTAAAGTTCCTGAAATGGCAGTTCACTGGCCATCACGTCACAGAGATGAAGTGATTGAGTAGGGTCTACTGCCGCTTGTGTACATCATTATGGTTGTACAGTCTATTTGTGAAGGAGCGACTTGTTTGTTTATTTGTTGTTTAACGTCGCACTCATGGACTTAGTGATCGGTCCATGAGCATCGATCTGCACAGTTGGGATACGATGACATGTACAGAACAAGTCAGTGAACTTGACCACCCGGTCCTGTTAGTCGCCTTTTACGACGAACATGGTTTGCTGAAGACCAGTGCCAACTCGGATCTTCACGGGTTATGCAGGATGGATGTGAAAGTTGGATGTGTAATGTCACATTTTGTTTGTATGGACAAAATTAGTGAATTTCCCGTTCAGGGGCTAACCAGGAATATCGATATCATTGCGACATAGAGATTCGAACCCAAGATCATAGCACATCAAAATAATGGGACGCCTTAGACGACTTTTCACCTGCGGCCACTGAATCTGGAGTAAACGTATCGAGGTCAAGACGGCGGAACATTAACGAAAATGCGTTGACGATGTCGTGTGTACGAGTAAAACAGTGATACCGGCGAATACAATCAATATTATAACAACACCGGTGGGACTACTTTCCAACTAGACAGTTTGAAACTGCTCCAATGATCCGACCACGTCTGGCGGGAACTATATCGCAGACACGTTGGCGTCTTTAATGCATGTTTGGGAACTCGTAAATATAATTATTCTGTACCTCAAGTTCCTAATCCGACCCTCAGTCAGTAAGAGGAGCGAGTAGGGGATAAATTGTTTAAAACCCTAGCACTCATTTAAACTTCTTCTTCACTCTTGGCTGGGTTCCATAGATGGGGAATCAGAGAACATATGCTATTCAGAAAATTATACCGAAAATGACGCTAAATTGATTAAAAGCTTAACATTACTTCAAACTAAACAATCATTGTTTCAAATTATGTCTAATCGTGTTAGACGTGATGTCAGTACGCACTGAAATTATGACTGAAATAAAATACAGGACTCTCATATGTGTATTTCATTCTAAGTTTAAACAATAATGACAAATATAGGGAGAATCATATCATACTGAGATGAAACAATTGATTATTGTACACTCGATGAATTGTTGATGTCAAAGCTTTTCAATCCTTGTATCGTTTGATATAGAGAGGGTGAATGTGACACATAGGTACAATGTTTGAAGCCCATTTCTGGTGTCCCCAGCCTTGATGCTGAAATCTTGCTAAAAGCGGCATAAAGACGAACCAACTCACTCACTTCACTGTGCATCACGGCACTGTAGACTGATGAGAAGAAAGATGCAGGATGATGCAAGCGTTGTCGGTTTACAGCTTCCATGAACTCCAAGTACATGCACAGAGACGATAATACTCATAGTATGGGGTTGGAAGCCACGATCATACTGTTCCCAAAGGGCGCTAGTCTACGAAGTGAAAAGATCAGACAGGAACAGTCATGCGAGGATTTCAAACATTGAAATGACATTCACTTCTGTTGTCTGATACAGAAAGGTGTCAAGACTATTTAATGTCGTATAACCACGGTTTTGTCCCACGGCTTATTAATGTATCAAAAGTTGAAGAAATATTTCAGTCCAGCAGCATAGGAACAGACCGCTTACCGTCTTCATCCACCTTGGTATGGGGACAAGCTGTGAATTCCTCTGAATGTCTTGATGCCAGATGTCACTATGTGTATCAATGACATGAACAAGATGGTGATGGGCAGAGTATTACAGATCAAAGATCACACTGGGAGCAAATCTGGGATCTAACCCCACGACCATAAACTCCTGTCATGTTAAAGGGGCTAAAGAAGAGATCTTGAATGGAGGCGGCCAGTACCGGTTGTCGATGTTTGTAACTATATACATTCATTCATGCCTCATGTTTGGTAACAGGAAACTTTACTCATCTGCTCAGCTGTCAAATTCAATGTTTTGTTTTGTATGTTAAATCAAACGCTCCAAACCGTTGATGAATAAGGAAGATATATAAAAATATCTTCAGTTCAAACGTTGCGAAGTTCCACTGGAGACATCACTTCTTCCCTATTGTTGTTTTTTCCATATACATCAGCCTACTTCTGTGCTTCTGAACGACGTTCAACAAAGTAACTGGACATAAGTGAATATAAATGGCCATCCTGCATGTTATCAAAGATATCTTTTACATCAAACTGAGTCAAATATAAAAACAAAATAATCTTTATGGCCTCTACAATGCCTCTGAAGTCCGTGTGGTCTGTGAAGTCTGATAGGTTTATTGGTAGCTGGGGCATTGTGGCGTCGTGGATAAAACTCCCACAACCTGGAGAGACATCGCAGATGCCCCTGAACCTTTGGGACATAAGCTCCAAGACTCCCAGACAGGGCCGAGCTGGACAATCGGTGGCAGTTCTACAGGCCCCAGGATGTGCTTTCAGCGGATGTACTTGGGCATCCATAAAAATAGCCAAGGCAAATGTGTCTTAAGCAGAAATATGATTTATATGAATGTTGACTGCAATCTCAGGAGGCGTGAGGTTTGCATTGCTGTCCAGTTCTTCAGGGAAAGTGCGTTAATGTCAAGAGTAATTGTATACGGGAATGGCAACTTTGTTCTGGGTGTCAATTGGGATACCATCAGCCTTTTGGTCAGGAATTGAGGTAATGCTTAGGGGGCAACATACTTTTGAAACAATCTATGTTGCGTGTATTTGACTGCTGTAAACTGAATGTGGGAGGGACAGAACTCACTGCGGGTGTCAGGTATTAACCTTATCAGCCAGAGGTATAGTTGTTGTGGGTTCAAATAAATGATCAAAATTTTCTGGAAACTTCAGGGACGCATCTCAAGAAAGGGAATTCCGACACCTCGGACCCTCAGTTTTCCCGTCACCCAGAATACCGTTATTGAAATCATATGCATTGATATATAGGTAATCATGGAGACGACACAATTCTCCTACCCCGCAAAGTGTGTGTTGCGGTTGCACCGACTATTGTCAGCACCACAGACTGGCTCTGTGAAATTGGCCCCTCGTTAGCTCCATAACCCAATATAACGATTGCATAATTGCTAATTCGTTTACTACAACACAATTTAGTTATTGACTGCAATTTTGAGCTGATCCCAGCCCTGCAATTATTGTGCAACATTTGTTGAACGATCTGATCGTGCTCAGTGGGCTATCATCAAATAATACAATAAGACGCATTAAGAACTATTGCAAGAGATGGCATCATATCAGAATTAGTTGACCGCTGACCACTATTAGGTCACAGAGGCTTTATTGCAATATGGGATGAAGCTTTTACAGTGCAGGAACACTGTTCCGAATTTGGATCACCGCGGCGTCATGGCGCCTGTCAATGCGACATAGTTCTACAGTTGTATACAGCTACGTAAAAAGAAGAACTGTACCTAAATCCAGCTATCTTTTCTGTGATGACGTCAGGGTTCCTCTTTACAAGGCGTAGTTCTGCTGAGATTCCAGAGTGCTCAGTATTGTTTGATAAGGAGCTGACCTATCTGGAAAGTTCCTTGGTCCGTGAAAGTCGTCGAAAGATATTACTTTAATGCCATTACATATTAAGATGGAAGTTACCTATCCAGACACCACCGACAAAGACCATGTACAAGTGTCGTGACTGCACACATGCCACGGACTACATCAATATGTAGATCTTCATTGTGACGTCAGACAAACACAGAATGCATGTACTTCTTGAAATTCGATGTCGTTATTTCTTTGCCCTGCATATCCTAATGAACAGTGTGGAATAAATGGTACTGTCGTTTAATGCTTCGCATTGTGCAGAATTGAGATCATGGGTTCGAGTCAGGGCTCGCCCACACTGTGTTGGTAGGTGTGTCTAACCACGTACTCTCGGGTGTTAAGGGTTAGAGTCTGCATCACTTCGGCCTCTCATCCTTTATCAAACAGACACGACAAGACACGACTGGTCCGCTCGTCAAGGTGGAGATAAACTAGAGTAACTCACTCACCAAATGGGACCTCCCAGCTAAGGTTATTTCAACGCCAAGACAGACAACACTCCTTCGTCCATCATCATTCATTTACGTGAGTGTTGCTTGCTGCTTTAAACCTAAAGACTGGTTCTCCGTATCCTGTGTGTTGCAACATCCTGGTGTATAACAGCACTTACTGTTACTTTTTTTCAATCTCCTTATGGTTCGCCAAGCGAGAAGTTCGCGGCCCAAAATACATCATTATTGGAAACATAGATTCTTAAATCAAGAAAATACGCAATATTGCAGTTCAGCATTCCGGATATCTAGGAGAATGGTTTTCCAGGCGAGAAAGTCGCTTTGTGAAAGCCGAAATGCATCATTATTGGAAACATAGATTCTTAAATCAAGAAAATACGCAATATTACAGTTCAGCATTCCGGATATCTAGGAGAATGGTTTTCCAGGCGAGAAAGTCGCTTTGTGAAAGCCGAAATGCATCATTATTGGAAACATAGATTCTTAAATCAAGAAAATACGCAATATTACAGTTCAGCATTCCGGATATCTAGGAGAAAAAGAGAAAAGAAAACTGAAACATTTGGGCTCCATAGTTTAAATTACAAAAATATCTGGTTTTGCTGCATGAGCTGACGTTGAGATTAACGCGAATGTGAGACTGAATACCCGATGTTCTTTGAGAACCTCTTACAGCAATGAACTAAAAAAAGAAAGCGAATTCAATCTAACTTCATGTCCATAAACTCATTCATAAAGTGCTTGCTTTCGATAGAGTTTGAGAATTCATGAGACTCAATTTATATTTGAGTCACATATTCGAGCCCTTTTAGCCAATTCACAAGATGCTTAAAGGGGAGGGTATTGGCAAATCTGTTAGAGAGGCGCTTTGGCTGCATGTGCAATCATACAGGCAGCATTAAGGCCCATCTTGAATTACCAGTTAAGGGAAAACGTTATTTTTCAGACAGAAACAAAATCTTCTTGGCACAATACAGAACACCCCACCATAATATTGATGACTGTTGTGAAGGACATTACGAGAATTATGAAAAATTATGAAAATTATACATCATCAAGGCCAGAGTATAACCACGTCCGGCCATCCCCTGGAACCTACCGCATACTGCGTATGCAGATAAAGGTGGACATGAATGGAGGATGATATGGATGTTCAACTGGAAGCACCTTCACTGGCGTAATTTGCATTTAACATGTGAGCGTTTGTCTCCTGACGATGTTCAGCTGCAGAATTCGTCGGCGGCTTATTAACAATGCATGCCACTGCAAAAGGATGATTAAAAAGTAAAATACTAAATGATATCAATAGCCACTATGCTTCTTGGTTGGCAGAACCGTATTTGGTTAGCGTGTAGATGGCGATCGTCTTAGCACTGAACCGAATGATCACAAAACTCTATGGACGCTTGAATACTCGCTCCTGTATGTCCTTAGAAGTTCAAAACCAGCCACACACAAACAACCTGAAGTTTAGACCTTGAAAGATGAACATGTCTATCTGTTGTCCACCGCCCACGGAACCCCTCCCACAGTGTTGCCTCTGATGAGACATATGATACATCTCGTCTCCGAAGTGGGTTAGTAAAAACTCACTCCACTCCTGTTTGTAATTATACTGTGTTCGTTCGTGTTCACCTCGAACCGATATCCGTACATCAGCGCCAGTTAAACCCACTAATTGGCTTACACTGATAAAGAACAGACGTTCCCTTGTGGTATATTGGCATGATAACTTCATATTAGACTATAGGGAATTTGCCATGGTGTCAGTTGTATGAATAACAAGCTTTTCTGTCTATCTTCCACTCTGAAACACATTGTAGCAAACTTGAAAACAAGATGCTTTGACCTCTTGTCCATTGCCGTAGATGTTCAATGGGTAGAGGAAGCCGTCTTGCTTCGAGAGTTCTTGCATCATTCATATATAATTATTACTGCATACTATTATTACATATTGTAGGGATGGACTTTGAACATTTACCGTCTGACGTTTACATTTAAAGTATTATGGAAACAGATTGGTCTGTTGAAGGAAGATTTGCTATTTGTTTCTACAATGATAGTATTTCTAAAATGAGTTATTTGGCAAGGAAAACACAAGATGGTGAAAAAACCCTATAGAATTCAGTTACATAACTGTCATTGGTATTTCATGCGTT
The DNA here is from genome assembly GCF_037392515.1 of Haliotis asinina. Classification (NCBI taxonomy): domain Eukaryota; kingdom Metazoa; phylum Mollusca; class Gastropoda; order Lepetellida; family Haliotidae; genus Haliotis; species Haliotis asinina. The sequence continues at coordinate 94,049,769 of NC_090281.1, forward strand.
GTTTTCGTCTATATAAAATAATTAATATCAATGATCATTATAAGGAACAACCTTATTCAAACTCGGATTTCGTAATTCCTTTGGACACATCTTATGAACATGTACATCACAAGTTGTTTCAAGTTCACTGCACCTCAACGGATTAATAAAGTGTTACGTATGCGGCACTGACGCTCGATACAGCTGTGAGCCTTGAGTCCCGTCATGAGCAAGGACAAAGAGATGGCGGTGCAAGGAACGTGTTGGGACGTGTGAGATATATGTGATCTATGTACAGTATAGTATTTCTCTGTTGAGTCACCTTCATATGAACGCATGTAGGCCTAAACGTATCGTGTTGCTAAGGGTAGTGAATCGTCCACTTGGACAAAATCGTATAGTTGAAGTCAAACTGATGGATTACATAAATCACATGTGATCATGACTATGAATATACGTAGTACATAAAGATGGTTTGATTGGTTAAATCCATGAAACTTTACAATATATTAATTGCGTCCATAATGTCCTATTCACACGAAGAAAACAGTTTGAAGAGATTTGCGGACGAATCAGTGCAGACTTACTTGAAGTAATGGTGAGAAATGTCTCAAATCAATCTGCCATGTGAGGAGCTTGTGAACGATTTACACTGTTTATAACGTTAAATGTTATTGCTTGACAGTATTAGTAATTAGTGATGCTTAAGAGGCTATACCGTTACACACATGTGAAATATTAATGTGATTTCATCCATACATCTGCCATGTGATGACCCACAGCAGCGTGCTGTGTCCTGTGCTCATCAACTAATCATTTCACGATTGGCTTACGTTGAACTTCACGTACAAAATAGGGGTGGGGTGGGGTGGGGTGTACATTTGTTTGTTCAAATAAATGGCTTCGCAAGAAACCAGTTTACGGAAATTGTTACTCCTTTGTGCGTAAAAGAGAGACATCATTAAAGAAAATCTCAAAAGAAATAAACCAAACGATCACTGAATATCAATAATTGCATTGGCCAAACTACATCCTGTTCTGCAAACGAGATACTGAGTCTGGGATAGACAATCCAGTGATCAGTCTCGTGAGCACTTATTTGGGGTGGTAACGCAGCCTTTCTCCACCCTTAATGATCTACTAAAGATGTGTACGGTGCGTATATTCCGTTTGACGCATTTTCTAAGTCACGTGCCACATCAGATATTCAGAACAGGTGCTTGGGAACTAAACAACTGCAATCTGAGCTGATATATCGAGCTAGATGCGATTATTCTTAACCTGATAACATTTCTTTACTTTCGTAAACAAGATTGTGTTTGAGCAGAGGACCGATTCATATGTCTCTTTCACTTGGCATCACGCCCACTGAGTTTCGATCAGTACCAATTAAAAAAAGATTATATTCATATCTTAGGGTACCAAGTTTATGTTGAAAGGGCATCCATTATGTTAATATTTATTAGGTTTTCGAACACCAGAACAAGAGGGTGATGTTGGAAACCGAAAACGATATTCTACAATTTAAACCAATATGTATGCGTGGAACCAGTCGTGTCTCCTGTCAACACGATGTAAACATGTACAGCAGTACATAAAAAAGTCTAAACTGTCAGAGTTTGTGATTTTTGACACTCAAATAGTAAACATGGTAATAAACTTTAATTCCGAGAAAACCATAAGTAATAGTGGTGTCAGAGGCCTATTACAATGCATATCTTGCATTTACGTGCTATGATGAAACCAAGGGTGGCTGTTATGAACCTTATAAACAAGAAAAATATTCAGGGCGAATCTGAGATTCGAACTAACAACCATATTCTCTGTCATCAAGACACATCTTCAGAACTACCCTCCGTCACCCGTGTTCCGTATGTGTTGGAGAACCAGTAGGATCGCGTGACTGGGAAAATAGGCTGTAGAGCAGTAGGTTCCAAAGGAAGTCCAAGAGAACATTTGGTCGTCTTCATCTTGAATCAATCGCAGAGACCACATTGACTCAATTCCTTCTGAAGTTGGCGTTACGCTGGTGGTAATACCCAAATAATGCAAGATAATTCTCTTGGGGCGCTGGTATAATTTATATTCATATTTTGACTTTCATAACTGAAATAATGGTGTGAATAGGAATTACGTGTTTAGCAAATGCTTGCATGGAATGGCAGTTTCGCGTTTTTCACGATCAGGTCATAATGGGCACTTGTTCCGACTATACGTGTACATAATGTAGGTAATAAAGGCTCCATGCCAATATTCTCAGCACAAAGGCCATTGCGAGAATTTAGCAGAAGATGTGGAATGGCGTTTAGTTTTCAGTCACAATGCTTGCAAGAAGTATTGATTCCGCGTCCCTTGTTTCCCCCATTTGTTTCCTCGCATGGCGAAATGTCTCAAGTGTTATCAGACATAAAATTTCCAAAGTCTTCCCCAACAAATATCTTTAATCAGACATCACACAGTAAAATGCTGATATAAATTTTATTAGTTTGATAAAACCTCTGATCGTCCTATCACACGCAGCCAGACTTCCACAAGCAATTTAATGGTTCCGTGGTCAGAACAATCCTTCTAAGAAATCAGTCTGGGCCCTTGGTGAACTTCGATCAGTTGTCGAGAGAGTAGTATCCCCAGACTGAGAGACCAGAAACGGGAACAACTTGATCTTCAAGTTAAGACCTTATTCGAAGCAGTGTATCATCGGAAATAAATCATAAATCAGTTACGACATTGTTCTCCATTTGTCAGAATTCACACGCCTTGCAGACCAGTGCTGAAATAGATTCAAAATGGCACCCGCACGATAATTCAGAGATTTGAAATGAGGGACATTTGCACTGGGTAGTTTCTTAAACTGATTTGCGTGATCTTTCATCCGGGAAAAACTCGATATTTTCAGATTCTCGAAGATATAATATTTCCCTGTATCATTGTGCCCTGACGCGTTCATTGATTTAGCTGAGATATTACTATTTGGGTCTGTGTAAAAAGAAGGCTTTCTGGATTCATCTCTATATACAGCTTTGACGGCTCATATAAAAATATCTGTAAGTGTATGGTTCCAGTGTGGCTTGTAAGAAGGTTTAGTGGTTCTGCGCACCTGATCAGGTGGTCGTTTGACCAACAGTTTAATCACGAACACACAGCGAAAAAATAGCAGGATCTGCTCTGGCACAGGCCCTCACGTGCGTGTGTACGTGTGTGCATGCATGTGCGTGTGCATGTTGCTTGTGTGTGTGTACGTATACAAATCCGTGCTGCAACGGTTAAGCATAATTCTAAACACTATTAAGGAGGGATTTTCCTTTATATTCACAGAAAGTATCTGAAGGAAATATCACCATCAGGGTTTTCAAACGTCGAAAGGATTAATTCATTAGGGACGATTTTTATGGGTGTAAACTTCTGTATTATGAGGAACACAGCGTTTCGGTGTATATCTTTACTGAGGAAGGAGTAAGGATATATACTCATGGAAAAATTTAAGGTAACGCATGTTTCTTAGGGCAATTCAAAATTTCAGCGGCGTGTATTATCGTTTTCGTGAAGAGCAGTTCACTCAAACTCACCATAATGCTTTCCATGCACGTGCACTACATGCTCCTAAAGCTACATGCACTTAGATTTACACGTGACATGTATGTGCACTGTCAAACACAACGGTTAAAAACATTGTTAACATGGCGAGACAGTACTTAACTTTGGCACAGAAATGGAAGGCAGTTGGCATGGTTAATGGTGGACGCTCATTACAACAGGTTGCAACAACTTTTCACAAGTCTGTTAACGTGATATCCAGACTTTGGAATCTCTATAGAGCGACTGGTGACGTCAAAATGAGGCGTGGTCGGGGACGGAAAAAGAAAACCACCCCAAGGGAGGACAGGACCCTACGCCTTATTGCTCTGCGAGACAGGTTCAAATCCTCCTCCAAAATCAATAAGGAATTCAGGCGAAGAACAAACGTCAGAATTTGTTCACGTACAGTGCGTAATCGTCTTAAATCGGCTGGTCTAAAAAGCCGCCGTCCATTGGTTGGAATCAACATAACTGAGCAACACAAACGCTTGACACGGGCGCGGGCAGTGTCAAAGAGGAAGAAAAGTATGTCAGTGGAGAAACACTATGTTTAGTGATGAGAGCAGGTACACACTAGACCATTATGACGGTCGAATTCGAGTTTGGAGACGCGTTGGGGAACGCCACAGTGCATGCACCACCAAGCAGCATGATCGTTATGGAGCAGGCTCTGTTATGATGTGGGGCGGGTTTACCTTTAACCACAAAACAGATCTTGTGCGTGTTGATGGCAGGATAACAGGTGTACGATATCGTGACCAGATCTTGAACCCGATTGTGATCCCCTTTCCGCGTACAGCAGGTCGAATGTTCGAGTTCCAGCATGACAATGCCTGCCCGCACATCGCTCATGTTTGTCGGGACAGACTGAGGGCTGCAGGTGTCCGGGTGTTGCAATGGCCGGCTGACCTTAACCCCATCGAACATCTTAGGGATGTTCTTGGCCGCAATGTTCGGGACAGACCTGTTCAACCCAACAATTTGGATGAACTTTTCGTGATTCTCCAGAAAGAATGGCGTAGAATTCCGATTGGTACCATCCGTACACTCATTCACAGCATGCCACGGCGATGCTAAGCAGTTCTCCAGAGACATGGGGGACACACCCGATATTGATTTTCAACACTTGATATAAGCCTTTTCATCTGTATGAACTTTTCTCTTACTGTTTCAAAGATTAAAAGTCACAGCTATTTCATGTGTTCCCTTAAATTTTCCATGAGTATATTATGAAAGGTTTTGTTCCTCATGGTGAAGACGTTGACACCCATAAAAACTCTCTTCTTCATGGGTATAACTTCTAAATGCATTCGAAGACCTGATTGTATATTACAATCTCAAGAACGGACTGAGGACATATTTGTGATTTTACACCCTTGTACACACCCTTACGACAGTGTATTTTTGTGGGAAACATCGTTCCGGGATCCATGGAGCAATCGTTTATAAACATGAGAATAATAGATGTGTTAAGACATAATTTGTTTGTGGTTTGGGGCAAATAAAACGTAGAGATGTACTAAAATAATATGTGAAAAGCTTCACTATATCATTGATAATATCTATGTCCAATGTGTAGGTAGCCATTCCATTAGGGCAACAACTGTGTTCAAAACGGATCAAATAATTTATGTTTTATGAATGAGGATTTCCATTTTGAAAAATGGTAACAAGGTATTTTGGCAAAGATGGTTCACTCGATGTATATCAAAGACTGGGTATCATTCAACGATTATGAAATAGCCGAATCCCTTTTACTGATTTACCCATCTGAACATTATAAAGTGGAGACAAGTGAAATCCCCTGATGTGTTTCATTATTCGGATCCATGATTAACGATACAGAATAACTAAAGCTCTTCACGTTGGTGTATGGAAAGTCCAACCAATTGTCACTTTAACTTTTTTCTTGCAGTAATATCATAACATCTACAGTCTTTGTGTACATTTCAGAGCTTTTCTTTGAACCAAGATTTCAAAGAGCTCCGTACTACCTTTGCTGATCAAGCGGTTTGATCAAGTTTCAAAATTCTCAGTCTCAGTAAAAGCTATCAAAAGGTTTAATGGTAGATATATAGAGTAGATTTCAAATTCTGACGCATTAGTGACAAACATGATGATTGATGCAGATCCCTATTTCGAATTTTACTTTACTTTCTCGATTTTTTTCTGTAGGAGAACAACTGACTACCCTTTGAATGAATGGGGCCACCGGCGAGGCAGAATCCAAGGGCCGTTTTGCGAAAACATTCACTATTTGATAGTGATTCATAAACACATGCTCATTATATAGTCGAAATCGCTTGATGTAGAAGACTGTCGTTCATATTTACAATGCTTGCCTGCTGAGATACCAGTCACAATGTAACGGGGATTGCCTTCTCGGGCACTAAGTCACTGACAGCCAAACAGTCCATGTTGTAGGCCATGGCTGTCTAGCGCCATGTATGAACTGTTTCTAAACGTGGGGTGCTGCCAAGGATTAAACCAACGACCATCCGCTCTTCTTACAGAATCTGTAACCAACAGACAACGGAACTGGTTTGTTCTGGATAATATATTAGCTTAGTAGTTTCCCGCCTTCTGGTCCGGCTAGGTGAGAGGCCTTATGAAGTTTATAAGGTACCCGAGGTTTTTAAGGTACCTGAAGTTTTATTGAAGACCTTTTGCATTTATGTACGTAGCTACTGACAAAATAGTTTGTATTACAATTTTGCAGATTATATAAATGTTAGTTTACTTCATAAATAGCTGCTTTTCACATGCATAGTTTCATGGGAATCGTTAATACACATTTTCATGACACCACTCTTACAATATAGAACTAAACACGTACAATGTTTCACTTGAGGACTCGCAGAGGAAGTCACTCAATGTTCGGTATATGCTAGATCCAGCAGTCAATTCCGACTAACAAGTGCATGCTTGCGTCGTCTTGAACTAATCTATAAGCCTGGGCTGCGTAGGAGGGTAAGTACAGTGTAGGTCGGGAAAACAAATGCTCCTTAAGACAAGCGATTGCAAATTTGCCTTTTCGGTGAATCTAAAACCCTAAAGAACGGCGTACATCCAAATCCTTAGTAGGGTATTTCATATATCTCTAGTTTGTCTGCATTATTTAATTAAGATAGCCGCATTGGTTGTCATACAGATAGAATACAACCAAACCTGACAATAGAAACTGTTGATGTGAACTAAATACAAATGACACTGATTCCTCTCGATAGGGCGACACAAAGCGTAAGCAACAAATAACTGAAAACGACTACGTCGGATATTAAAAGGTGTCTTTCATTGCCACTGCCTTTCCGATCCTCGTACAATGGAATCACTGAACAATGAGTTCTCTGTCTGACCCCGATGATAGATAACAGGAGCAATGATCCAAGCCATCCACCCAAACCAACCGATTCGTGAACTATCCTCATACTGCCACGGTATAATGCTGGGTCGCTATTCTCACAGGAATATCCATAACAGCACACCGTGCTGACCTACATGACAGCTGGTTCAGGTTCGGCTATGTCATGGAACAGGGACAACGTCGGACGTTGCCCATTATAACTGCTACTGATTGAGGTTGGTTCTCACTCGACAGACGGGCTAGTCTGAATAACTGTGTAAAACAACGAATGCGAAATAGGATTTACACTGCAAAGGGTATCTACTTTTTCACAAAATGGTGTAATATTTTATTTTTTCATATAAGGTCCCAGTGTTAACCCGTTGTATTTAATATAGATAAATAAAGTGAAAAAATAACTGTCAGCATTTCAGTGTATCCAGTAAAGTGCATAGTTTCCTCGTTTTGTATCACTAAATATATATTTAAGGACATTGATTTGTGTTTCTCGAACACAGCTGTTCGGGTCTCTGTTTACTGCTTGATGCAATTGCTTCCGTGTCTCATAGAATGTATGTGGAACATATGAACAAATCGGATAGTAACAACAGAAATGAGTTTCTGTGTGAAACAGACCACGTATCAAACGTGCCTGTCACAAATTATCTAAATTACCAAGGTTTTTGCTTGTGCCATTGGATTCTACAGGATAGGAGAGAGAAATGGCCAACAGACTTGGAAAAGAGATTCGTGACAAAGAGCCATGTTCTTCCAAATACCACCAAGCCCAGGCACGTTTAATGACAGCCCAATAAGACGAATCGTGCCGTCTGTGAAAGAGAAAAATTAATGCCGATTTTCCTGAATTGGGAATTGCTTTAAAAGATCATTTGTTAACTGTCCAGGTCCGTTTCGGGAAATATATAGTATCGACTGTCCTACTATTGACGGAGATAATACTGAGCGGCAAACCTCATACGGTGTGACCTGACGTATATTTCACATTAATCTATACTGAAATGATTGATAGAATGCAGTTCAATACATTCGGGAACACCTGGTGTCATCGTTCTTTAATAGTGATTCATGAACACATCATGTAGTGGGAATGATATAACTGACTGATTTAAGCATATATTCTCTGTGGAAATAGTTCTGTTGCTTATATTTTGTCATCAATATCGAAGGTATTATTTACCATTTTCTTTATTTCAAGAATGCTAGAATGCTATCTAGTTAATACTTCGTTGTGTTCAATCTTATGTCAGTGATCTATTGAAAAATTGAATCAGAACCACAAAATCTAATGACTGATATCATGCGCGTCTCGGATAAGCAACTGACCACACTATGCACAGTTTGTTACAGCCATCACAGGTTAGAACACCATTTAGTCCGATATCCCTGAGCCAAAAACAGTGAAGGCTTAAGTAAGATTAATTTTAAGCCAAGTTTAGCAATATTCCAGTAAGATGACGTTATGGGACACTAGAAAGGGGCTTCACAATTTGTGATGGTTCGGACTAGGGTATTTTGTATGACGAACGCGTTATGCATAAGGCCATCCGCCGCTACAGAACAAAGTGAACCCTCTACATAGGTACATTAATGGTTAAGTATATCTTTCATCAGAATTGTCCACCATGTATTTACGTACAATAGACACTCCTGAGATGTTGAGTACAGTGTGATCGGACATGTAGACTGTGTAAGTAGTACTTGATGCGCTACTCGGACGGAGTGTAATGGTAGAACCAGTGTTTAAAGGGAGTTTGATTACCAAACTGTCGTGCACAGACAAACACAACGTCATTCCTGAATGTTTCCATCAGACAAGCCTTTAATTTGACATGATGGCTTGATATATAAGCTTTCGGGAAAACGACTGTTATATATATTATATATATATATCTTTTTTTCCTATTTGTGAAGCAGAAAAACTATTGGCATTTAACCAATAGTAACTTTCACTGAATTCCATAACCAGAATTTTAGTTTTCACTCCTATTATGACTGTGCTTCTGGACATTTGTGTATGTTTGTCTGACATTAGGAAAGAAAGAAAATGTTCCAGAGATCGATAATAGATTAAGCTGTATAGCATTTGCCTGGAAATGTGATATATACAACTTTTATTGTGTTTTAACAAGTACACAATGAAAGACACCTTGGGATGAACCAACTCTTGAATTACAGAACATTTTTGTCATTTTATCGTACATCGTACCATATCAATACAAGTTAATATCAAACCTTAATATTGCTAAATCTTCACCAAGGAGAAAATACAAAAACGTATCGAAACATTATTATTTAAGAAATGAAACTTGAGTGCGACAGACATTTAGCTTACAACAACGTCGAAACTTGTAACATTGGTTAAAAACACAAGTATTTCATACAACACAACCTCAAACTAGCGTTTAGTCTATTTCTGAAACGTCTGAGTCATCAAGACATAACAGCCTCTGAAGTCAAATTCTATGATCTTAACCAATATTGTCCATATTTTCATGAAAGTTCATTGTTTGTTGTTTACCGCAAACTGAGTAAAAGTCTATGAATGTTCCTTCAGCCTGTCCATACTTGACCATACCGTCCAGTCACTGACATCATGGAACTATAATGACAAGGGAATGCCATCATCCTCAATTTCGTCAACTGTCACGACAGGCATATCCTGCAGGGAACATCAACACTTACCTGCTATCCCTTAAATCTTAAGAAATTAACTTGAATCCGACTTAAAACTAGGTGTCATACAGGAAGTGAATGCTCATAGGAGAGCTTTAAAGTGGTCATCTAAAATTAACAGAAGTACATATTTGATTCGATTTGGAGAAGTTTACCTAAAATATCTAACCCCAAACGAAGACATATGCAATAATGTTACTTTAGACAAGGGTAAGGTGAAACAACTTTATTTCAATCCAATGATATTTAAACATAAAGCGCTTTCTTTCCCATTAAAGGCAGTTCCTGTTTCTGCAAAAATACGGCTTCATGCTTTAATGCCATGTTACAAGGTGATGGTAGTGGTGATTAACACTGTACTTACTTGCAGAGGCCAACTGGAAGTTATCAGCTATATCTATCAACTCCACCGACACATTAAACTGGAAGTACTGCTCCCTGTCTTCATTCTCAGCATGTTGGTCAACGGCGTAGTCAAACGCTCGTTTGGAGATCAAGTCATTTTTGTCAAATATAGCACCTGTTGAGAAAATATCTAGAATAATTGATGTGGAGAGACATGTGAGCGATGTTGTGGAATATCATGTGTCTTTGATCTTCTGTATGGACGGGTTGTCACTTTTATGATCTGCAACGGCGTATCGGAAATATCAATGTTCTCGTTAGCACAGAAAGTGAAAATTCCGTGTAGTTAAGACATGGTGTTATTAAAGCAAAGCGGCTATCACCGAACCCGAAAACAAGGACAGGGTCACTGTACCCTACTGTGATCGCAGACAATTCTCGGTGAATTTAATTGCATGAAAGGAATATTTTATACTTGGAATTTTTATTACAAAACACTGTTACACTGTAGTTGTGTATATTTTGTAAAGGAAATGTACCCTTATTTGTTGCCTTAGAAACATAATGATACGGAGACATTGATATTTCACTTTAGCGAATACATAAAATTTATTGTGCTGTTGATATTGTTATACACTGGGCTCTGAGATTAACGACATCTTTATTCTTCTAGCGAACAACTGGTGTCATCACAGTTTTTCAGTGACATACTTTTCAGAACTGTTTTTCCCTTTACACAAAACCGAAATTGTTTTCGAGGACAGACAAAACTGGTTTCCTTTCCACACACGTTCTGTGTCTTAGTTTTGGAAAGTACATTTTTGTCGACTCTAATGATATCCTTTAATAAATAGCACATAGCCGTAACTTCGAGGAGATAAGATAGTATGAAATTAAATCGTTTTCAAAATAGGTACCTATCGTTATTATTCTGAAACTGTTAAAAACGTTATTATTATAATATTATTGTGTGATATTGATGATTTTTATGCGTAAAAGGCATACACGTATTGTGTGATTCTGTAAAACAGGCTTGACAAAATGCATAAACACAAGTCTTAAGGCATCATTATGTAATGTAAATGAGAAAGATTTCATGTAAATACGTAACATGTCTACATATAACGCGAATCATGTATAAGTATTTCCACCTGTTCCATCACCAAATCTGTCCTGGTTTACATTAAACCTCATTACATTTAACACATCACATGTCACGTTGCCATGGGGATAACGTTATTCCATTATCTCAATTACGGCACGTGGGGAGACTGTGCCAAACACTGAGTCAACACAACAAATGCCATTTTGTTCCCCTATCAACACCCACGAAAGAAAGCATTTAATTTTTGTGTTATTAATTAATCTAGTAAATTCAAAGGGAATGAACAATGTGATCTTTGATCATACTGGAGTACATTATCACGTTTCCGGATAAGTGTAGATGGGAAATGTCTAACAACGGAAATAAAATATACAGATAGGGGCATAAAGATTGATGAGCATGATTTGTTTAAGATTATATATATGGTATTGTTTTTGTAAGTGTCTCGTTTCTTAAGAACTAATGATCAAACATTCCAGAATTAACCACATTGTATGTACATGTTTTATGGTAATACCCACAAGTCTCAAAACGAAAGACATTTGAGGAAATGGTTTTCATATCATGAAGCATCTTGACATTGTGATATGTTAGTCTACCAACTTCAAAGTGAAGGAAACATTTACGAGAACATTCATTGTAGTTGAAGCACGGTATACACGTCGTGATTAGTGGCAGCGATTAGAATATGCTATCCAGACTGCTGTTTACGTGATGGTCAGATAGATGCTTCAGCCTCATGAATGTTTGATAAGAACAAAATAATTGCCTCTGCTTTCTGACCAGTTTAAATACTAAGGTAACGGGGAAATGTGCAGTTTGTAATATAATCTTGTAACGCTCAAACATCTGTTAATACACATGGTATGAATAGTGAATTTCTTCCTTCCTCTTGTCCTGAAACGAATAACAATGTAATATGTGGGCTTGGTTAGGCTATGAACAAGTTTTACTCTTAAACCTGACGGATGTACTTTAGCAATGGACAGTGCTAGTAATGGATGTTTACTTGAAAAAATACATTCTCATACTGGACATTTAAGCCACTGCGTTAAGAGACTATGGTCATCTTGTGTTATGTAAACGCTGCACTCTCCGCAGCAGCCAGTGTTGTTAAATACCTACCTATTGGTATGAATCTCTGGAATGCCCACGATACCTCTAAACACAATAACACAATTGCACAAACCGTATCCAGGCCAACGCATCTCATTCTGTGCGTTTAATATAAATTCCGGTGCGAAAACACTTTAGATCCAAGTCACTTTCACATAACAAACACACACGTGCGTTTGGCGGTTGTCACAGTTCATTTTGCGCATGCTCACACAGCCGCTTACTGGTGACACCCTTCTTTATCTTTATTGATTTTTACGGCAAGTCGTAAAGATACAGTGCAGGCGCAGTGCTTTCCCTTACACCGCTCTCCTGCCAAGGAGGCGAGAAAACAGTTGGCAACTTGTTCACTGGGAGGACCGCTCCGGCATTTTCAGATTTTCATGGAAGAGAGTAAAACTGTCTTAAATACACGAGGCAGGCAAGAAGCGATCTCCACTCGCTCTGAGCTTGGTATGAGAACAGTAATTGATTTCGCTGACACTCGTGGCGTTTGGAATCATGGCGAAATTCAATCAGTCATAGCATTATTCAATCTAACTCAAGAATACGTAATAAATAGCTTTAGATTGGAGGCTTCGCTTCGCAATTTCGGTTAAATTGTTTAATTTTTTACCGATTCTAAATTTAGTATGATTAAACGTTAGTTGTTCCTTGTGAAGTCCAGCAAATAGCCTTTCCTCGGCTGTAGTTTACCACAGAAAATATTTAACCCTCTCCAATCCTCCTTGACTCAAGATCGATTTTCACACGACATGGCGAAAATTAGGTATATTTTATAAAGCAAATATTTAGCCGATCCTGTTGTTATCTCCCTGTGTAAAGGGTTTGTATAGTGGATGTTAGTCTGGCTGCGGAATCCTGAAATCGATTGCCTGTTCCCCTAGGGGGTGGCGGAAACACGAAATCTAATTACAGAATGCTAGCTGTGGAGGTCAGTGTATTTATGGTCGTTATAATGGGATGTCTAGGGGCTTCAGAAAGCTTAAAGACAAGACGGACTAATTTGAAAATTTCGAGAGATACTTCAGCAAAGAATAGAGCACAAGTGAGTCAATTTCGTCTCGCATGGAAAGAATGGTCTGGTATAACGTCTCTTCCAGCGACTGGTTGTTATGGAAAATTGGTATTCACGGTGCCAGAGTTACGTCGCTTTCAGAAGCATGCTTGCTTTACAACAGAAAATTGATAAAGAGGGTGATTAACGTTACCCGAATGTTTCTCGTACTATGTCAATAACGGTATTGCATGTTCTTGAGTGCATATACTTGTTATGATGTTGGGATTTTTGTCAATGAATTTAAATCTGGCCAAACTAAATCCAGAGGTCTGTGGTATGAATTTGCGCTTGTAAATGGTAGCTAAGCTGTATTTACTTTGAGATATCAACACAACGGGGATAGAAACATTAATAATGTAATCTAACACATCTACATTTCAAATTACTTTCCTAATTTGCATACGAATACTTTCATTACTTCGGTTCTTCATTTGTTGGACGTGAAAGAATTCGAGTTATCAGTCCTGTTCATAATCCTTAAACATGTTCCCTGTCGTTTTTCCAACAGTTATCAAACTTTAATTTCTGAAATGTGAATGAAAACATTATAGTCGCTATTACCACCACAACCCATATAATCCCCAGCTTTATCCAACGCTGCTGGATGTTTTTGGACTTGTACCATGTTTGACATTTCGTTCAATACTTGCAGTACAGACAGAATTGACAAATGTGCTTCATGAATCTACTTTTTAGGAAGCAGCTTGTACTAAATATTTTAGAGAGATGAGACGGCATACCTCAAACAGTCCGAGAGGAAACGTCAAATAGCCACACCACGTGGAACCGTTACAATTACAAATATGGCTACTGATTATTGATGCTAATATGATGTAATTGATGGGGGCTCTCGCAGCCGGTTCTGCTTGTTTGGCTAATTGTGTTTGATAGCTCAAAGTAGTGTTGATGATACACAGAGAACGGATAATTTGTGAGTTAGAAGTCGAAAACCCTTTGAAAATATGCCTCGGGACAAAAAAGCGACACCTGGTTTCAGTCACCTCACTTCAATATATTTGTCAGGTTTGGTTTTGTTCCATCAATTCCAAACTATTAGATTGGGGAATTCTCGTGTATTCAAACAAATTGTAATCTGTCTCTGTCAGCGAAGTAGACACAGATCTTCAAAGCGAAAATACAGTCGGGGACTGTCCGCATATATAATCTGAACATAAAAGAAGAATGCGGAAACAAGATGCTTAAGCCTCGACTCGTTGTCCCGTATACCACTGTTCCATTCGATGGGTGCAAGCTGGGAAAGCCTTTTGTTATGAGTTACTAAAACACACATAAGAACATATGGAAAGTAGACTCACTCACTCACTCTCACATACACAATCAAGTTCAGTTTTGTTTTGCAGTAGAATGGGTTTTCTTCTTGAAGTTTCAAAACAATTCAAAAGTATTCGCAGGAGAAGATAACAATTACAGATATGCCCTCAGTCAATCAATAATGACACCGCCATCTTGTCAGTAGAACAGACAAATGGCGTACTGCTAATTGCTGTGTTAGTTTTTCCTACTGGAACCTCCGTCTTGGAGCCTCTAATTGTACAGAAGCAGGCACCGGAAACATCTCATCTCCGCTTCGAGGAGAAGGATCCTTTCTTCTGCATTGTCCTTCCCAGTTCTTGGAATATTTCCAGGTCTAGCTTATTTGATAGCTCGGTTTGTGAGGCGATCGTTCATCATTGCTAAGCTACGCTTCCTTTTTCTTAGAGTCGAAAGGGATTGAAATTATACCGAGCGAATCTTATTTTTCGCGTAAACCGAATAACGACACCCATTACTGAGACATTAGACCGGTAACAATGGCAGCTTACTCATTGTCGCTCGAGGTAAAACATTCCACGACTTCTGGTAACCATGGCAACTACTGGTTCCTTGTTTCAAGCTGTAAGGGTACAGAGACTGTTCCTTAGAGGTATCAACTGTTTTTATGGCCTAAAGTTACAAACGTGATTAAGAAAAAATCCCCAGTGATCGTGTAATGTGAAGCGACATTGCTTCATGACATTCTCGTTACGGCTCGAATGTCCTATCAGGGCGTACATAAAGAACGAGATGTTGCACAACATGTCATTTACATTCAAATGTCAACAAAATATATCGATTCGAGTTTGTCTCATGTTTGCAGGGAGTGGACGCTCTGACCTTTAAATATATTTTCAGGTGGTGAGATTTCGGTTTTCGGTCCTGACAGTTTCAAAATTATGTCACGACGTATCGACTGGAGACGGGAGTACGGACAGTAGTGAAGTACTGAAGTTACACATAAGGATACTTGTTCTACATTACCGAAGCCCGATGAATTGGAAATTTGAAGATTTACTGTATTCTTCAAATGAGTGCTAACATAAGTTGTTATAATACTGTTATGTTTTTGACATGTGTTACATCTATTTATCATACTTAGTGTAATGAAATCCTGCTATAGAGCTCCACTATGAATAATGTATCAGCTTCCACCAACAGTAATGAAACCCTACTATAGGGCACCAGTGGGAGTAATGTATCAGCTCCCACAAAAAATTATGAAATCCTGCTATAGAGCTCCAGTAGGAATAATGTATCAGCTCCCACCAACAGTAATGAAACCCTACTATAGAGTTCCAGTGGGGGTAATGTATCAGCTCCCACAAAAAATAATGAAATCCTGCTATAGAGCTCAAGTAGGAGTAATGTATCAGACCACACCAACAGTAATGAAATCCTACTGTAGAGCTCAAGTAGGAGTAATGTATCACCCCCCACCAACAGTAATGAAATCCTACTATAGAGCTCAAGTAGGAGTAATGTATCATCCCCACCAACAGTAATGAAATCCTGCTATAGAGCTGCAGTAGGAGTAATGTATCATCCCCACCAACAGTAATGAAATCCTGCTATAGAGCTGCAGTAGGAGTAATGTATCAGACCACACCAACAGTAATGAAATCCTACTATAGAGCTCAAGTAGGAGTAATGTATCACCCCCCACCAACAGTAATGAAATCTGGCTATAGAGCTCAAGTAGGAGTAATGTATCATCCCCCACCAACAGTAATGAAATCCTGCTGTAGAGCTCAAGTGGGAGTAATGTATCAGACCACACCAACAGTAATGAAATCCTACTATAGAGCTCAAGTAGGAGTAATGTATCATCCCCCACCAACAGTAATGAAATCCTACTGTATTGCTCCAGTGGGAGTAATGTATCAGCTCCCACCAACAGTAATGAAACCCTACTATAGAGCTCAAGTAGGAGTAATGTATCATCCCCCACCAACAGTAATGAAATCCTGCTATAGAGTTCCAGTGGGAGTAATGTATCAGCTCCCACCAACAACAATAATAACAACGATGGCTATATGGATTCATAAAGAGGTATTGAGCTCATTATGAAGTTCCTTACATACAGGAATGTTTAGGACATCCGTATAAACGCGCAGGCATAACAGTATCATGCATATTTGACTGCAGCTTAACAACAGCATATGTTGCCGATATTTTGCTGGAAACGGCAATGTATTTTGTAACGTTACAAATGTATGGGAGGATGAAGACTTGTATGGATAGACAACTTCTTTCATGCAATGGATGCGACGTTTCGGTGAAGATTCTAACAGCGTTATCAAGCAAAGAATATTAGAATCTACACCGAATCGTCGCGTCTATTCCGAGAAAGAAGTTGTCTATCCATACAAGTCTTCATACTCATCATACCAACTTCTAAAATGACACTTACAGAATTTTACTCGTGTGCATCTGGCAAAATACCGTTCACATCAAGATCGACATTTTGTATGGTGAGATGAAGGCTTTAGTTGAGACGTCCCCGCTTGTACAGCTCAGATATGGATGTTCCACTCAGAAGTGACCAGTCCACGTCACCTCCCCAATAACCGGCGGGCAACAAGCACCATGTGTGTCAGTCGTTAGGGGATAGGAGCCAGTATACATGTAATATGTCCTGTTTCGTATCCATGTTAAACTGCAGCGTGGTATCTGTAAGAGCCTGGGTGTACCACTATGATCATGTGTAATATGAACCATCAAAGTTGGTAATGACTCCAAGTGGTCAGGAAAAGGCGAGCTGGCTCATCATCACCAGCATCATATGCAAGAACAACTAAGTTGTTCACCTGAAGAAACAGACAAAATTACGGCAACAAAATCAGATCTAGCAATGTGTCAAATCTCACGTTTGGAAATTACCTCTGCATATCTTCAACAGGACCATTTTGAAAGGTTGACTTCAGTAAGTTGACGTAATGTCAAACTGTCGTTAGACATTTTTGACACACTGCTTGCTGTGTGTGCCTCGCTGTAATTAGGACAAACAAGGGTGTCCCACCTCTATCCTTTATTCCTAGTTCGGGAGGTAAATCTGTTATAGGGAATTCGTTACTAGATGCTTATTCAACGATGTCGGTTCATGTGTCACTTCTTGAACACGGGGATTTTTCTTACATGTCATCAGTGGATATCTGGAATGACAATGTCTTGTTGTATACACAACGTCTTTATTCTGTAATGACATTCTCATCAACTTCAAGAAAACTACCAGCCAAAGAAATGAATATCTAGTCTGTGTAGTCTTTATTCTGTAATGACATTCTCATCAACTTCAAGAAAACTACCAGCCAAAGAAATGAATATCTAGTCTGTGTAGTTCCATTTATACCTGACATAGATAAGCGTCCCGTAAATAACCTGGTGTCAATATGGTTTTCATTATGACGTTCATGGTGAGGGTATTGTTTTCATGTGGAAGAATGCATCTTAACAGATTAGATGACATGGCTGGCAGATGGTGAATGGTGTTCAACAGTGATCCATTTCAACCTCGCTCAGTTGAACCCAGTTACTGTTGGGATTGTAAATGATAATTCAAGACATTACTACCTATCACTATTCCTTTATCCGGGCATTTGTTAACGGTGGCGTTTGGATTAGCGGGGTTCACTGTACTTGATGTCACTACTAATGTTTCTATGTATACATACGGTATCAACATTTTCCTTACAACAGCGACATGAACACACGTTGCGCATTTACATGTGTAATTCGTCAAGGGATCGGTGGCAAGTGTGCAGGGTTCACCTCCACAGGCTGTACGCAAATACACAACAGCCAATTAATAGGTTCCATTCCCTGGGGTCTAATAAGCGCGTTGTTTTATAACAGTGGAGATAGAATTGGGCATTTACAGGAGGAGGTTGTGAGTGGTGTAGTCTGTATAGTGTGGTTGTGTCCAACCATCCGGTAGTGGTTCATTAAAGTCGGACACTGTCACTATGCAGACTTTCAGTCAGCTCTGTTACCATGGTGCCGCTCCAATTACCGTATCTCTTCATCTTCTCACTGTTCAGCATAACATCGACATTCGCCAACAAGAAACAGTGTTAAAAATATACTTATCTCAAACACTTCCACATCTGTGAATTTATACTGAGGGAACAAATTAAGGGATCACATGAAAGCACAAGTGTTCCACTATTTTTTAGATTTCTGCACAAGTTTTTGTTCTTTCAGTATATTTTTCAGCGAACATGAGCCTTAAATAACCTTGCAGATTTTGGAAAGGAAGTTACGGGAAATAGGTGATTATGGTATACTCTGACTTTTCATCAATCGGAAACGTGTATGAAATCCTTCTCAAACTGAATAATCCCATCTGTTCTCAGGTTTGCTGGTGTACCCAAATAACCAGATGCAGCAAGCTCTTGAAAGCTGAACAGAGTCACGCACCCCTTGTCAATAGAAATGATTATTATTGTTTTCCCAGATGTACTGAACAGCAAAAGAAACGCACGTAAGCGTTCACGTCTCTATTTGAAAGCTTGAAAATAATGGGTTTCTTTTACTGTACAGTACTTTGTATCATTAGGTAATAGAAGCGACCAATCGTATGTTCTCAAAGACTATATAAAATATCAATCATCATATCACAAGTAAAGTTTAAAATTGTCAAGTTGGCAACTGTTGGTAGCAAAAAGGTGAGCGTATACGCCATAGACGCAAGTAAATTAGAGAAGGGAAACTCCGGGGAATAATCGGACTCCGTTATCCACACAAACGGATTCCATTTACCGAAAAGACAAAACTGGGATGCAAATTATACATGGATAACTGGTTACATGACATGTGTCAGTCAGCATGTCCTGCTTTATCAGTGGCAGCAAGACGTGGAAGACATGTTGTTCGCACAACTCAGCTTGTCTCACAACTCCCTACACAGGGCGATGGCCTGCAGGATAAGAGTACGTCTACAGCGTGCACTGAGAATACAAAACAATGAATTCGGGACAATAATCAGGTGGTTGGCAACTAGTTTGGTGTTTCTGGTACTTTCTACCCAAGAACTCAAAACATGTCTCATTCCCAAGTGATGAGAAAATGGGGTTGCAAGAAAATTCCGAGACTCAAGATGACATTCCCATGTATGTCTGCACTGTCTTTGCCTAAACAACATCGGGAAATCAGCTTGTGGCAAAGGCTTGTTAATGTTCAAATACTTGAACAAAATATCAAAACTGGCAATTGCTGATATCTAATTCTCATTTACAAGACATCAGACAAAAGACTTCGTTGTGCACATTTTCCCTAAACATTGACCTTATTCTAACCTGTCCTTTCACTGAATGATTTGTTAAAGGGGTAACACATGTCTTTAACTGACTTCCCTGTGGTCAACGTGTTTGCGCGTGCATCGCCATATATTACACTGGTCATCGTACATTTTGTACCATAAACAATCACTTGGTGGTAGGCAATCACTGATAGTCCGTACAATGCTAGGGATTAACAACAACGTCTCCCCAGAAACAGTCTATAAATGTATCACACTATCCTCTGTTTGGGCCCTAGGTTGTTATTGGTAGCCCTGACCATGAATACTATCAGCCATCTGGTATCGGGTAGTGTTTGATCATTAATCATTCCTGTCATATCAGCGTGACCTGGGAGAATTTAGTAGTCATTTCTGACTGGCCAATGTGAAATATGATGGATCAGGCGATGGGTCAGGCTAACAAATTGGCACCTCGGAGACCATTGGTCAAACAGTTATCACGCTGCACTACTTTACCGGAATGGTCAGTGCACAAAGTGGCCATCACTTGAACTTTCAGTGACGTACGGACAGAGGACGAGGAAGAACCCTGTGTGAAATTTCCATGGTTGCGATAATGAAACATTATTATACAGTAGCCACATCATGGAAGGTTTTAACATTCAAACTTTTCCTGCTAATGTTTCTGTTTTGTTTATTTTAGGTGAGTTAGAAACATTAACTGTGATGAGCATGTACGACTGTTCATACACTATTAACGCAACACCTTTTTCGTGTTAAAGGGTCGTTTGGGTATAATTATAGATTAAAACCCAATCCTTATGTCGATAATCATAGATGCAGAACTATTTCAAGAATCATGAAACACCTATGCGGGGAGTCTAGAGGATCCAGACATTCTGAAGCATTTGTTTACTATTCTTCAGCTACCTATTCTTCAAAATGTCAATCCGGGGACTCGGCTTCCAATGTCATTTCCTCGACAACAAGGTATGATCACTGTCTGATAATGAATCTTATTGACGTTCTTGTGATATAGTCTGGACTTGACTATGTCTTGACAATGGACTCTGCCTTTAGCAGAGATTCCTTATGATTATATATGGGATTATGGGTCGCATTTACTGGATGTTCTCCAGCGGCTAGGATGTTTGCTACCCTTGTGTCTGGCACATTCAGCACTTATATACATGATGTCCTTGGGTCGTATACCAATAGGCACCCTGTGCCCATATTTGATGTATGTCTTTAGGCGCAATTCCCAAAACGGATCACTGGATATGAATATCACCTGATGGTGATGACATATCCGGCAGCAGCGGAACATGATGTTTTTGGTATGGGTAAAATAAACCTTTATTCAAGACAGTTTACTTTTATTTGATCACAGGAACAAAGGTAAACGAATGATGATATTAATGACTGATGTTTGTGTTGAAAAAATGCTATAAACTCACCGGCACTTGGAACAGATGCCTATTGCAACAGCACCATATTATGTATGTATTTACGAGCCATAACGAGACCACAATGACACCGGGTATTCGCTAAGGGCATCTTTGATTGTCGGAATCGTACTGGACCCACTTTCAGCTGAGAATGTGGATGATTGTGGAAGAGGTTTTGTTGCTTGTTTTTCTATCAGTGGCTTAATAATTGGCCTTCTGAAGTTCATTTCTCCACCCTCCAAAGACAAGTAAACCTGATCAGAACTGGCCGTTCATAGCGAAAAGTTTGAATTGTTTTGGAATATTAACATGTTACTCTATGACAAGTCACTACATGATCATTCATTGTGATTGTCAAGGTTTGCCCCTGGTTTCCTTAACTCCCTCCACCCTGTCAGCCCTCGATGAGGAAAGCTATCGCAGCAGAGGAAGCGATCTGATTGTAATGAAATTAAATCCATCAGTTTGGATATGGCAGAGGTATGTAGGCGCACATTTTCAGTATAGATACAGTATTGAAAGCAATTGATGGAAAGTACGTACACCATGCTTCATATTCAGTGCTGTTTAACCGATTCTCAGGGGACAGCCTAGTTACTGAGTTAATTAGGGAGCAGTAATTCGTGTTTGAATTATTAACCAGACTACGGTGGCTCTGATTTGACATACTGACATCTGGAGCAGCGATATCGGAATCGTGTGTCCAAGTCAAGGACGTGAGGCTTTCACAACCAGCAGGAAATATACAGGGCTCCCAGAAACTTAATGACAAAATGATTCTGAAAATAATCAAAAGTATGAAAGGCAACAGTTTCTGTCATAAGCGAACGAGTCTGGTTCTGGTTACATGCTGTGGGTAGATTGGCACGACGAAATAGGATTTTTCCAGTTTTGATGAGGCAAAATGGAAATATTCCCCCATACTTACATGGACTGAATAAGTCTTGTAGATTTAAACATATAGCCACTGGTGTATTGATTACCACCGGAATACCATGGACAACTGGTCTGGAGCCATATACAATCTGCCTTGTGTCTTGAGACCGTTTCTTTTCGGTCTAGGGAGCAAACTGGAGTAATTAAAGCCAGTGGGATTAACGCAGGTCTGCGACTTGATATACGAGTTCTTTTACATTCCATACGGGAAATAATGAAATCACTTGGCCTCTTGTCGCCATCCTGCCAATAAGGAGAAGATGGGCAGCGGCTGATATGCACATATCTTGCATTCAATAGCATGGTGAAAACGATCCTTACCGCAACGCAAATGGCCGATTATTCATCTCATACCAGAAGTATTCTGAAAGTTTGAACTGGCTGTGTCTTCTTTACATGGTGTCTTCCAGACACGAAAGCAAGAGTGATGTATTTGTTTTATTGCCAGTCGACCGACTATAATGAGACACACTGCTACACTAGGGAGAGTCGTCCATTCATCATTGTCAGCCTCGACTAATTCCTCTACAACCAACAAAGCCATATCTAGGAAACTGCAAACTTGTAAAGGCGGGTGTGGCATACGATATTCGTATCGTCTCCGCTTTCTTACGGTAGATCACGTTATGTCTGTGTCGATAGCTGATACTTGATGGCAGACTCACTTTTCATAGAAACCGATGCAGTGCCGAGATTGCGCATTACTGTACCCATAAATCCACGCTGAATATTTTGCACGATTGAGTTTCAATTTGGTATTTTCCTGCGTTAATGAGGCAGGGAACAAAACCGAATCGGACGAGCAAAATTTACGCCATTCGTAACGACATGCCGGAAATCGGACTGTAATCATCGCAGGGGGCCGACCCGAAGGCGGTAATTGAAAATATGATTTACACCGAGTCTCAACTTGCTAATCTATCATTCCTGGGGGTGTTTATTCTAGAAAAGATGAGACCACTAAGCCTATTGATTTTCGATCGGAGTGTTTCCATACCAAGCTAATGTCCACAGCTTCTAATTTGTTGGCGGTTTCGTCTGAAGGGATAAGGAATCTCAGCAAGGAAGTTGTGATGTGTAGAACATGGCGCGAGTATTTGCTAAGCTCTTGTTGTAACAGACTGGAGCTGTTGATCCGAGCGTTCTTATTCACATTGCATTCACTGTGGCTTCAAGTAGCCAAGGATTTCTTTTTCCGATGACTTGGAATCGTTTTGGCACAGACATTCTATTTTACTTTCGACTATTAAAGATGCATTGCCTCCATCAGTCACTTAGTCAAGCAAGAAAAGCTCCCTTAATTAGCATCTAATGATACTTTTTATAGCAAGTCCGCACTCGCTCTGTTTCCAACCGGTGCGTTTTTTATATAATTTTCAGATTTAATGAGGCTTTTCGGAGGTTTTGAGAAACGGAGCCGTAGATCAAATGAATTCTTTCAACAAACGTAAAAAAACCCACAGTCACGTCAGTTTGAAACTTTGAGGGCAAATTATTCTTTAGAATTTCCTTTCATCCCATGGGTTGCTGGGTCGAAACAAGACAGTCTAAGAGCCAGAGGATTTCAAGACTTTGGTAATGGTATCGAGTTGTAGATTGATCGGAAGCCCCGTTCTTGGGAACCATGTCACCTTGGTGGGAGACAAATAATAGACCTTTTGTCCACTAAATGGGTCTGGATTTGTTATTGTCGTTAAAAACGGCCCCGGAAGTTTCTGGAAAGCGAATTTTAAAAATTGTTGACGTTTCCGAGAAGTGATTTTTTAAAGAAATGTGATCCTAGAAAATAGACCCTTAAGAAATTCGGGATGAGTGCGAGTGAACTGCAATAGGTGCGTCTTGGGGCTTCTATGGGGAAAACGTAAGTGTTGGAAGAAGAAATTATTGAAAGTCAACAGTGATATGGCCATCCTATGCACTGAAGACGAGACTCCAGATTCTAACGGTACTAGAAGACATGTCAACAGCAAGTGTAGTTCGATCTGCGGTACTGGCTTTACGAAACTCCAGAGTGAGTGAGTTAATAATGTGTAAAACCTTTCAAAGGGGATTGAAGTTAATTCACTGAGAATTAATTCTGTAATTTGGGTCAGCCTAAAGCGAGACAAGGACATCAGTTCAGAACATAAAGGACATCAACCCAGTATATCATGTAGAGCCAATTTAGGAAAAACATTGCTCCATTTCACGTTCACGTCTAGACGATGAAATTGACACCCTTTGTGACATAGAGCTATTGTCTCTGTATAATAAGGGCAAGCAATAGCGGTGTATTGATCGTATCATAACGTGAACACGTACGACTGTGTTAATTGTAACATATGACTGTGTCTAAACAATGGACTTTGTACATGGCAAAATTCAGTGTCTTCACAAATCGTCGACACAGAAACTGGCACTCTCAGCTTCCAGTGGTCTTTAATATGGTATGAATATAATGAACGGATTACATTCACACACTTCACGCAATTATCAGACTCTACAGCAGTATCAGGAATCACAGCGTGATATCCCAGCGTCTTCACTTATGATCCATGTTGGGTTATCTCCCTTTCCCTGTTGAAGAAGAAGCTCATTAGGTTTGTCTCAGTCCAACGGTTAATTCGTGTGTGGGGGTAGATATGCCGAGTGGATCGAAATGGAACTATTTCTACCCAGCCCGAGACTTCTCCATCATCTCTCGACATCATCTTTACCTCAATGACGGTACGAATGTCACAAAGATCGTCAAAATGTCCATCAGCCGGAAACATACTCAAATGTATTTTGATTGTTGAATGTTGAAGTAAATTCACAAAATAGGTAATTGCGAGTAAAGTCATATGTCTTTATCATTCATTTTCATCACAGTGTATTTTCAAAGAAGTTGGGAAATGCGGACGATAAGCAGCGCTGTGAGGAGACTGAAGACGATTCCTAAGTGCAGAATGGCCCACTTGGTCGGTCCTAAAATAGTATTTTACATCCATTTCGGAGAGAAAAGAAGTTATGCGCTAAATTGGCTTAAAGTCATTTGGAAAGTAACTCCGTGACTCCAAAAAGTGCCATGCAATGTGAAAGAGGAATTGGTTTGGACCAAAATGCCTGTTACACAAGTCGCGCTGAGGCCGAAGTATAATTTACGCTGTGCTCACGTAACAGGATGGAAAGGTCACCGTTATTTCTGTCCCTCATGTTTGATTCTTTGATTCTTAATCGATTCTTCGTGTTCTGAGCATTGTTGAATAGTGTGTAATTCATTTGTACTTTGTGCATTCCAATTATGTTGCAAAAAAATCCCATGACAACAGTGTTATATAAATCATATAACAAAACCCACGTATTTGTGACTATGATTCTAAACGAAAACTTTACAAAACATTGATGCAATAAAATTGTTATTGAATTGGTTCCTGTTACCAGGAAGCAGAGTATTTAGTAATTAAAACGTTTGAACATATTTGAATATTTCGTTATGTCGGTTCATGCAACACTCCAGCACAAATAGGCCAGCTTATGCACTCAAAAACAATGCTATTTTATTTGAAAAATAATACTTTGACATTTTCGTGAAAAGACAGCCATTGTCTGTCAAAACGGTCCTTACTCCAGGCCGTAGAGAAGCAGTCTGTTGATCTGTTGTTGTCCTTTGATTGCTTTGAAACGACAATTGACGTTCTTGATTCCATAAAAAGCTAGACTCCAAACGGTTGCATTGCGTTTCTTATCAGGGAAAGTATATGTCTTGAAGCAGCAAACTGGAAATACTGTTGTCTTTTGGAAACGAAATTAACTTAGCAACACTCATATTAACAACAAAAAATATATCTTCTAGGCAAGACTCTAGTCTTTTAGACTTTAAACGACTTCATGATGACATATTTATCTCTTTGGTGCAATTGTCTTTCTCTCAGTGAATAAACACTATTCAGGATGCATTATAACTGTCTATATAGTTAATGTGTATATTTTAATGGAAGTATGTATATGTATGTTGTATGGATATAATTCGTCTTGACCTGAATATAGAACTTAAATGCTCCCAGTATCTAAGAAAGAGAATGACACATTAATGGTTAACTGAAAGCATTTATTTGGAAGAGAAATGGAATCATATATTAATATGACATAACATGCCAACAGAATGCTTTGGTTCTGACAGTAAAGCCACATGGTGTGTAACACTAATTTTCACATACTCATTTACAGCAAATTCATCTCACAGTATAGTGAATACACTTACATATTGCATAGAAAAGTGTGAATTATCAACATTAGCTTGTGATATGAGACCATGAGATTACATGAAATAGCTCTGCGAAAGCGAGTGAATGAGTAATTGAGTTAACCGCCTATTGCATCAGTATTTCAGTTACAATGTGGATACCAGTAAGACTGCAGAATGTGCAGTAGAGACTGTGAGCATATTTACATGTCAAAACCAGAATGACAGTATTAAAATATTCTGAACATTATATATTATCAAAATGAATATGGGAACATACTTACCAAATTACATACAACACCAGTTAACCAGCCTTTGTATCTACCCTTATTCTCCGTATGATCTACAAAAAATAGGTTCATTCACATTTATTTCACTAACCATTTACACTTGTTTCAAATAAAATACCCTTCACTTTGATCTCTGATGCTACAAACACACTGGAATTCTGAATTACTTGGTACACAATGCTCGCTGATCTGCCAACTGGTCATCAAAGCGACGACATTACAAGGTTGAAGCATAATGGACTTGAGCAACGTCGAGCAGAGCAGGACCCTCTTTTCCTAACAGGCCCCTCGTCCCTGTGGAAGCCATGTTTCAGTGGAGAAAGAACGACAAGGGTTTTCAAGAGCGTGTCCATGACAGTTGAGCGTAGCGTGCAACAATGGGAGGCGATGAAGAATGTTCTGGTTGTTGATAAAGTGGTCATGACGCTCCCAGAAAAGCCGATGGTCAATAGTGACTGTAATTCCGCTGTCGACTCATTGCTGCTCTGTTGTTGATCCCAGGGGCTATACAATTATGGCACTTGTCCAGTCCTTGTTCGCTGTAGCACTAAATTACAGGTTGAAAGACCCGTCTATAAAGGCTTAATAGAGGAGTAGCTCCGTGCCAATGGTAAATGGTTCGATCCGGAATGGATCCTTACACGGGGGCGTGTTATGATCGTGTGAAGTGGTGATTTAATGATACTGTTCAACCTCTGATGGTATTGAACATTTGACAATATTTAAATGCACTGATACATAATAAGATAAACAGGCATACCCCATATAGATATGGGTATTTAGTTTTGTTTTTTCAAGACACAATCAACAACATTAAGAGTAAAGAAAAATATTTTGACATTTGTGATGGTTAACGCTATAATAATCTTTACACAACAATAATAGTATTATATGATATTTACAAACACATCAAACGCCGTGATCTTCCTTGACAAATATTTAATTTAACATAATCAACCAAACATGTAATATAAAAGTATCACATTACAAGTAAATCTCCATTATATTTAGATGTTATTTCGGGAAAGTTAATGAATATTTCACCAACATCATCAGCGTCTAATGAATGCTTATCCTAACATTTGAGGAATTCACAGGCATCGAATAACCTTGGATAAATTACTACAACTAAATATCGAAGCCCTGAGAGTCAACTTATGTGAAAAAGTAGTACATGCCTGACATAGTGTTTAACGTTTAACAGTAGCTGACCCCATCAGATATCGTGTTCATATCATGGCCTCATTTAATGTAAGAACCAACATTATGTGACAGAGAGATAAGTGGCGTGAGAATTATAGCAAGCAATAGTGTCGATATACACAGGTATTGGAACAATGGAGATCTACTGTCTGGATGTATTTCGAGTTAAATGACAACAAGTATTGCGACACTAGCTAATCCGGCACACTGACGTACTGACATAAGAGGGTCAAATAGTCATCTTTCATCATACGGTACATGATCTAATTCATTATAATGTCACCAGAGTGGGAATGTCAAGGATTTTCCGTATATATAATATATATCGCCTCTGCACATAGCAAAAACAGCAAAGACGTTTGTGTGTCTGCTTACGATTTAACCAACCAAACTTCAGTCTCGCTCTTTGACAGGGTCCTATCTCGGTTAATGTGAAACGTAGGCGTCTGGAAATGTGATATTCGGCCCAGGATATATCGAACACTCTGGCCAAAATGCCAGGAATGTTGTGTGCTAGAACATGCACAGTGAAAGGCTGTAAAGATGGTGGATTAGCTTCTTGGCCCCGAAGCCTCGACGGGCAATGACAGCAAGATAAAAAATGAGATACTAGTTTCAAGAAGACTGACCTTCACTGGAACATTGGCTTCGAAAAATCGGTTTTATCGAACACGTGTCACTTTTAGGATAGTAAATGCTTATCGCGGAAGACAGATGTCTGTTTTAAGGAGATATTCTGGTAATAAATGCAACGATAACCAATATTGGATGAAAGGACTCCCTTTTGTAGCATGCCTCTGTACAATATCTTGAATGTGTTATTGGAAACCGAATATATAACTGACCGTTATGGTGTCTACGAAAAATGTCCAAATCTGATTTTGGAGAGTTTTTTTCGTGATTACAATTTTCGTTTGGTCGGCTGGAATGAATGACATCTCGTATATATCGAGACCTCACATTGAATGTGACACCATGACGAAAGTAATCTGCTTTTCCGTGTCATCGTTTTCAACCATTTTAAACCTTCACTTATCAAAGTCATGATTTTCAAAACCTGGAGGACTTGAAAAATGTTCAATCCCAAGATGCATATAAATGATGTCTAATCAATAGTTTTAATTCCAAAGTACATCTGCTTGAACCACGATTTAAATTTTGACTTTTTAGTTTTCATTTTAATATATTTCAATCAAGCAATTTGAACTGGATGGTGTGATGGGGACATGGTTGTATTGCACGAGATACTGATATGTCCATCATGTATGTACATTTCACAACGACACCTTAACTAAATAATGCATTCCAATCATCATGAATATGTGGATATGTACAGACGAAAAACGGAATTTCAGTTGAATGTAATCTTCGTTGTGAGGGAACATATTAGCAGTTAGCCAGGTGCAGGTGCGCGTGAACTGCCGGGCGTTGTTATGGAACATAGTCGACAACATTACAAGTAATCGAAAGTGACAAACAAGTAGACGATAGAATAAAGAACACTCTCAGATCATGACCACAGACCAGAGCAACCATTCGATGGCCTGTATGGTCGCCTCGTAACAGCAATGAAACTGAGGACAAAATCTGTCTCTTGACCGACATACATATCTGCGCACAATCAATAGAGGAACGATAAACATAAAACCCCAAACAATATCACCGTTCAATAATGATGATGGAAAATTAAATACTCTTGTGAGAAATACATTTCGACGAAAACTAATGCCGGCACACTTGAAAGAGGCCATTTTTAAGCCCATATGTTTATATTAACACTAGCAATGAATAATACTTTTTAACATAAAGCCATCACGTTAATAATTTAAGTCCATAGCACGTTGTAAGCGATAACCAATATTTCAACATATGGTTGAGTTGCAGGCGGAGATACACCCTTTTGATAAAAAAGAGGAATTTAGACCTTAAGTTTTGGAATGGGCAGATGTGTAATTGTAATAACAAAAAAGGAATATTTCACAATTATCATTATATGACATAAACTCATTCGAATTGAAGCTTTGACTTGAACCGGGATGTGCGTATGTGTAGCGATACAGATTTCCAACATGGACAGTTAGGGCATGGGGTTTCCTTGTTATTAAACACACACAAAATTCCATATATTTCCGTACTTTAAGCTCGTCCCGTGACATGATAAAGGTATATTTGAACCGAAACATTAGTAATGTTTCAGGACAATAATAGTACTATTTGTCTCATTTCCCCAAGTATCTAGTCATGTATTCAAAAGCTAATCTATTACAACACGTTATTTTTATTGATTATAGTTCTGGTGTCACATGGGGGGATTAGAGTTTGATATTGCCTAACGAGGAATTGTCCATATCACATTCATTTACGACTTTGCGTCGCCTCATTGTCGTTGAGCACGTGGAGGCCGCATTACGGCACATATGTCTGCCGCACTGGTCAGGATAAATGAATCTGTTCATCTGTTAGAGGATCGAACGATATTAGCTGACGATCTGTTGGCTCCTTGAATGAGCACTGAAACAGACAGAAATAGGAATCAATTCTTCGTTACAATGACCTGGTACCAAATGCCGACATATGTTGTGCCAACACAGTTGTAACTATCAATTTGGTAATACAACACGTATGCGGTTACATCCGAGGGAGCCTAAAGACGGTTATTTGTGAGTGATTTGAGTATAACTCTTCTATCGCCTTATGTCAGTTAAAACAAGGACAAATGCAAAATGAGGCAGCTTGTTGACATAAACTTCTTTATGGAACAAAATTCGGATATGACACCTCGCGGCAAACCCTGTCACGACGAATTGCTGTCTCTTTAAAGCATGATATTAACGCATACGTTTGATGATGAATTGTGAAACATATCTGAGACGATTAAAATGAAACCATGAAACATTTTCGCCACATGAACCTTCAACAGCCTTCAGCTCAAAAGGACAAAAGGAACAGGACAGTGAAAACCTTTTTGGAAATGGTGGTGCATATGCAAAGTGAAATCAACGACCCGAAATAAATAACTTATCGGCCATATGCACGAACACACATGCATACACACACACACACACACACACACACACACACACACACACACACACACACACTGACACACTGGGGAAGTGGGACGGGCATCTTTAACAAAATGTTACAGTACTTGAATGAAAACGATATCACTCGTCCCTAAATTTTGCTGGTTGAATATCAAATGGTGGCCCATTCATTAGTGTACAACAGGTTCAACTAAAACATTAGTACTCCACCGTTCCGTTTTCTTCAGCCTCTGCTAATGGTGATCGCGGCAATCGTGTGAGTTCTCTCCCTTTCTGTGGTTCTACAGCCGCATTGTCCTTCGTCCTTGAACCGCTCTGAAGAGCAAAAACAACATTTATTTGCACATACTACGTTTACGGTGATAAAGGTGACGAAGTGTTAAACGTGAAAACAACACAATGTTTGTGTCATATTTAACCAGTGTACACACGTGTGATTGACTATAACTTTGCAACTAAAGTGAAAATAAGTACCGTATAGTAATACAAATTTCACGAGATCCAATAACAAGTAGTTTATTAACTTTTGTGAACGTAGCACCAGCTTCGAGCGAAATTCAGCATATATCTTACACATGCATGAGGTTACCCCAATAAATCGTACTATTTCTTATTCCAGGGGAAAATCAATAGTTTTCATAATTAGATTCCAATACATCATCTTAGGAAACCTATTGTCAAGGAGAAATGCAGCAACCAAACTTCAAAGATTCGCACCTTAAAGGATCTTCCCCGGAGTTTGTTCTTTATCAGGAAGTCCATAAACGCCACGAGAATTGCCAGCACTAAGCCGCTGATGAGGATATGGAATATCCCTGACACATTGCTCAGTGTCAGAGCGCTGGTGGCGGTGTCCTAAAATTGACATTACTATGTTTTATGAGTTGCGTGAAACACATACATATGCAACATAAGTTTAATACAACGAGAAAGGACAAAATGTCATATCGGATTTACAATTTGAAGTGTTTTCAAAGGTACCCACATAAAATCTCGCTTAAGATTTTGCGGTTGTTTTCTGGCTTTTGCCTTAAACGTATTTCACAAAATACATTTATATTCGCTTGGAATGATCAAAGAAAATTATCAAATCCTCTGTTTCTTTCAAATCTTCCACCAGAATATGAATACAAACGTGTTGAACTTTCGACGGTTTATTTGACAGTCAGACTGAAAACTGGTTATCCCCCTGAGCCCTGTCTACATTTGGAATTGACACGTGCATGTCTGTTTCACGGTAAGGGTAATATTGGATTACGCTCTCTATCCACAATAGAGACAAGCGAAAACACATATGCAGGTTGACTACATCAATTTTCTAATGTCAGCAAATTCAGTTGGATACACAGACTGGAAACTTACAAACATGAATAATTTTGCGATTTCAAACATGTTCTTCCATTCCTGAACTCATTTACGTCAGATGTGTCTTAAACAGTCGTCTTTGTGTCACGAAATTTTACGGATACAGAAACCAGTTGTTCCTTCACTAGCAACTTATGGAATTCCTGGAGAATTGTGAAAGTGCGAGTTCACTCATATTATAAGGGATGACATAGACTTTATGGATCATCAGTTTCTTTATTTTAATAATGGCGATGTTTCAGTATAGGTTCTTGTAGTGTTTTAAGGGCTCATGACAGGGACATCACAAAATATGTGCATCATCAAGGACAGTCAAAAGATGTTTATACTTGACTTGAGAGTCACCTCGCCATCCCAGAGGTTGAAAGACCCACACGTGGCTGAAGTATGTTGAAATAGAATTACCCACACGTCACCACTATAATACTGACTGAATTCATGAATTTGAAATTCTTGTACCCACATCACCCCCGCCCTCCCTAAATATATATGGAACAGAAACCAGAGTTCCAGCGCCTGCACCCAAGCAGTTCTTTGAAGGAGCGTTCGGAAGCTCACACTCATATCAATCTCATTTGTGAAGATTAATCTCGTCAATGACATCGGAAGATTTTTACCCTTATCATGTTCAGGTTGCAACTGAGAGTGGATTAGAAGCAATTTAGAGCAGGTATTATATTCTCGTAACAAACCACACTGCTTGACATATGTCAGTGTCTGGAACACTTCCCGGATATGTTTGGTCAGGCATCAGGAAGTCCATTGTCAACCCTTAAAAGCTGTGTTAATATTCTACATCCTTTTCAACGTTTTGGAAAGAGAATTTTATTTGTTCTCCTCGTTTCATTTATTTACAATTCATTTCGTAAACTTTATTTTGCCGCGACATGATAAAAACTATTATTACTTTTGATAGAGCTTAACACACGCGTCAGTTTAACATCTAAGCTATACAAAACCCATGGATTTTTCTTAATATGCGTGTGTAAAGTGTCGAGTATGACCATGAGTGTTTGCGCATATTTCACAGTCTATTGTGTTATCACAAAATAAATATTAATAGAAATTCAGTCTTCAATGACATGTTACTTTAAATATTATTTGTTCTTTGCAAGCTGGAACTGACGTACTATGTAGCACATTATAGGCACATTAAGTACCGATACGTTGAACATAACCACAGGAAACAAGTGACATGTTTTCTTCGAAACTTCACCTAGAACCTACATACAACAGTCATGGCGTCCAGTAATTTGTCTCAGCTATGCTCATGCACTGCTCCATAATGATCAACGATGTATTCAAACCGCTGCTCCCAGAGGCAATCCCGAGACATAAAACAACTCTAAAGGGTTGGAGTGTTACTTGATTGGCATGTAGGTGATCGACTGCTACAATGCACTGACCATCTTCACCATTAAGATCTGGGGCAAATATTCAGACCAGAATGTTTTATTTTGATGCTTCATCGTTCGCCATGATTACCTTGCCTCCACCTTCCTTGCCACACTGACCCTTATCGTACCACCATTTCTGCTCCATCTTGTGGAGGACCCCCACCTCCCGCAGTTCCAACACAGCTATATTTATAGGATCCCTGCAAGAGAAATGTCATAATGGCTTTCACTACATTGACATTTAACATTTGTTTACCCGGGTTTTCGAAAACTTGAAACATTGATATTTAATCTCTGTCTGACTGTGAATGCCATGGTTCTGTGTGAGCGGCTGCTGGGGAACAATAGTTCCCCATAATTCATGAACGCAACGTTTCATTGAGGCATGTATTGAGTACACATTGGACGCCCGGTGAATCATCACTAATGTATGCACTATACTTTAGACATTGTGGGATTCCAACAATGGGCTCTGGTCAAATCATCTATTTTTGAAAAGTTACTCAACCACCTCATAGGTTTGTCAAGCTCGGTGACATAACTGGCTGCGAGGTATCTAGGAGTTGTTCAACATATTATTTGGTCAAGGGTCAGGTATATCTAAAGCGCAGATGCGAAATCACAAACCATTTATGCTTCAAATACCTCGAATTATTGACTGCTAAAATTAATAAAATATTATCACCTTAAACGTACATGTGACTAAGTATGGTTTTACATCGTTGTAATCAATATCCCAGCACTATCACGATAGGTAACACCAGAAATGGACTTCACACACTGTACTAATATGGGGAATCGAACCCCGGTCCTCACAGTGACAAGAGGACGCTTTAACAACTCGGCTATGCCACCGTCCCAAACGTACAAGTAACATGCATTAAACGTACGAATGGTCAAAATGACCAGATACATTCCTTAAACAAATTTTATAATAACAACCTGCTATAATGTAAACTAACGCACACACGAATAGCACATCTCCCGTTCTGTGATAGTGTAAAAAATAACCAGCGTAAATGTTTGGAACAGTATGATTTTTTGTGTCACTCACTGGTCACAGGCCGTGTTGTCGAGAGACCACGCATATTGTGCCCTGTTGCACTGTCTATTGCCATGTTGCCAGACAATGTCTATTTCAAAGGTTGTGAATAGTCTAAGTCTCAATGCTAACTACGTGAAACGTTGCTGTGGACATTACAACGTTGATGGGATTGGTACATTTTAGACATGTCATACCTTAAATCGGAGCCTAGTGCTGTAGCTATTCCATAGCCCTTGGAGTCCAGATTACGCCCGACCTTCATAGTGTTACATGGCTTTCGTTGGTTAAAATACTCGTTCATGGCAGACTCCAGCAGAAAGGCGAACTTTCCTTTAGATGATCTCACTCGCTCCACACCTTCATCCACCTTGGACACAAAGGACGAGGGCACAGCATCCATCATGGAGTTCCACATCTGCTTGTACACCGTCACCTCAGAATCCTGCAGCAAAGGAGTGAGTAGGTGAGTGAGTGAGTGAGTGAGTGAGTGTCGGGTTAAGTGAAAGGGTATGTCAGTTAATGAAAAGGGACGCACCTCTGCAACGGGGGTGCGGTGGGCGACCTGGCTAATGCGCTAGACTAGTGATCAAGCGAGGTTGAGGTGTCGGGATGAGCCCACCTGTGACCGGGTGTAAAGACCTTAGAGTCAATTTTGTGTGTAAAATCTGTCAGTGTTGTTGCAACCCCTAGTGTACAGTACCGAATCCGTTGGTATATGACCAGATGGTGGCCACATGAATACGTGCAAACACCTAGTTGCGAGTACAGCAACGTGCAGTGAACTTGGACAAAGTACTGTGACTAAGTGTCCAAGTCCATCCAGCTGTTAATGGGTACCTCGTTAGGATGTGAGAGCCATAATAGCTCGGTGCGCCTATTGGCTGCAAGAGTTGTTTACTCCCCAGTTGAGACTGATAATACGATGTGTTGTTGAGATTGGCATCCAGTGATCGAGGGACAAAATACCAGCGCTTTGACCATGCACTAGTGTGTGGATATGTGCGTTATATAAATATCCTACCCATATCCATTTGGCAGTACCACCCGTGTCCCATAACATGTAACAAATAAAAATCATGCAACGAAAAGCAAAATTACACATGTATACTCGGTCTCGATTACCTGAGATGTATGAACGTTTCAAACACCATGCGGTAAAGGATGCTAACCCATATGGTTATTGTCATGGCATTCATTATTAAAACCCACGAGGAGTATCCGTGACATCTGGTAAAAGTAAATTATTTAAATTCGGAATATTTTGTCATGTCGGGGCCTATACGTTAATAGGTCACTTTGACCAGGTGGGTTGTGTATGAATTACGGAGAACATCTGACAAAAGTGACTCTATTTCCGCATCATCACTCCTCCGCTTTCACACAAATTCACCCAGTGTCTTCAGGATCCGACATGTCTTTCTCCATTAATAATTTAAGGTCATTCACCGTTTTCCAAATTTTCGTGTACTTCAGATTTCCTCGAGGGTGTGTTTCCATTAGTTGTTGCCTGTCTTTTGTCGAACCACCTGCGCCTATTTCTGGTTGGAAATGACATTGATCTGAGGTCACTGTCAAACTGTAATATGTTGCTCAGTGTTACCAGCGATGCTAATGTTGGTAAAGAACCAACATCTGCCACAGCAACCTCCTCCTGTTCTGAAACACGTCATCTTCATCTCCATCATTTGTATTCAGCGTGTTCTTGTCCGTGTCAAGGTCGTAAAACGTACATTCAGAATGCTTCATTGCCTCCCCTTGTCCATCACTTAGTCGAGAAGTCCATTATTTTGTTTCCATCTAGTTTTTTGTGGAATTCTCAACAGAATGAAGCCTTCTGTATGTGGGCAGCTTCAAACTCTCTAGGATGAGTAGGATACTAACCCATTTAATTTAATTGATTGGCCCAAACATCATATTCTAAATATGGACTTTGAAGTTATTTCCTGGAATTATGTGGACGTTCAGAGGCTCTTCGTTTATTATAATCTTATCAACTGCCCTCCTTATAGCTTGTCAGCTTATTTCTGTATGCTAAATGAGATGGCATGAACGGAATTTGATTGTGTTTAGATCAGCTAGATTTGCCAGTTTCAGTTTCTATCATAACACTGATAAAGATTCTGTAAACATGGCCTTTTCGCATGAGATTAAGAAAGAATCGAATAATAGAAATATTTTCACCTTGTTTATACTTTGCTGATGCACGCCCCAGGCATGTAGTCATGAGAGTCTGTAGGATGCATTTAACATCACCCTTGCCTTTGTCTTTTAAATATACTTCTAAGCACAATAAAACTAATTCAAGCATTCAGAACTGACAACAAACTGGTCTACTGAAATGAACATCAGCTTCTTGAAGCATGTAGTCGAAATAGAAAATATTACGTTATTAAAAGTTGCTAAGGCACAAAGGCTGACATTTGTCTAACCATCCATGATATGGTGCTGAATGTTTACATAATCAAAACATATACGCCGATCGCTGGGATGGGATTCAGACACATTATCATGATGAGACGGTTCTCAATTTCACGCAACCTTTCTATCGTCTGATACTCACATTTGCATGTGAATGGTAACAGCTACCAGCATATACATGTCCGCCGACAAACATAGCCGTAGGGATTTAAACAGTCTAAAACTGACACATAAAAAATGACTGTCCATTTTTTACCCGATGCAATAAAAATGAGCGTTTGTCGTATTTTTCTATAAAATCACGGCTTTGAAAAATATTGATAAGAATATAAAATATCTGGTATTAGTTCCTCATTGATAGAAAGGTTCATCTTGAAGACTGTAAAGATGTAGCTTTAACGAACCATCATTTGACTCTGAGAGTTCACAGGCTCCAAAGGCGCCTACTAAAATGATAGTAAGGCTTGTGCAAATACCACAAACCAAAGGTTACACAAGCTTTGACGTCTTATTTCCTGGCTGACTGACAGTGCTGAATATATTGCCATTAAGTATGACATCCACGAGATATGTCACGCAATGCAAAGGTGACCAATAATAAAATTAGTTTGCCAGACAGTCGTGAGCCTTGAAAACACTCTACCCTTTTTAATTCCTTGTTAGTATACAGTAAATGACGATACAAGTAGTCTAGGTTCTTGGTAACATCACTATGCTGGCACAGTGATGAAAAATCAATACATGTGTCTGTGGTGTGTGTGCATGGAACATGGGATTGATATGCGATGGTGTCAGTGACGCTGTTAACGTCGTAATACATATTATTACTTGTATATGTTTCTTTTGAAATACGTCTGTTGTCATATTTGAAGTAAGCAATAGCATCTAAATGGATTTTAATGACAGTTAGGTGTGTGTTTGATATACACTGGTGTACATTTCTTTCAGCATCACATGTATCAGATATATTCATAGATGCAAACTGTATCATATCATATATATCAAGGATAATAAACAACAACAGGCACGGGCAGAAGTGAGAGTAAACAACGAGTATTTTTGTCTTATCAGCTTACAGATGGAAATTGGTGGACGTCATATGTGTCACAGAGAAAGTTTGTGATGGGAAGTTTTATGTCATTACGAGAAACGTAACCTGGATATTCACTACATTGTTTTGATCGGCCCTGTGCAGCTCAAACACTAACATTTTATATCTGCAGAAACACGTCCAGAGTCTGCAGATCACAGACTGAGACGACATAGGCAACTTATCGCTGAGATCAAATGGATTTCAACAGTATCCCTCCAGCATTCACGACACTGAAGACGTCACATTTGCAATCTGATCACAAATACTGCGTGCAAGCACGAGTAGTAAGCATTCTGTGGGCAATGAAAACCAACACTGCCAATGAATGAGAGCGGACTGGCTTTCAATGAATTATCGAAACCATGAATACGAAGCATAAGAACAACCTGTTGTACACATGTGTATGGTCAATATGGCTTATTTTACCCGCAAGACAATTGTACTAGCCTGCCACTTTGACACGACACCAGTGGTACGGTTGTCAGTGAAGTAAAGAGCCATGAATAAAATATAAACAAAATCTACATATAAGCTTTACCAAAACTATATTATGAAAATACATACCCTAAAAAATTCGTATGTTGAACCATTTTCCTTGGGACCATATTTAATTTCCGTTTGTTTAACGAGGTCATCCGCTGAGTCTATAGGTGTAAACATCCGCTCTATAGTGAGGAAGGCAGCCAAGTTGGCAGTGTAGGAGGATATGAGGATGAGTGTAAAAAACCACCAAGCACTCCCCACTATACGGCCGGAGAAAGATCTGAGGGCAAAGAACAAAGGCCAATGAAATGTCATAACAACCGGTTCATATACATGTTAGGTAATCCGTTTTCATTTACTGGAATTCCAAAGGACAGAAGGGATAAGATAAAATGTGTTTGACGCCATTCAAGGCCATTACCCTCATATAGGACAGTGTGTGTGCGTGTGCGTGAGTGTGCGTGTGCGTGTCCTTCGTGTGGTCCAAAGGGTAACACGGAAACCCCACCCAGACATAACAGACGGATTCTAATCCTACAATTCCAGGCAGGGTAAAAACAAGTTGTAACATTTGGAAAATAAATTAGATCATATGATAGAACATCTGAAATTTCTGACTGATGGTTTGGTAATGGCGCATCATTCTGAAGTTCCACCCACCAGGAATGGTAAGAAAGGCATACGGACGAATGATGCTCCGGTGAATACATTAACATTGGTCATGGCTTGTATATTGCGTAAATAATACAATCAGGAAACCCCATTAGACAACAATGAGAAATTTCCACTAAAAGTTAAAACCTTTTGGTAAACTTGCAACACAAACAATTTTGCCCTATTCATTGTCAAGATGATTTCTCAGACACTTTGTGAAATGTGATTTGTTCCTAAAGTTAAGTTTCTTAAACGTCTGTAACTGGTACATGAAAGCCATTTCCAGATTAGGTTCATCAGTATGCTAGCTCTTTAGTCTGGCACCGTGTATTGTCAGTTGAGCCGTGTATGAGCCAGTTGTCATTTTTGGACCGCGCACCTTCAAAGGTATCGTTACTAGGAGATAATTATTCATTAACACGTTGAAGAATCACAGGTAACATCTGGCAGAGAGTTGTTTCAATTATGGAAAGGGTTTATGTCTTTCACATTCTTTCTGTCAGACATGGTAACAGATATGTTCTAATACAGTTAAACAACACCATCACTGAATGTATGTTAGTTTGTGTCAAATTACAATACGGTTGGTGTATTTATTATTGCATAGTTGCTTGGTTTTAACAAGTCAACTGACGGGTTTCTACTCTAAAAAACGAAATTCTGAATTGAAATCAGCGATAAGCAAAGATAAAGTGATCCTGGCAATAAGTTTAAAGTTTTTCCCGGTTTCATTTGGTCCATTTTGAAGCACAGGACCTAGATTTTCGAAGGTCTCGACTATCTTAGCACTAAGAGAGCTTCCAAAATCAAGCCCTGAGCCCATTTTACGAAGCGATCCTTAAGCGTTAAGGTGATCGTCACTCCCATACTTTAACATCGACTTACGACAGGCACAGCGCTGCGATCGCCCTGTGAAACGGGCCCCTGTATCACATCCTTTATATTGAAAATGTTACAGACAAACCTTACGTGTGAACGTCCATTTGGTGTTTTGTGCGCTATGAATCAGATGTTCGTAATCATATTGCCTCAAAGATGGTCCTGTCTTCCAGAGTATTTAGGGTAAACCAGTTAGACAACCATAATACAGCCATTCAACCTCAAGGTACTTAATACCATATCCTAGTTAAGCGGATTTCTTCTTCACAGTAAGGTAGAAGAAAGTAAACCGAACATTCATCTTGACAGACATCAACCAGTCACATCCATGATTCAAGTACACCATTGTCTTACGTTCATTGCAAATCGATTTCGGAAGGTTGGAACATATACGTTGAAAGTCCCACGTTATTCTTGACTGAATATTCATCTCCACGAGACATCTTCAAGAACTGCCATCATTACCAGGCTCTGTTG
This sequence comes from Haliotis asinina, assembly GCF_037392515.1. NCBI lineage: Eukaryota > Metazoa > Mollusca > Gastropoda > Lepetellida > Haliotidae > Haliotis > Haliotis asinina. The sequence continues at coordinate 94,090,482 of NC_090281.1, forward strand.
CCACCATAAGCTGGAGCAGTGGATTTAGCTCGAGGGCGTGCGATAACTGGCTTTCAGTGCGCCGCATTAACTCTTCGTTCGGAGATACAAACTGATTAGGACTTGGATTGAACAGCTGAGGCAGAAGCTACCTTTAACCGGAGGCAGTCGTGCGTGAAATTACACAGAAAACTGGGATTAGGTCTTTAACGTGATTATTTGCTCTCTTCCACAAATCTCCACACACAGTTATCTTATTTCATTGAAGTAAACTGATTTAACTCATGCATCAAGAGTTTCAGTTTGCATAGGTGCGAATTTGTAGGGGTTTTCGTGGTCATTTGTGATTGAAACCGTTTGTGGCAGTGATCAATGAAAGGATCTTTCTCAAGATGCGTTGAAACGCCTCGGCGAATCAAATCTGGTGTATGTCTTTCTTGTAGCGACTGCAGAAGTGACCTGCACAGACGTATGAACAGTGGCGTATATTGTCTATTCACAATTATCTACATAAGGGGTCTTCACAGAGGCCTTTATGATTCATGGTAATCGCAGATTTTCGGTTAAAGGACAAACATAACTGTGCAAATTTTGGGGCACCTCTACATGGTAAGCAATGACACCTAGTCTCTCTATTTCTAAAAAGTGCCACATTTACTTGTTTTCTGTCTGACACAAGTTTGTACAGAAGGCTGGCTGTACTGTTTAAATGAGTGATTTTCGAAAAACATAAATGAGGTATCTTCACCCCCGCCACTCACACGAACACACGCACACTCCACTCAAATAAGCACTTTTGTAGTGTCGGGGTTCATGACAGTGAAAATAGTGATCTTGTTTTTCGCACAAGGATCGTTCCACTACGATGCCATTCACACAGACTTTGAAATAAGAGGAGTGGCGGTGTGGTAGTATAACGGTCAAAGCGACCATTCGTCATGCCGAAGGCCCGGGTTCGAATTCCCACGAATGTGTGAAGTCCATTTCTGGTGTCCCCAGCTCTGATATTTCTGTAATATAGCTAAACTCACTCTCTCACTCACGCAAAAAGAGGTAAATGTGACTGTTATTTTTCTCGTAGTTATTACCTACCTTGGTGATATATCTGATCCTTGTTGCATCAAGGCTCCGAGCGCAAACCACAAAGTGTTACACAACGTAAAAGCTGTACTTGCACTCTGACCTTCACCTGTGCACTCAACGTCCCATTCAAAGGGAGAAAACTTTCCCACAAGGAACAACACAAAGCTGACCGCTAAAAAGCCGAGTGTAATACATAACCAAATGCTTTTGGAGAAAGGATCCATGAAAGAAAATATGCCTGGCTTTTGCTTGTCTGGGATTTTGATCATGATACTGATTCCTGTGTTCATGAAAGGCTTGGAAAAGTCTACCACTCGCTCTCGTATTTTTGTGATCGTCAGTGGTGCAATGGCAACATCGGCTTCCTGTGGAAGAAAAAACATGTCATTTTCAATAAAGAAAGTTTTAAGAAAGTTACAATTTCGTTTTATACTTTGCCTTTCTGGTGCCACTCATAGCAATAATATCCTTTTCAGCTATGATGAATCTACATGTTTCTGTTATCCTCCATTTTGTCAAAAAGAAGATTTCCTTGGGGTCCACATGCCATTAACATTAAGTGTGAAATTGTCTCCCTTGGACAAGCTAATACCGAACCTGTCAAATTATCTCCCTTTGGCTGACATCGAAATTGATGTCTCGTTTCCTAACATTAATGATACTTTTGTTCATTTTTAAATTTATAAACAAAAAACCACAGTACATATGATATCACAATCTCTCCGTCATTTATGGAACAAAGAATATACTAAAAGTAAAATACCCAAATACAATCTTCAATTCATACTGCTGTACTATCCGTATAGGAGATGCAGCAGTAAATCACAGCAACCGCGTCTCCAATGATGTCATCATTACTGACAGAGGTTGTGGGAAGTACTCTTAACATCACCGAATTGTGTCCCTTTGGAGGACCCTTCACAGTATTGACTTTGGTGCTAGTAATAACTTCCATAATTGAATCGGGGGATTTGTCACTTCTCTGTCGTCTTAATATTGATTTTCATCATGGATTCTAATGTACCTGCATCTGTTCTATACTCAACAAACTGAAGATGTACAACTGGTCCAGTTGGTTATTAATGTTTTGAGGCAAGTGTACATGCACATTGGCTCTTCAGCCGACCATTAACGTTGGAGGCCAGACATTCTGAGTCTTGGACATGAACTTTCTTTCACTTCAGTCATTCATGCCACATTACCACTCACTATATCGCAGTTGCAATACTTTCACTCACTATATGTCAGCTGCACTACTTTCTCTCACTATATGTCAGCTGCACTACTTTTACTCACTATATGTCAGCTGCACTACTTTCACTCACTATATGTCAGCTGCACTTCTTTCACTCACTGTGTGTCAGCTGTACAACTTTCATTCACCCAGAGTTCCGTGCGGCAAACATAGTACCTCTGCCACAGGCCAGAGAGAGTGGCGAGTCATCACAACTTGCACAGTCCTTGCAGAGCTTCCATATAGTGAGTGAAAATAGTGCAGCGTAAAAGTGGTGAGTGAAAGCATTGCAACTGTCATACAGTAACAGACATGACATTGATGACAATCGTAATAATTGTACAGTTTACTATATCACACGGCAAGCTGACTGCACCTCTCTAATGAGCTCCCCGATCATGCCCGTCCACGACTTGTTATGGAGCCGTCCGCCATACTCTCCGTCTTTCACCGGTTCGATGACGTAATCAAACTTGACAAGTTCTGCTACGTGTCGGGCGAGATCGACACAGTAGCCTTGGAAACGGTCATTTCCAGTACATGGGGAGCCATTGGGTGGGCAATCCCTTATGACAAATGGATCAACCTGTGAAGGACGTTATACCCACATATTAACACCAGCCAATTACAGACAGTACTCGTATAGAATGATTACATTGATTAATATTTTAGAATATGCATAAATTTACATACCTCATCAAACTTGACAGCAGCCTATTGTTAAACCCTCTTTCGCTAACCCTACCCGTGAGGATCCGTGTTAGAATAGGTCTTCTGCAACTCACGCTTGCCTAAGGGTATCGGGTGGTCAGGCTCTCTGACTTGGTTGACACATGTCATCGATTCCCATTAGCGCAAATCAGTGCTCATGCTGTTGATCAATGGCTTGTCTGGTCCAGACTCGACTAATTACAGACCGCCGCCATGTAGCTGGAATTTTGCTGGGTGCGGCGTAAAACTAAACTTACTCGGTAACTAAATCCATCAACACCATAACATGATTTTAATGAACTTGTGGAGCTAAAACTGACCAAACCACTGTGGCGAACTCGCAGGGTCTTGATAATTCGACACACCAGAATTTTTTTCAGCCATATGTTTTCAAACTAGTTTTCTTGCATGGTATTTTGTAGCGCGTAAAGGATTTATGGAAGCATGCAAATGTTTCCCATGCCCTGACCAGTATGGTGGTGACTATTCTGGTTCTGTTTGCTGGTAACGGGAACGTCTCCTTCTCGGGTCGAGCCATGCTTGTGTTGAAGCCGTCAGACTTAGACCAGGTGCCTACCTGCAATACACGTGCCATTTTACACAGGAAGAAGGAGTGTAAGTTGCTGTTCCAAACTAAATCCTTTGGACGTGAAAGTATCCTTGATTCTCATCGATTGAGACCATCCGTGCGGTTTTATCCCACAACGGCTCATAAGACTGATATCACGTAAAGTAACTATGTTTATTGTCTCCTGAACTTTCGTTTCGTAAAAATATGAACTTGTAAAAATATATCTTTTTTGTGTGCGGGGACTGTAAGATCTTCTACAACTGCATGCACCTGTTCCACAAACCAATGATAGCACTTAGGCTCCTTTACTTTGACGAAAAATTAATGAGAATACAAAATGAAAGTAGCGTTGTTCAGAATGACTCCAACCTCATATTAATGTTAACAGACATTGGCATATAGTAATTAGATACACGGACCTTTCTCAGTTTCTTTTTATACTCCAGCTGTAGCACATCCAGTTTGTGACGTTGTCGGATACCACTCGAGTGGAAACCAATCTTCTTGGAGCGTCCCCGTATCTTGACCTGCACGGAAAAGATAATAATGTATGGAATAACAAAGTTAGTTTACATACATGCCACCTGGTTTACATGCAAACAAATGATGTCAATCATTGGATTGTCTTGTTATTTTTTAAAAATAATGCTTATTTTTAAGCCTAGAACCCAACGGGATGATGTTCTCTGGCGTTACATCATTACCTTAGTTTCAAAGCTTCTGTTATGCGCTAAGCGCGACCGTATAGGTCCGTACATCTTCTTTTCAGGTACCTATTGTAAACAGATGGGTCGACTGGGTGCAATGTGGACGAAGTGCCTTGCCGAAGGAACACAACACAGTATGAGACTCAGGTCACAAATTATGGTGTCTCCACCGGGATTAGAACCCGGATCTTTGGCGTGAGAGGCCAGCATGCTAACCACTACATTACTGTTTACCGACAGTCCAAAGAAGAGTGGGTTGTTGGGAAGCGACCAACAACAAACGTACAAACATGCATACTGCACTTCATCCATATGACACAAGTTCCTCCTTCACAGTGCTATTCGCGGCGTCTATGAATCGTCATGGCAATAAACATCCCCATGCCCACCCTAACACAGCCCTAAAAGCATCGAATGGGGTACAGGTTTGTATGTAGTGTGAATATAAGTATAACAGAGTTGAACGATACCTCACATAAGTCAAATTTGCTGAGCGAATGGGAAGGCTTTATTGACGGTTTCAGCTGCATATTAACTACTTGACGCCTCGATGAACGGTTGGTCACTGGATTGTCTTGTAAACACTAGGGTATATACATGTTGCTGGAACATCACTGATCGTTGCGCTAAACGAACCAACTCGTCATAACGTACCGGCCAAATGACCGTCCCAGAGACTTTGTCATGAGAACGTAACTTTTTTTGCTGGAGTGACGTTCTGTGACGATCGGGAATGCTGTTGTTTATCTTTGATCCTAGCATGCCTCGGCGGAACCTCGCAATTATTAAAGGATGGTGCTCGATGAATCGGGAACACAAACCGAACATTCATCATACATCTACGCGAGTGGATGATTTGGACCTTTGGTAATGTGGACAATGCGACAACAGTAAACTGCAAGTAAATTTAAACTCCTTTTCCTTAATACGTGTATTTGGATAGTGTACAGTGTTGCACTGGAAAACAGTTATACACATGCACCAGATCACAGACTGTATCAATACTCATCGTCTCTTGCGTCATACATACATATGGAACACTGAAAAATTGCATCCCACGTCCACACTCCGCAGAGTGCATCTATTCGCGCGATTACGCATGTCTCAATCGTATGCATAAATCTGATGAAGGTTGGGCGTTTAATTTGTCATATCTGAATTGTAATATCAGTGTGCGTAGAGAACAAAAGCAAAGGGCACACAGCAATAATCAAACACACATTACTGGCAATGAGATATTACGTTCAATATTGCTGCACAGAAAATCAGACAAGCACGACGTAATGGCTACAAGAGTTGGTACATAAGTCCCAGGGATCGATAAAACACAGATTTTTACTTTCCTACATTTTGGAAAGATGCAGGATCACCATTAGTAAAGTCAGAATGATCGCCAATGTATATTGGTAACTAGGTCATAATGCTGACATTTATGACACATCACCTTGGTAATGGCCTTCTTGATGGTGAATCCGTGCGTCCACGGTTTGATGGGAAAGTCTCTGCACTTGACTCCCCGAGTGCCATCATTGTACACTTGTCCGTGTCGGAACGTCCGGTAGATGTCGCGGTCCGTTGGACTGTCCAGCAGCAGGTTGAACGCACGGGACACCACCTTGATTCCGTCTGCTGCCAACGCAGCTTCTGTCTGGAGAGATACAGGACATGCGGTCTTTGTTAGTCAATGTTCTTTACACTTAATGAGTGCATGCAGCTGTGAGTGAGTGAGTGAGTGAAAATGTAAGTTAACTCGATGGGGAAGAAAGCCATTCACTATTTTACGAAACATGGTTGTTAAGGCGTAGTATGTTTACTTGGACAGTTACGACAGGTCAAAGATCATCACTAGATGTCCGTTGTAACAGCGTTACATCCAACAGGGAGAATCGGGAGCATGTCGATTATTTTATGTTAGATGTATTTAGGATTATACTTTCCAAGTAAATAAGGAAATCTTTATGGATGAACAACTTGTTTATCAGGTTCGATACAGGTTCTTTGATACTTTCTTGACAACGATACAAGAATATGTGTCGGAACCTCGCATCAGCCGAACAAAGAAGTTGTTCATCCATAAACTTTGCCCTTATCTGATTCACCTACTACTTCACCCAAAGACATTTTGAAAATAACGTATAGATACTGGTACTTTTGATGGGTGGAGTCTCATCTAGGATTCGAACCCACAATTTTCACGTCACTCACAAAATCGCCAACATACAGCCATCTACTCCACTCAGCCACTGAAATGTCAGACAGCTCGTACTCCAGATGAGACACAACCCAACAAAACCACCAGTATCCTAACCTTACCGAGAATGAATTACTCCACTACCTTGGGGGAAACAACTGCAAACTTTATAACTTTATGCTTCAAACTGCTAGAAATCATATGCAAATTTTAGCGTAACGTGATGTTAAGAATTTTCTATGATTACAATAGTCTATTGATCTCACGGCAATAACCGTTTCAATGTTACGAATTTATTGGACAGTACGTCAGTTCATGTGTAAACAGTACCTGTAAACAGAATGAAATATTTTGTTTAGAACAGTTGAATGAAGTGTCTAAACTTCGATGAGTAGTATATAACATGATTACTTTTGACCGCTTTTCAAATGATATATAGTCATAACTGTAAGTAACAGAGTTAGAGGGGAAACCAGTGTCCCTTAGTGAGTGAATACATGAAAAAACAACCACAATAACTTATAAATATACATTTTAGAGTGATAGCTTGATTCTCCACTAATACACAAGTGGAGGTACTAACATCATTAGAATAGCATCAGCTTTACTGTCAAAATGATGCTTCAGTTTGCAAAACTAACAAGAACTCTAACGTGAAACTGTTGAAAAACCCCTGTTCTTTCTGTAAACAATACAGACACGGATAATCCATTTCCATCTCATTACTTAATCCATTCTAAAACGGGTTTAAAGTGTCCGTTTCCAGAGAGCCATATTCGCATTACAGTCGCAAAATCTCAGGGAAATATTGACCTAATAATAAAAGCTTTTCGACATATGTTGAAAATCGGTTTGTTTTGATGGGAATTGTTAATTAAATGGGCCCGAGGTGTACATAGATCGCCTACAAACATTAATCACTCACTCCGCTCCCACAGGAAAGTGAAATTTGGAACACGTGCTATCGAGTTAAACTGTACAAAGGCTGCTTGCACCCGTGAAATGATTCTGGAAATGGAATTAACGTGTCCTCTCTAGTCCCATCAGGCACAAGGCAACCAATACGGAATCTAAACCAGGGTCCATTATGCTATTGACATAGGAAATAGAAAACTCGTGTTCAGCTCACCGATTCTCGAAACTTCAGAGGTGTCGGTTTACCTAACCGGTTTAGGTTCCTCCCAAGGGTGCCGATAGCTCTCGTATCCTCAGACATGCTCTCCCCACGGCGAGTCTCCAGCAAACGGAAACCGGTTACGTTGACCCCTCCGTGTAGAAATGATTTGAGGTCTAGTAGTTCGATATCCTGCAATTCACAATATTGACAAAAGCGATGAATATACATGTATTGATATGATTATCGCTTTGTGCGATAAACAACAGGGCATTGATACATGAGACGTGATTTGTGTTCTGCCTACCACCGTTACTTTAATAACACTTACGTTAGAAAAGCCACAAGTACGAATCAATGATTCCTGCACGATTTGTTTTACTTTTAAAGTTCATATGTTTAAAACGTGGATATTCAATAAACAAGTTAGTAATTATGGCCAGTGCAAGTAAATCTTTAGTTTTAGCTAATTTGAGAGTCTACGTTAAAAACACACACAGTGCATCGAAATGTTCGTGACTGTGGAAGAAATCGGGTCCCATGTGAAAACGACCTCTTTTACCGCCCACGTGATTTCTGTTTTTTAGTACCTGTTTTACCAGTGAAAGATTGACAATGCGTGATGCTTAATCGTCCACGCTTCGAAAAACAAAAACGGATTCCCTCAGAGATTTGAGAAAGCAATCCACAGACACTGAAATATAATGACTCCAATGAAGAATTTGCCAACCATGTTCGAGAAAAGTCACGGTTTGTAGTCGATTCTAACACTTAAGCGAATTTTATGAATGATAGATTGGTACTGACCCACAAATGCAATTCAGCAGTGATGTGATTGACGTGAGTCTGGCAACCGGTATTAAATAGACATGGATGGATACGTTTCATGGAGAGTAAACGTCAAAATATTACGCTTTGATTGGCACCCTTTCGTTAACACCTGATTGGAATGACATTGACAACAACTCAAATAGTCTGGAGTATGGAATTTGGGCGATATTTCTGTATGTTGGAATAACACTTTCAATACCCATAAGAACTCGCTGCTAAAAGAGTCAAGTGTACAACTCCGTGTATATTTTGAGCAGGTGTTTGTTAGTTTAAAGCCTGAGTCAGCAATGCTACAGAGCACGACGCCAGAACATAATGGTGCCTGGACCAGAAACTCTAATGACTGACATCATGAAACACGAATCACTGTCGAATAGTGAGGTACAAACCAGGGGCACAACCAACGACTCTAAGGAGCAATGTATAGGTCAAGTTTAGACAGAAATTTGCTAATTGCTTCATGTTGATACAGATGCATCAAGTTCGTGTTCCACGGGTTTACCATAACATGCCATAAACTTTATGACTCTCTCTTCAAAACCTAGTAAAATGAGCATTCTCGATCATACCTCAGGTGTTTGGAGTCAAGTGAAAAATCCCATTTGTGATTTAACATGGAACTTTGATCATAGGAATACATTGTAAAACATTTTATCCTTGTGTTTGCGGGTCCGTTTATTGTTTTAGTCCAAAACTAACTGTTTTCGTTTCATTTACAACCTAACAGCCATTTAATTAATATTCCAAAGAGTGTCATGTGACTCTTGTCGATCGACGTTGCAAGGTTTAAGACCACAGTGAAAGTGAATAAACAGTCAAGCTTCCTTAACATTTTATGGTAATATGTGGAGGACATATCCAAATTTGACATCTCAGTGACGAAAAGGACGCCCTATTTCGACTTGTACCATAAGCATTTAGGTGACCGACTGACTTCCCTTTGCATCTGTTTGTAAAGGGTGTCAGTGGCTGGCAGGACCTTTTCGCGAAGACCGGGTAACTTTCTACTTGATACTGATTCATTCATAAACGCAGGCTCATGACACAGTCGGTATTATAAAATCGGCTCGGCCTTTACTACAGATTTCTTATGAATATGGAAAGGGTCTCACACGAATGTATTTAATGTAGAAATCCAACAGTTACTGAAACAGATTGTACAATGACACGTTCCTCCATCTATCATTCATGATATTCAGTGGTCCATTTAGAAATCTACGAAAGAATATAATCTTTGCTAATTTACCTCTAACGCTCTGTGAATTGTTTATTGGATAACGGAGATTACTTATCCTGAAATCTTATATACATTTGCTACAAAGACAAGCAATAGACATAACTGAGTTCAAGTGTATGTATTCAGAACCGTCTCATGACACAACTACGATCGTAATTTAGAATGTATGTAATTCCTCTTGTCTCATGAAGGCACGCGAAGGTCAAGGTCAAGGTCAAAGGTTATGGTTATGTTCGTCTCGGCGATGGAGTTGGTGTTGTTACATTAGTTATAGATGTGTTGCTAACGATTTCGAACATAACCAATAAGATCTGGCTTTCAAGCAGTGTGTAAAACGGTTTCCTAATTTTGCTGGTCAGTCGGGCTACCCATGCCTTAAAGTTACTGTCCAACAGGAAAATTCACTAGCCTGAATTTTGAATGTAGAAATTGAATTTTAATGACCAAAATATTACAAAAATAGATGAAAATGAGGTATTGTCGGTATGACCAGGGTTTCATCAGCAAGCTGCTTATATGGTGGGCATTTGTATCTGACCATCATCCTGTAGGGTTTAAAAGTTTATTATAACGTAACAAGTCGGAGAGGAATATATTTACAAAATGACGCCGTTGACTGTGGAGATTTACCGCCCTACTGGATTTTTACTAGCCACGGGCTAGTGGCTGATTTCGCACACTGCTTTCGAGAATTAACTCAATCGTGGCGCGTGTAAGGGACATTACTCTACAATGTTTAGTCCGTCGCCAAGAACAACTGACTTTGGAGTTCATAGACCCATCCTTCCAACCCTGTTATATTTAAACAGTAACATTTGAAACTGATGTCAGACACTGAACCATAGCAACTTAAATAATAATCGCTCACAAACCGGGCCCGCGATGATGTAATGATAGTCTTCTCTGTTCATACCCACGTCCACAATCTGCAAAGAAAGGCGAAAGCATGTAAAAAGTTGACACATTACAAGTTTATTTGTATTTTGTTGTGTAACGCCACACTCAGTGATATTCCGGCTATATGACGGCGGTCTGTGAATTGTGCTATCAACCAGGGATCCTAATCCGGGCGATTTATAGATTTGGGGACCTGCTGAGTGATGAGTGATAGCTTAAAGTATCTAAATATATCATCAGTGCAAATCACTTCAATGAATACGACACAAATCATGTTTTAATGTGCTGAAGGACGAATCACTCTGACTATAGTACTAATTTATCTTCTGCCTTTATATCTATATAAAGGCAGAAGATATGTCGTAATATTGGAAATGCCATTTATGCATCAGTGGAATATTTGAACCTATTTAAGTAAATAAATAAATAATTATAATATAAAAAAACAACAACCGGAAGACTCGTTTGATGGTAACATGGTCGTTTTGCTTGTTTTGTCAATAGGATATTGTTTGGGATTGAGGTTAGAAATATTTTGGTTTGTGAAAAGGGAAGTGTTCACACAAGCACGACATTGGAACCGTGATGCATGTGCATTATGCATTCAGGCATAAACTGTCGGCTTGAATGACAGTCGTTCACCTGTTTCCTGAACATTGCAGCTATGGCTGGCTTAACATAATATCAGCGACAACAAGCCATAGGATGTCTACACAATCCCCAGCGACGTTTCTTTTGCCTTTCAGTATATAACGTGTTCAGGATCAATATAATTACAGGATTCCTCATTGTGTATCCCGTTGAGAAAATACCAGGGGCTATTTTGAATGAAGTATAAACTTTGAATAATAGAGTATACATGTACAAAACGTTAAGTCAGTGTAGATCGATATGCACTTTGCATAGGTGCCAAGTTATATTCCTGTCAAAACACACATACCCATATGTCAAATCCAATTATGTGTCTCCATTCTAATCTGTCGAAACTGACACGTGATATCAATTCACACCAAGAACCAAATAAGTTTTTGTTTTCTTAAGATGACCAGTAGGAAAGTTCAGAATGAAACCTCCGATGGTCATCTCATTATCCAGCCTGTTGTCAGTCAAACTGTGCAAAGATCAGTCTGTTTTCGCCATCTGGCGGAACACTTGACCCCAGCGTCATTTCAAAGTGTACATAACTTCAGTGATCTAGACATTCCTATATAAGATCTCTATTGGTCTAGACGGTCTGCCATATGGATCCACTGGAGGCCAAACACTCTCACTCATGGTCAATTTGACTACCTCTCAGTCTATTTGGTGAATGGCAGTTGGATTAGACGCTTATTGTTAGAAACTGATGCCAAAATTAATACGAGTAATTCCCTCGCTATTACGCGTTGCCGTGCATAATGAAATCAACAAATATCTCGTATTGGGCCTGATTAAATGTCATTCACTTTCGTGTGGGTTTGAGTAACTTGACAGACAGGCTATCATTTTGTAACTTGTCATGCTGCTGTAAATGGGAAACCTTTTCATTCACGGAATATACTGAACCAGAAACATACCTAATACTGAAGTGTATCATGGTGGCTTCATCTCATGTTTTTCTACGCATGGTAGAAACCGATGTTACATAAAGTCATGCTGTACACCCCAACCTGGTATTTGTCAGTTGATTAAACTGATGATGGAAACAAGAGGTGCGCCTCTGATATTATAGTAACTGGTAATGGATTATGCTAATGGAGATATTCTCGTGATATTCCTGCAAATTCCACTTGGGATATATTTGAAACAGGTGGCCGTATTTTCATCTCCAGGCTGCGCTATGGAATATAATTTATATAACCAAGTCATATACATGTATGTATACGAGCGCTAACATATACTGAAAACTATAATATTAAAACCATAGCTATCGCTGTGGTGGATGTTTAGAGCCCTGTGGCGTTAAATCTGAGTTCAACGTCTGATAATGAATATTTACATCCTGCATATGAACAGACGTGATGCACCTGCACAAATGGCTTTACACCATCTTGCTCTAATTACAAACGTCTCCATCACTATACCTATGTAGATAACTCAGATACCTATATACAGGTGTGTCTCTTGTGTCTATTATAGACTGCACGGACAAGTGTACGTGTATGTTTCATTTGTGCCAATTATTGTACATGTACAGCTTAGGCACATCTGTCTGGAGGTATGTCACCAGAGGTGTACCTGGATCTGTCCCCTGTATTCATCACTGAACATTTATATCCCAGATACATACATGCACGTTGGTTTCGTTGTGTCCATCGTAGATCACAGACGTGTACCTGGATGTGTCTCCTGTGTTCATTATTGATCATAATCCATCTCTTACAAGAGTTGCAACAAAACAATCGTTATCAAGGGCATAAAAATCAAAGATGTTTACAGACAGTGAAGAAAGGTCTTGCATATTTTATGTGACAAGTTGTAACTCTGCGCGTTCTTTCTACAGAACCACACCGCCAACTTTACTTGGTTTAACTGTGAGCAATAGGCCAAATCTTATATTAAGTTATAGTAAACAGATTATATCATTATATGGTCAACGCCACCAGCAATTTTCCTCGTGTCACTTGAAAGGATTTATTGTCTGGGTTAAATGGCTAATCGCGTTCTATAATTCATCTACGAAAACATCCATGATGCGGCGACGGTGAATACGCTTTAGGTTTACAACACGGCTTATAATGTAATAGAAAGTTAAGACAGTCTTGTGCTCCTGTCGTTCCTTTAAAACCTCAAACGGATATTACATTACCTTTTTTGTTGTAAAAACAATGTTTTTCTTGCTTAACACCGTATACAGAAATGTCCAACCTATGTGACAATGGTCTGTAAATTAGCGAATCGGGATTCGTGATTGACGTAATGAGCATCCGGGATATTCCCGGGAGGTAAAGTTTTCTTGTTACAGTCTTCTTAATGTTGTGGCTGTGTTATTATAAGAGATTAAGTCACTGGCTGCTGTGAAATTCTGACCTATGTTGTGGAAATATGATTTGAGTTTAGCTCACTGAGATTATAATGGTACGTTTTTATGTGTTCACGCAGTTAGTGCTATACGGTATATGCATGTCTTACATATTGTATAAATACGACCAAACTATAGTAGCTAGTATCATTTTCAATCACAGTTAGGAGAGTTCCATAACGAGTTCCTATGGACAGCCTATGTTGCTCTTGAGGATATCAGAGTGAAAACCATCTTGGCTATGTTTTCACTTGGGATAACTATATACAGATACGAACTAATGTGCATTTTTATACAAAGGATTATCACATGGTTACCATAATGAACGGAGACAAAGGACGTACTCACTGTGAAAACCAGCAAATAGTTGAATCAGTCCACGATTGTATTATATAGACACAACGCTTTAAATTTTCACAGAAAAATAATTGACTTAACTTAAGAGTAACCTTCGAGAATGGAACCACCACGACACTGACGGTCACAGAACAAATAACAGCTTGGAGGACTGGCATGGACGGTTAAACAAAATTGTGGGAAAAGCCCACCCCAACGTTTTCGAGATGACAAAAGTCACAAACAAATGAATTGAAATTGCTACAATACAATGACCTTTGTTCGACTTGAAAGTAATGCCCCCCTACCCCACTAGTATCCGACCCATTGCACTTTACAATACGATATCAACTTTCAATCAAAGGTGAAATTGAAAAATTATAATTGGAAATAAATGAAACATATTTATTAAATTCCACAGCTTCGTCAACATGGCGTCAGGAGAGAAGGCGTTGGTAAATGGTATGGTTGTTTGCTTCCACAGACAACTGGCTTTATCGCGGACTTTCAGAAGTACTTTCTAATTTTTGTTATTTTCCCAATGGAAACTCTTTCTCCAGTCGACGATATGCACTATTTGGAGACGACATGTAATGTTAAAACTGTAAATATATGTCTAAACGGTGCACGTTGTATTTCGTACATGTTTAAAACTATTTCAATTTTCAAGAATGTTGAGTGTGTAGAGGTACTGAACGTGGTCACGTTTGTGAATGTATAGGAAAATGTCGTGTAACAAAGACCTATGTCCACAGTGATCTGTTTGATCTGGCTGGAGTAATAAACTCGAAAGTTAGCGCCTGCCAAAGTTTGACAAGACAATGCCCACTTTGGACAATTTTCGCCAAGGACAATTCCCACCTTTGGCATTTGTCTCCCTGGACAATTTCAGTTTTGCTAATTGCCATGTAGAGTTAATTAAAGAAGCAGCCTTAGGGAGTTGTTTGGTCATGGTTCAACATATACACTTTCTTTACAGGTTGGTAGAAATGTCAAGAAGAAGAAGAAGAAGAAGAAGAAGAAGAAGAAGAAGAAGAAGAAATATTTCTTCTTATTTCCATCTGCCACTGGTTGTATTTTATCTCTCGCATGTGAGACTTGTGAGACTCGCATGGTGGAAATTGTCCTGAATATACGTGGGAATTGACGAAAATGTTGGTGGGAAAAGACGGTGGATAAATGAACATCTTACAGCTCTAACCTGTGGGAATTCACTTAAACGTGTTTATCTTACATAAAGATGGCAGTCGACCCATGTTGAGGTTAAACTGGACTGGCATGTTGATGAAGATCAGTCTTGATGTATCTGGCATTGCCTTTATTGTAAGTAAGAACTGACTGATATCTGGAGAACATTCACTTGCCTTTTCTTGTATTTGTCTCGGGGATCACTGGTGGCGCAGGTAGCCCTTTACCTTTTCGCAAACAACATTACTGTTATACATTGCGCACTGGCTATTATATCTTGCAACGGACTGTGGAATCGTACAACGGCCTGAACCTTTCCCGAGATGGTTTATAAGTATGGAAAATTAACTGTTTAATGTTTTTCCATGAAATGGAAAGTACAAAGGGAGTTTCCATTGAGAAAACCGCAATACGTGTAAACCTTCTGAATGAGAATTGAGGTTACCTACAGCAAGTGTGGAATCTCTCTCTCTCTCTCTCTCTCTCTCTCTCCCCCTCCCTCTCTCTAAAGCAAGAAATACGTCATCATGAAGAATGATACTCACTTGATTGAGGAAAACTTGATATGAAGAAATATTCCTTAAGGACACCACAATTCTTTTCCTGTAGACACGATCAGATCGGTCTAGTTTTCGTAGAACATCACGTGACATTGCAACAGTGCGTAGTCTCTGAGCATCTACAACTAGGCTTGTATTGGGCTCTCTAAAGGCATCGTAGAGGTTCTGTAATTGCCAAAGTCCTACAAAAAAGGTTTTCGACACAAAATGCATGACAATGGTTGTTGTTTCTTATTTTCGACTAAACCACCAGGCATTATTCGCACAAAAATACCCCTAACTGTATTTTTCTATAAGATTCAGGCTCCAGCAAGGCTGAAAAATGTTTCCATCGAAATCAGTGTTACATAATGTCAAAGTAAACGGACTTTAATTACGGGACACTGAATGTTTCATATTGACAAATTTACCCTTCATGGCTCAGCAAACATTACTGTTTGCATTCATGTTTTTACCATTGATTTGATAATTAGAAGTGAAATTTTATCCAATCAAGTCAATTGTCGTAAACTTCATTCGTTCAAAATACCCTTACGATTACACAAATCTAGGTCTCTGGAGACCGTAAATAATGCACTGGCAGCCCTCGAGTAAAGAGACAATTTTATAAAATCAATCGCAAAACTATTCACTGATTGCAAGGCATTAACGCCACATACAAGTCTTTAATCAATAAGAAAACACAAACAGTGCGTACAGAACGTCACACCTAAATAAACTTACCGTCGTCGGAATCAAACAAGAAATATATTTTTGACCATCCATAAAATTTGATTATATCGATGACTGCACTGGTGTAAGACGGACTGATGCTGATGTCGTAAGCGTAGCCGTCGCCAGGTTCGTTCCTTGTCGGCGTGAATAGAAAGTAGGGGATTTTTAACGCTTGACTGTACGATTGGATTGTGTTGTAAGAAGCCGCAGCGCTGGCCCCGAAAAGAATAAAAACTCCCCTGTCGAGCTGATCACATACTGAAATGAAAAGACGTTTATTAACGCGCATAAGTACAGCATTCAACGTGTTGTTGTTAACGCCATGCTTTTTAATATTCCAGTTGTATCACCGCTGTCTGTAAATAATCAGGTTAAGTCAGGGTACGATGATATGCAACAGGGTGAGTTATCGAACTTAGCCACCCAACCACCATCTTCTCCCTTGAGGAACATACGTAACATACCAATAAGGAATATGCATGGGGATTACGGAAGAGTGAGTGAATGAGTTTAGTTTTACGCCGCACTCTTCCAGTTATATGGCGGCGGTCTGTACGTAATCGAGTCTGAATCAGATAATCCAGTGATCAACAACCTGAGCATCGACCAACGCATTTGCGATACGATGGCACGTGTCCACCAAGTCAGCGAGCCTGACCACCCGATCCCGTTAGTCGCCTAGGTTACTGATGGTCAATTCTAAGACGAATTTCACGGGTCAGTTATAGAAGAGAAGAAGAGGGGATTTTCTTATCCCAAATCATAAAAATACATGGCTTGCACTTTAAATGTTCAAGTTGTTCATAAATAAAGAATTGAATAAGACAAGATTTGTATTGCAAATAATTTTACCAAGAAACATATTGCTACCATCTGATCGTTATAATGATCGTTCTTGGAGACAGACATGTGCGAAAGGATGATTTTACCACCACATAGTCTAGTATTTGGGGCATATATCTGAAACTTATCTAAAAACTCCGACGCTCAATGAGATTAAAACCCCGCATAAAATGAATCTGTCGAGACAGCGAGTTTTTCATATAATATATATAAGAGTTTGAGAGTTTTATCTAATTTATTAAACAAGTGGCACGTCTAGCCATAGATTCAACTGGAACCAAATTTCCGGCGCACGTTACCTCTGCAAACGATTTGGATGGCGTCATGTATTTGTAGGCGTAATACACACCCTCTTCCGCGTCTGCGTTTGTCACACACAAAAAACAAAACATCAATTTTTATTACAATGAACATTTGTAACTGGTCTTAAGATAGGCTCCCACCTCCCCTCACCCCGAAGTGATACCAATCACCCTAATTTTCACTCTCAGATCAAGGTCAAGGACTAGAACAGACAACAATTTGTCATATGGTCTCTAAGGATTTTTGTATGGTCGTGTAATGCATTGTTTTTGTGGCAACCTTTTGCTGTGTCAATAATTAATGGGACAATTCATGTGAGTATTGCCTCTGCCATTTATTTCCAAAATGTGACCACTGTGACAAATATCACTTTATTCCTATGAGCAATGTACTTCTTGATACCGTTGTACATAATTCTCCTGCAGTGAATGTGTTCCTGCTATGCTACCGTGTATAACCACATTAATATGCAAAATGTGGATTGATTGGTAAATCTGGTTAAATTAGATATACTTGTGAACTGCATAACGGTTCTTTGTTTGTTCAGCTAACATCGTTTCAGGCCGACTATCGACATGTAACGTCATATAATGGCATAACAATAATTGTATTTTAGCTTTTGACGATATATTTACTCTAAGGATGTTTCAGTCGTATACGCTGCCACAATATCCCCATATAAAATAGTTCCCTTATGATCCTTGGTTCTAGTCCCACTATGTACTGATTTTGCTTCTGGCTTTATAAAATATATGGGATGCTTGTGTGTCCATAGTAAACAGTTATGTTCGTTGCGTAAGGTGTACGGCATGGTACAGGTTTTTCATCCGCGGCTTTACGAAACCTGTTTTCTTTATTGACCG
This sequence comes from Haliotis asinina, assembly GCF_037392515.1. Classification (NCBI taxonomy): domain Eukaryota; kingdom Metazoa; phylum Mollusca; class Gastropoda; order Lepetellida; family Haliotidae; genus Haliotis; species Haliotis asinina. The sequence continues at coordinate 94,108,845 of NC_090281.1, forward strand.
TGGCTCTTCCTTTAAAAACAACCTTTCACCTTTTGTGCGTTCTCACTCCCAAGTGGACTAAACATAAAAGTTCAAACTGCCACACAAAAATAATCCATGAAGACAGCTTTCACGTATTACGAGAACTTACAGTCAACTGTATTGATTTCTGTGAACATTCTGGAGCTTGTTTTGATTGGTTTTGCAAACTCTTGTATGGAAAAAGCCAGGGCAATATGTGGAGTTGTAAAATATAGGAGTGAAATCAATATTTTAAAAAAAACCCACATCTGTGTATATTTGTGACTTTAAATAATTCATGTTTGACAAAAAGACGATTACTACTAAACCAAGATGGTTTAAAGACTATGGTGCGACATGTAGATGGTTCTGGAACATGTATATCAATTATATATAGCGTTGGATGCAAACACGCACAACATTGTATTTATCATAACACTCTTAGAGGGGAAAAAGTGAGTTACGCCCCAAGGAACCCAGGTATCATAATATGTTGAGATTCTTACACTTCTCATCAGAACTTAGATTCGAAATGCTAGATATTCGGTGGTTAGATATAGAAAAAAGTCCGAACAGCTCTGAGACAATATTATATACAACTAGGCCCTCTTTTCTAATTTTACAATAATATGAGTGATTGACGTGGGACTGTGAGTGAGCTGTTGCTGTCTTGAAAAGTATTTTACTAGTTTCCTGTTGTTTCACCATCTTGAAGGAATTCCAAAATAGTTAAAGACGTGTCAGACATTTACCATGTGTGTATTGTATTTGGAGGATATACCTAGGCCTCAGCTCTTCAGGTGAGAGGACGATGTCAGCTGAACTGAAAGCTACCCTAATTTACGATATACTCCTTAAAAAGAATATGTGGTACGGGGGGATTCCACAAAGTTCTCTAAATTAAACAGAAACGACAAATAATTACATTCACACACCATTACCGCGTGACGTCTATACTCTCCAGAACATACAATAAGGGGTTATTGAATTGATTCAGGCTAGTAATGTTATTGCTGCACCATGGCCTTGAATCATGCCACTAAGTGCAAGATGAAACCTTTGCTAGTAAGGTAATAAATATTGCAAAAACAAAATCCAACTGCGAAAAGTAATCAGTTTGTAATCGTAGAGATGTCGGTACACGGACTTACTGGCGGCGCTAAGCTGGTAGCTGTCTCTGATGTTGATGATGCTGTATGAGGCGTTGATGATGATCCGGGAACGAGAGTTGTTGAGGTTGTTGAAGTTAATGGCTTTCTGTATCTCCCTTCTGACTTCAGAGTCTGCATCGTCAAGGATAACACCTGCGCACAAACCGTTAAAGAACAGATGAACGTTTATCGTTATCAAGGGTCAACATACAACATTAGTTTTTGTTTGGGTTGTTTTGTTTCTTGTTTAACGCCGCTACAGCATTACTAAACATATGAAATTTGACCGATATCAAGGTTCATACCTGAGCGTAAAACATTACTCAACATATGAACGCTTGGAACCACCGAGGGTCGTAAATGAGCACTGATAATCAGGCAACAGATGGACGTTTACACTCATCAATTAATTATGGGTCAGATCCTTATGCAGTCTAGATGGAATACATGTGATTTAGATATCATATGGATGTATACCTTCATGTTTGGTTGTTGTTATAACCAAACCAAACTAAGAAATGGCTATTGGGTGGTGATATACTTAACACTCTGGATCTCAGCTTGAAATATTTTGGCCATCATTTCGTTATGACGTTCCTGCTGTTGTGTTCAATGTTTAAATGCATACGTTGTGCATCCGGACATGTTACTTCCTCAATCACGATGACAAGATGGATTGGTGAAAGGACACGTAGTTCGTACACAAGGTCTAGCCATCTCGAGAGTCTCCGATATATTCCCATTAGGATCAGAGAAAACAAACATGAAGCTGATAGAACCTATCATATCACCTTTACATTGATCTCACGTGTTACAGTAGTGTAATCAGTGGAAATACCCATGTACCTGACGTGTCAATAATGACCTCTGGTACCTCAGTACTGCGATCGTCAGTAGCTGTACACACTGAAATATGTGCCACCAAGATATTTTTCACGATTTAATCAGCTTACAAGTGGTGTACATTCAGCCATGGGAACAAAACGTCACATGCGCCCTTCTTTCTGTGTGATATCCAATTTCAGTATAGTACATGAGCCCGTTGGACGTAGATTAGCGCTGATGCTACTTTCCTTCCTCTTAGGTGGTTTTCATGTTACAAGTGTGGCTTTAGAGGGATTCGGTGTAGTACAAATATAGATCGTCAGCGCCAGAGAATATTCGGTCATGACTATCATCAGAAACAATTCCGTTTGGTATAAAAGGAAAGTAGCAGCAAAAAGTATATGAATGGACAACAGAAAATCAACGATGACACCAGGCGTTTGCGAAACAGGATAAGCATGTCGCCCGAACCCATTTTGCAATATTCTATCGCTATCACAGCGTGGGACACTCTTGTAACTCTTCACATTGCAACTATGTGGCAAATCGAACGCGGGTCCTCCATGTGTCAAGCGAATTGTGCTTTTAGATCTTCAGCTGCGTTTCATAAAAAAGTCTAACAAATGCGATAGTGATAGGCGCGCTTTGATTCTTAACCTTTCAATGTTGACAGAATATGACAACTTGAAGGAAGTACTCTTGGTAGGACGGCCACCCGTAAAGCAGAATATTCTAACATCAGCTGTGTTCAAGTCAAAGAAATGAGGACATCCTCTCTGAGAGAGTCTGGCAAATATTTAACTTCTTTGAGAAGATATTGGAACATGGAATGGGAAATTTTCCGTGAAGAAGTTTGGTGAGGTCCTGAATCGATTGCTGGAACAAGACGAACTGTCACGTCCTCTTATCGGTCTGACAAGGATTCATGACTTCTGATATGTGCACAAGGAACTAATGATGGAACCGTTAATGTTTGCGAGCAATAAAGTCACACAGATCGATCTCGTCTTGTCAGCAACCTCATTGCCACTGACGTGGACAACGTTTGTCTCTTACAGGATGAAACATGGCCATGCCTCCTGCTCTTCCTGAGTCTCTTCCATTTCAAGGTGGCCAATAGTTTGCAGTGGTTTGAGATCTGTCTATTTGACCCAGACCTTTTCGACACTCATCGTTCGCAGTTGCCAATAAAATGCCAGTGAGTAGATTGGATAGATTCCATACCTCAACAGTATTGGGTTTCAAAGTCCCTTGAGGTTAAATTGCGGTGTTAGGGTAGACACCAATTCAGTTGCATTCGGGCAGATGGATAACATGAACGACACAACCTGTTCATATCATCCTGCCTATCAGGATGTTGGTGGAAGCTGCATCAGAATCAACCTAGAATTCATGACATTAGCTTTTACGTTGTTAAACAAAGCATTCAGCAATATTGAAGCTACATGGAACACACTGTATCCGACACTGGATCAGACAAAGCAACGATTGATAGTCATCCACGATCAACGCCGTGGAAGTATAATATGCAGCCAACAAACGCACCAAGCCTCATCACCACGTATATATAGCGCCTTTAACCACCAAACTAGACTACACGGGACCTTTTCTGGACGCAGGGCCCATCGGTATAGAGAAAAGATATTTGAAAAGCATGAAATCTGTGAGAAACATAGTTAACCGCATTTTGGATTCTTCATTCATCTCATTCATATTAAGTTGACCCTTCGGCAAATGAGTAGTTCGGTGGTCCATACGAATCCGGGTTCTATTCCCGTTAGTACAATGTTCGATGCCGATGTCTGGTGTACCCAGCTGTGCTAATACGTGAGAATGTGTGCTTTAATCCGCCAACACACAGAGTATAGAGACACACACGAACAGTCACACAGACAAACGCACGCACATACACAGACACACACACACACACACACACACACACACACACACACACACACACACACACACACACACACACACACACATACCTTTAGTTAGTCCTGTCAGTAATTAATGGCTTGGAGAAGGAGGGTCCTCATTACTGGGTCTCACTGTATTACCTCAGTGCGTTTGTGAACATTGTAAATACAGACTCAGCTATGTAAATATTCCACGGCACACTCAAAGAGTACGTTCATATCAACTTCTGTCCTGTGCTAAATCCTGTGAAAGAATCCACCCACTAAAAACCGCCGTCTGGTTAAACCTCAGACCTGACAATGTCGGTATGGACTTTGGACCATCTCCATCTATTTTCAAATAACAGTAAGCTTTTCGTGTCATTTCCTTTTTCCGGCGTCATGCTACGTCACTGCATACGGTTCTTGTGAGTTTACCAGAATATCTTGGTAGTACCACACTGCATAAGTAGGTATGTTTAACGACATGATGTGATAAGAAGTAAGCCGAGAAAAATGCATAGAAGGCGCCAGGAGTCATTAAATTTCCGAACCACAGCATCCATGAGAAATGTCCTGCATAAATGTAATAGACAGTAATTGGTCAATCAGGGCAGCTTATGCATGTGACCGCATAGCCCATAAATCTTATTCCTGTGTTATACTTGGTTGCTGCGTTTTTTAAATGTTCTTAATAGGCATAAGTCACGAAACATGTCAGAATGTCTCAATTTGAAGTGTTTTCATTTCAGCATTGGCCAGTGTAGATGAAGACGTATGTGTACGTGAACTTGTCCCCTTTAGACATGATCTCTGTGTAAATGAACATGTCCTCTTTGTAAATGAACAAGCCTTCTTTGTATTGGAACATGTTCTCTTTTTCATGAACATGCCCCTAAATGAGCATGCTCTCGTTGCCTTCCTTGTTAATAAACATGCCCTCTTTACATACAAATGACCTTGTCGCATTTGAAACTGCCCTCTTTGATCACGAACATGCTCCGTTTGAACATGAACATGCCGTCTTTGTCACTACACACGCCCTTTTGGATATAAAATGTCTTTTGTTATATGACCATGTCCTTTTGCACATGAACGTACCCTCTTTGTATATGAACATGTTCTTTTGTACATGAAAGTAGACTCATTGGTCATGAACGTCCGCGCTTGAACACGAAGATGCCCCTTTGGCGTCTACGTGCCATGGGCAAAGCTTCGGGCCATAGGACTCAAGACTCATACTGCTGACAATCGCTTTTCAATGTGCAAACCCTCAAATACCAAAAGCATTTTGACTGTTCTGTACTCAAGTTTATCCACTTCTGCCGTTTCAATAGAAATATGTATGATTGGATGTCATTAGCGAAAAATTGCATTTATGTGAATGATATAGCCATTCTTGAACATACAGATTTTTAGAGCCCCTCTTACAGCCAGGTGCCCTATTTGTGCAATGAAGGCACGCCCCTTTTATATGAACATGCGCAGGAACATTTCTCACTTAATACGAAGATACTCTCGTCATACAGTAACAACTGTTACATCTATATGCATTCTTTCAAAATGAACATGCTATCCTTGTACGTGAACATATCTGAATTGGGAGGTGTTGTTTTTGTAGAGTCATTAACGTTTCGAACCACACACACAGAGAGATGTGTGTGAGATTATATATATTTTATTACATATAACTAAAGGAGTCTGAAAAAGACATGATTTCTAGGTGTTATCATTGTTTGACTTCACTGTAATACATGAAGGCGTGTCCATTCCTCTTCAGTACTGCATTTAAATCCAAAGATATGTATATTACTGAGTCCAACAAGTGTTCCAGCAAATCTCACTCTCAGCGATTAACCATAATCATTAATAATCCTTAACATAATCCTTAACATAATCCTTAATAATCCTTCATAATCCTTAATACCATCAATGAAGGGCTTTCATAATATTCACATAATGTATTTGAGACTAGTCGAATCTCAGAAACGGAGTTCAGTTCTGTCGAAACATTGGATTGTTCAACGTTTTTTACCACTACCTTCCGTGACAAAGGTAAGGAAAATACTACGATGCATTTGTGCACATTTGCAAACATTTGTAAACAAGGAAATACCGCATTTGTATCTTTGACGGTTGAGGACAATTTCTCACAAATGAAAGCAATATGCTGGACTTCCCCACTGACAATATCTTTGAAAGATTTTAGGGTGAAACATAGAGAAAACAAGTTGACATCCCCATGGTCACATATATTCTTCCCTTCCTTGCGGATCTATTTCCCTATATATATGAATTGGCACCAACAGTACAAAGTAATTTGTCCCACAAGTTTAACTTATCCTTCGGGTATATCGATGTTGTCATATCGTTTAACATCCATTAAATTGCCGCTGATTTAGCTCCCTCAATTTGAATTTAAGAAGACAAGTAAGAGAGTCCACATTGATTCACATGTAAATTTATGTGATTCATATTCACTTTTATGCATACAAATTGTGGAGTGACAAAAACTCCCCACAAGGTTCTGTGGCAAATTGGATGATTTCAGCTTTCCAATAGCCAACTTTCCTTTCATCTTGAGCAATATCTTAACAGTTCTAGTGTGTTGTGTTTAATTTCACAACCTTTTAGGTACATTTGACATTTAAAAGAACGCCATACAACGCTTGCACAGAAACTCTAAAATAAAGGAACAACATTCGAGACCTTAGTAAGACTTCAAAAATGTTGCATCGTAGACATGTCAAACTTTGATGCTATCCCTCTCGATGCTTTTTTTTCTATGAACAATCACCTTTGCATGCATTCAAGAAGGCTAACACAATTAAGGCTGCAGAGGCTCGGTTTTTAGAGAACACCTTGTATCATCACTATTTGATCATGATTCATGAACATGTATCTCATGCTGTCAATCACTGGATTGTCTGGTCCCGACTCGATTGTGTACAGACCGTGCCGGGCAGCTGTAATACTGCTGAATGTGACAGCAAACAAACACATTTCCGACAGATGTGGAAAGGGCTTTGTAATTTCTGTTTGTATATAAACACTCGTGGAGACATTTAAAGGACCACTAAACTCAATTTTTTGGTACTCTTTTTATCACTGTATATGAAAGACTTCTGGTTAGTCATAAACGAAACACCATTTTCTTTTAAAAAAAACTTGTGGTTAATTAATACCAAGCGCTTAAAAGTTGCTAAAAAGCCGTCTGCTTCTCTCTCGCCCGCAAACGAAACCGCAGACAGGTTACGTAACTCTGTCACCAGAGCCCTACAGTGACGTCACAAAAGGAACGGTTTCCAGTTAAATGTATAGAAAATGTGTAGGAAGCTCGTCATTTTGCTGATTTCTCGACGTCACCCAAGACATGCTGAATTGTTGTGGTGCCGTCAATTGTTCCTTGGGGTCGGGTGATGGTGTCACTACCCACAGATTTCCACCAGACTCCGTAGTTTGTGCTTAAATTGGTTGTTAGTGTGTGCGAAGTGAGCTTTGTGGAACCCTGTGGTATATACTAAATCGGATGGTTCGAACCCTACCACGCTTCCAGGATAGAAAATGGAGTTTCATCGAGTTTATAAAATCAAAACTGCTTACTACACATTACTGACCAAAAGGATTTTGCATGGATAAAACGCTTTCTTCCTCGGAAACGAGGTTGTGGTCGAAGTGAGTATCGTAAGTAATATTATATTGACCCCTTATATTGACCGATTCCAAGAGTGAAATTGTTATGTTATAAGCAATGTTAGGTAAACTCCTAATGTCCATCAAGAAAATACATATTTTACTACCAGTAGAAAGTAATTGTCCTTTTGTAAGTTGGTGATTTAAATAGCATTCATCCCAAGACCGGGCGCCGCCATTTTTGAAAATCCTGAAGTCAAATCCATTTGAATTAATGAGATTATGTATGGTTTGTTCTCATCAAGTTAGAAAATCGAAACTACATAAATATGTATTTGAATCATTACCAAAAGGAGATTGCATGACACAACCTGTGACATAACCTAAGCGAGGTCGGGGTCGAAGTGAAAATACTGCACGATAAATTTCTTCACTTGCTAAATTTACTTGGTTTGTAACATTCTCTCACCTGTATGTAGACACATGTCAATATACGTCTTCATACTTGGTCTCATAATCCTAATTACTTTATAACCATGTATTTTGAAACTTAATAAAAAGAAACGATCTGCGAAAACAATGGTTCTGTTGAAAGTTACGACAACGCGTTAAAAACAAAAATGCAAATATTAAAATTAAAGCAATGTCAGGCTATTACCTTCTTCGAGGAATGTATCTATCAATATCCCAAAAAACAAGTGATATATAATTCATCTGCAGATTTCCCAAGTGATGTGTCTTTTAACAGTCGAATATACGAAAACGTGATTATCGTTTCCTGTTTTTCACATTGCTGTATAGTTTCATTGGTTACCCAAGATACCCAACTAACTGCATAATGTGTGTCATTCTTTTTAAAAAGTTATTTAGTTAGCCAGTAATGAGCAATCAATCAATGTATTGGCGGTATAACCTTTGAAAGAAGGGCGTTGTTTTACATAGACACAGACACGACATAGTGTATTCAGTATAGATTAGTAAATGTACATATATAAACACTACCTTTTGACAAATCCCCCATTTAAATCCCCATAAAACTAATTAATCAATCAGCGTGTTATCGGTTAATCCTTTGATCGATCCAGACAAAAGAAATGCCAAATGGGGGCCTTTGTCGGGTAATCTAAGTGGCGTTACCACTAATTATACAAGATATAAATTCATTAACTGTGCATCAAGTGAATGATGACAAATAATGTGTAGGTTTATACCAACAGATACGGATTACAACCGAGTGATTTTGACAGAATCGTCTATGAAAACAAGGGTTGTAACTCGAAAACTAGGCAAATCAGGAGACAAAACTAAATGATACTAGATTGTGAGAACTTATACCTTTCATTTTTCTCATCAGCTTTCGCGATTTCAGGTTTGTACAAACCTGTAAACGAAATAGTTCAACCCCTGAAATGTAGATGAATACTGCACAGACCCTCATTTCTACACCCACTTTTACGTCACGGAGACGCGCCATTCTGATTGGTTGAAATTTCGTTTGCGGCTGAGAATTTTGCACTGTTGACAAAAAGGTCGATTTAAGGTAATTACAGATCGAAATGAGCATTTTTAATGACGGGGTTTCATTTATAACGATGTCAGCAAGTGATTTGGAGTTTGAACCCTATTAGAGTATATGTGACCTTTAAGTGTACATCAATCACAGCATCTGTTGAAACCTCTCATTCAGTCATAGTTGCATGTGTATACCTCGTTATTTAGGCAGATACATACCTGACTACCATCCAAGAACTATTAAATCCTCGTCCTCCGAGCTAATTACACTCATAGGAATCGTCGTGTGGCTTACTTGTTGAACTTTAATAAACGAAATTCAAAGAATGAAAGCATCCGATTCAAACTAGCATTTAAAACATGAGATATAGCCACGGCCACCATCAAGAAGCTTCATTTAGAGCCACCTATATTACCTTCATACACTGAACGCGATAAAGGGCTGGCTGCGACGTTCTGTCATTAAAACATTCGAATGCCATTCTCTGGTTTCGATTCCATATATTAATACCATGTGGGAAAATGTTCACATTTCAATAATCATGAAAAATATCACGTAAACACGCATTGTATAATCCCCATCCTATCATGAACAAATGTTCACGAATCAGTATGAACCAGTGATGGTTTGTGCTGTGATATGAATTAAGCCGTTTCACGTGTCTCGTATTATTCTGATTTCGGTTGGTAAATGAGAGGAATGAAATTGGATATTTGACCGTTATTTAAACTATAACGGATCATTAATCATTGACTTTCATTCAATCGAAGCACAAGTTTCAATTCCTGCTGAAACAGATCAGCAACAAGCCCATAACTAGACGTATGATCTTCAAATTACACACTGAAGGTGTATAGTATAATGTGGTAAGAGATACATTGCAGCTAATACTCGCTTGTCAGGCAGTAACAGAGTCCGTACCATTACAATTAGTAACCTGGCTTTGTAGGTAAATACAAAACAGTTCATAGAAAAACATCTGTGCAAGGTATTTGTGTGACCTGATACCTCATGTCATATCTGTACCACATTTACTGAGCCTAACTGTTCTTTAGAGTATCTTTCAAAATGCACATATGTCATAATACCTTGTATCTCTTTTCCCAAATCACGGACTGCTGGAACATTAGAGATTTGTCGTTTTTGCCATATGCAGGTAGAGAATGACGTGCTAGTGTGGATGAACCAGCATGTGGATTAACCACAAACTCCATCTTGGTCAGATAAATATGACCTAAATTACTCGACCAATCTACTCGCCTCAAGGGGTGAGGTTGGGGATGAATGAAGACCCATCAAGAAGGAAACTTTGCAAACAAAACCATTTATAAGATTACCACGTAACGCTTAGGACTTGTTCTAACTGGGCATTTCCATGGGCATGTTCTGGATTCCAAACGTGAGATCATCATATTCAAGTCACATGATGACCAACAGTTTACAGAAGACCTATCTGTTTTGGCTTCCAAACGTGAGATCATCATATTCAAGTCACATGACGACCAACAGTTTACAGAAGACCTACCTGTTTTGGCTTCCAAACGTGAAATCTTCATATTCAAGTCACATGACGACCGACAGTTTACAGAAGACCTATCTGTTTTGGCTTCCAAACGTGAGATCATCATATTCACGTCACATGACGACCGACAGTTTACAGAAGACCTATCTGTTTTGGCTTCCAAACGTGAGATCATCATATTCAAGTCACATGACGACCGACAGTTTACAGAAGACCTATCTGTTTTGGCTTCCAAACATGAAATCTTCATATTCAAGTCACATGACGACAGACAGCTTACAGAAGACCTATCTGTTCTGGCTTCCAAACGTGAAATCTTCATATTCAAGTCACACGACGACCGACAGTTTACAAAAGATAATGGGGTCCTGAAGATACGGAATCTTTTCAAAGGTATTCAAAGGTACTCCATCACTACCATAGGTTACTGGAGACCTATCTGTGACTGCATGCCACTCGGACTTGGCATCACGACAGAACACACAGGTACAAACGTGATGTGTAAAGTTTGTGACATGAACTATTGATACGTTGGTAGTATTCAGTTGCGAGATGGTATTTTGTGACGGTACCTTGCAATGGCATGTGAGTTGGACCGTGCTGTGTAGATGTCAGATGTAGAACCAAGGCAGAGAAGTTAACAAATTGTGTTTCCCCGAGACTATACAGTATTACTTACTGTTTGGGTACGTGCGAAGGGACATGTTTTCTGTAACCATCAAATGTATTCCGCCATTGCTTTTATTCACATTGGTTCGTGTATCACACTCGATTAGTGGTACAGCTGTAGCAGTGGCTTACATTACATGTTAGTGTATGACACCTGGTGTCTTCTCTTCGTGGCATGGCCTTTTGAGCTGAACTACTGTGATATGATTCGTTCGATCCTTTTTTCAGGTGACGACTTGACTTGCCTTGGCATGAGTTTATGCTGGCAGTCAATGTTTGGGAAAGGGACGCTTACATATGGCATTATTACGATTTGACTTTGATGCACATCCTTGTGACATGCTCGGAGTTTGCTCACTGGACTTTCCTGTGGTTATGGATATGGTGGCTTAGTCGCTTATTATTAATCTGAAAAACACAGCAGCGGTTAAACAGAATCAGGTGAACAGTTATTGCCAGCCTGGATCTGCAGTTGAACTAGTTGGATTATCTGACGTCGATACAAGCACAGCCTGTGTACCATGGAGAGAAGCCCGTTGCCAATGTAAACACGCCGTATGAAACAACGCATCTTTAAGAAGGAAAGCTTTCAGAATATTTCTTCCGGGACTAGTGTTGAGTCTGTACAGCTATTGCAGTAACTGCTTTCATTGTTTCTGAGCGGTTATTACCGTATCCAAACATGACACATGTGAAACCACCAATTCACTTTTAAACTCTGGAGAAACCTCAGAAAAAGCAACTTTACAAAAACAATTACTTTGTTTCCCTAGAGTCACAAGCTCCTATTGATTATATATGAAATAATAATTCCTATTGAGAGAATATCTATACATGAAACTACATTTTAAAACTAAATTGAAATACCATGAAGGTTTGACAATTAGCCTATTTAGGAGGTGGTACCTGGAGGCAGATCCTCTTATCAAGGTCAAATCGCTCGTAACGAAGCACACCAGACTTCTGGATTCAAGTCTGAATAATTCATTGTCGAATGGACCCCTAAGAAGATTATACAGTCCCAAGAGCGTGTGTTTTCAAAACACCATCTCACCAGATATGTCCCGAACTATCGTAAGTGGTGAAGAGGAAAATTTCTTTTATCGTGTACTCCAGTTTTTCACACCGTGGTTGTTAAAGACAAAGCTCTCGCCTTGGTTCACGCCTTTTGACTAAGTTTAATGACTGTGTGAGTCAGCCCTGGTTGTATTCAAACTGCGGAGTGACTAGTTTTGTAAACGTGTGGGCTCACCATTTGGTTCTGGTTTGGTTCTGAATAATTATAGGATAGACCGAATTCGTTTGATGTAGATTTTTAAAGTTGCGAGGGAGGCTTCTTTTTCATTCGTTTCGGCTTACTAAACAGCCAGCCATAATATCCATAGAAGCATAAAGTCGGATGGAGGAACATTATAACTCTCACGTCGTAACTGACAAGGCAGACTTAAAGTACACACGATGTTCAGACTATGCACGCTGCACTGGAGTAACGACCCATATTAGAATTGGTATAGCTACGTAATACTGTGTTAAATTACAGGATGAATTATGGAAACGAGTTTTGCACACAGTGGATTATTCATATGTTCAAATAATCAGATTATCAATCATTTGAACATTTGTTTGCGTGACCAGGTTTCAACATTCAAGTCTTAGTAATTTGTAAGAATCATGTTGCATACATTAGTACCAAACATCACGTGAAAGATCGAGTAGGATTCGCTCACGTTAACGCCTGCTATCAGCCTACGGCTGCTTTTGCATTTTTGAAGGTATAGACATATTTCCTATATCATTATGTCACTAGTGATTCATAATCATACTGTTGATATCGTATAATCGACTTTACTTTTCCGATTGTCATGCTATTGTGGAAAAGATTTACTAACTTTCCTTTGCATATATACTAAGCTTTTGTGCTGGCCTTGCTGACACTTTCGTTGTAAATGAAATTGTCAGCTCAGCGAAAGACTTGTTGTTTTTCAGGTGTAATAGAAAGACACATAAGAGCTGTCACACACGAAATGGATCCAGTCTAGGTTTTACGTAACTTATCTACCTGCTTTTTCATGGACGTGATTCACAGGTTCAGAGGTGATCTTGTATCTGTATTGTTTCATAACGCTGTCATCTTTATGTAATACATCATTTAAGAAGCATGTACATATTCGAATACGTTGCAGTCAAAACAGGACTGAGAGTATGAACAACGAGTACAATGTCACACAATCAACAAAGTAACAGAATCTAAATGGACATCCAATTTTTCTGAGATATACGTCAAGTAGTACTGAAAGCACATAATGTTTTGAAACGGGTCCTACACAGAGCTTTGTTATGTATATATGCGTGTCCGTGTATGACTGTTTAAAATGTTAAATCCATGGTGCTAGTCCAGTCACGACCGTTGCACTCATAATATGTATTTTTCTCTAAACAAAAGGTCACAGACTGGTTCTGTCGCGTGTTGGACTACAACACATCTGATACCTAAGTGAAATGTACACCACAAGAATTAAACCCGAGTCATTTGATTGAAAGGGTGGCATATTGCCCATTCGGCTACCTCATCTCATCATGAAAAAATTATCCCAAAGTGAGTACCTAGTAATTTGCATGGACCTGAGAAACTGGTTGAATATGCCTTTCCAAATGCTGTGCTTGCAAATATAGACGTCGATATTTCAGTACCGGCGTGAGACTGATCGAGAGGATATCGATGTATTCACCACCATATTTGTATATAAATAGAACAGAGTTAAACCCACGAGACGCCCTGTCATTAATGTGCATAAGTTGTTGCTTAATGTTCTCCTGTGTCAATACCGTGAATATTGTCTCTAGTATGGACAAAGGGGCGCTGTTTACCCGTGAGGTTAAGGTCGCCATGTAGGGGACCCAATGTCATCTTGCACTGAAGGGAAATGTATAGAACATTGAAGGTCAATACGTGGTCTTGACTATCTTCAGAAACAAATTCTGTTTGGCATCAATGCAACATAGATATGACAATCACATGAATGAACCACTGACAATAAGTGATGATACTGGGTGTTTCCAAAAAGGCGAAGTATGTGATTCAGTACCGGTATTTCCACCATTCGCAGGAGTTGCCTAAAACCTGAAGTGAAACCTATTTTATGCTCCTTCTGATATTGCTCCAATACCTCTTAATCTGTAACTTTACACACTCACTCACTCACTCACTAGAAATCATCTCACAATCATTTCACAATCAGTTCACATAAACACGCACGGACAATAAAGTAGAAGTAGAGTCTACGACATGAATGAATGTTTGTTATCTTAGTGACACTGGTGGTATGGCCTCAGCTGGGAAACAGTATCTTCATCATGTTGTCTATTTATAACACAGAGTACCTACACGTGACCTATATTGCATGTATTGAATGGGAATGAAATACATGTTTCTATGTCACGTGTTTAGGTTTACTGACTTGGTCTTGCGTGTATGCAGCATATTCTAACAATTGATTCCCTTATGTGAAAATAACTAATGTCCAAGACGAAGGAGACATGAGACATCGGAGACACGGGCAATGCGGCTAGAAAATGTGTCTTGTGATTATGGTCTGGTTGTGGTCGGTTAAAGTCACATCAACATGGCAACAATGTCATTAAGTATTTACAGACATGATTTACACCCAGATGCCGTCTTCCACGACAAATACATTCCAGATCAGATCATTCACTACTAATAGCAAAAGTAAATAATAGGGAAAATTCAATATGACAATGACGCCATTAATCATTCATAGACATTATTGTAGCCAACAGGATTCCCACAATAAAAATTACACCCATATTGGATAATTCAGCACTAATAGAAAAATAAATATTGAAGAAAATCCAATATATCAATGATACCATCAATTATACACAAATTCCATCACGAATGACACACTCCGCTGAGTGGATAATCAAATATGTCAGAACTGATACCATAAACTAGGGTTGAAATGCATGGCGTAAACAATAAAGCAATACAGCTATTAATAAAGCAGCGTCATGACAAGACACTATCAGATTCCATTTGAATCTAGAGAGTCTGTATCCACAGTGAATGTTAACATGTTGACATGCAACAGATAGTCTGTAGATAACAATAATCAGGCAATACATTTTGTAAATAATCCTGACAAAGGTAGACCGATTTATATGCATCATACAATAAATGATAAAGTCTCTAAATACGTACATTAAATAAATAATCTCTATATAAAGCTGATTATGGAGATATCGAATTTCCGTGTTAATGTTGACGGAGGTAATTTAAATGATGCGTGTCAGGCCCTGAATGTTAAGCTATATACAATATTCAGTAAACAGTCTTTAGACAAACTTAATATTGACACACAATATACATTTCTCGTTAATAATGACGAAGGAAATATGATTCGTGTTTATCATACTCTGAACGTTAAGCTTTGCACAATAATCAGTACACAATCTCGAGTTTAACATAATATTGACATATCATATTATCTCCGTTAATCCTGACAAAGGAAATATGATTCCTATTTATCATACACTAAATTGTTAAGATCTCTAAAATATTCAACATATGACCTCCATATTAACTTAACATTGACACAACATTAATGTTCCCAGCTCATACCGGTGAAGGAAATCTAATTTCAGTGTATCATACATTGAATGTTATCCTTAAAACTTTCTTATACACCTATATTTTGCATACATAAATTGATCATACACAGCATTTTTACAGTTACTGAAGAAGGCAAAGAAACAAGGCTGTATTTAGAATTCGTGTTAACTTGCACATAATGTGATGCCTCTATTTACAACCGATAGGAACATCATTCATATCCAGATCAGATATCCATGGAAAGCATTGTAAGGTACACGACGCTCGTATAAACCATAACTTGATGGCGTAAAACAATTGAAGAGTGTGTAATAAATAAACATCAGAAAATATTCAGTCTCGATTATCCGCTGGCACAGGAAGGCAAACATTAGATACAATATCGTGAATGAATCACTGAAAATGTGCCATGACACCAGGTGTTCGCCGACAGAACAAGCGTGTTCTTTTCTACTAAGAACTAAGAACTGAAATCACTGTGTACTTACCAATGGGTACTTTTTGTGATGAATTTTGGCCCTTGGGGATAATACCACATATGAAGATGAGTACGAATATCCACACATGCACCATCGAGATAGCTTGGATGAAGGAAGTAATTGGATATTTGTAGAACTTGTACAAAGCTGCCCAAAATGCTGCCAGTCCTGTCTAGATTATGTCAGTTTCCAAGTTCATTGAGCAGAACTCGCCGGTGATGGGACGCCGATTGGGCGAGAGGAGCCAGCGGTTCCAAGTCAAACAGCAGAAAATTGTGTGCAAATATTAACATTGTGGCATTCTGGACTGAGCCACCTAATCAGTCCTGCACACGTTTAGCCAGGTCCCCAATACGGTACTGATTGTCTCGTACGGTTGGCAGTGACACCACTGTCGTAAGCGTGATATATAATGAAATAAACACACAGCAGATAAATTACATTTTGTCAAGAGAAGGAAATCATCCGAAATCAGGAAATGTTCCGAAGTATGCCCATGTGACATATATTCATAAATGATTAAACAAACGCAAGCACGTTGGAGTTTGGCTGGCAGAGGATGCTCTGCGTCCGAGCTCACTTTTGGCACTCGCTCATAAAGTTAATTTCTATACGCCTTCCCTGTATTGATTGCTGTGATAAAGGCCGCATGTTGGCAATCGCATCGCAACTTTGAATGGGGGGTTAAACGCTCAACAGATGAGCGAAAAAATAGATCGATGGAATGGTTATGTTATCTACAACATGATGCCAACCGCTTCATGACCTTTTTATGAAGCTCTTGCGGGCGTTTTTTCGGCATTTAGTTAACGGCCCTTACGTTGTGAAAGATCAAACCTACGACACTGCTGAACGAAGGAGTTTCTAAACGTCCTGAAGTGCTTCAGGACTCTAACGTTCTCGTACCAAACAGGCCCTCGGTGATTTAACTCGAGTGCAAACAATTCCGAGCGTGACTTCTATGGTGGCAATGAGGGTCGTATGATTACATGTGATTTCGCCAGCTTCGGCTTAATCAATACCCCCAGTTACATTAATCCACATCAACATGCACAGACTAGAGGCGCTCGGCATACCCCATGTATTTATTCTAAAATGATACATATTTACTTTGGGCATAAATCCATTTGGTATTGCGAATGCTCGAGTAGGTTTTTAAGGGTTGTCGTTCTTTATGATTGTCAGTGCTGGGTTCACGACGTAGGAGGCCAAATGTCTCAAACGGATGAACAGTAAACTAGTCAAGGCATATTGTGAATGCCATTGAACTTGAGATGGGATGTGATTTCCGATATAAAACAATGATACACTCCTTAATTAATGTTTGTTTATGATAGATGATTGTAGTATTGAGAAATTCTGTTCATGAATCATTGACGCCAGGATGGAGACTTGTTGTGAGGATATTCCAAGGAGTGTATTTCCATAACATTTCGAAATGAGACTTTGTTGATCCCACCAGGAGTGGTGGAGTGAGATGGCAATATTACCAAGTGTTCTTGAGTAGGCTTCATTGTATACTTCTCAGAGAAGTGAGAATGACATTAGGGTGCCTTGTTCAGGTTTATATTTTATTCATCGTTTGGGGGGAGCAACATGGAGGTGAGGCACTACGGATGAATTGTTTTTTCAGATTAATATTTACAGACAGAGAAAAAAATATATATGCAACATAGTTCGGGTGACTGAGGTTAGGGTCATCATTAGATCAGACACCCCTCCATAATCAGTTTTGACAGCAAAAGTGCTTCTCTCAGGAAGCATGACCTAGTTGAACCCGCACCGCTGCCTGTATTACTCAGGGTGACAGGTCTCTCTCTATTCCTGGTAACAAACCCGGGAATTTCCCAAATATCAGTCAAAAGATTATTAGGTACCAAATCAATCGAAGACATTTTGGAGTCGGACAACTTAGCACCCGATGTGTAAACGTGACACGTTGTAAGCCAGGTTTCTGTGTTTGTGTTTGCAATTCCAGACTCAGCAATGTTCCTGCTGAAATGTGGTCTATAAATAATCGTTCAGACAATCTAGTGATCCATATATTTATCATATATTGCTGAATCTTTATGATTGCATTAGATTTATATCCAAACAAGGACGGTTGACTCTGTTGGTCAGGTTTTTTGAGGATTATGCTGATCTACCCACAACACAAATTGATGATTATTAATTTTTACGACGCCCTCTAACGGATTGAGCCTCATCGTGCTAAAATAATGTGTAAGCGGCAACGCCGGGCATCCACTGAAAAGGTGCTGCACAGCCTTTCACATTCAAGACATAATCCGCATTTCACATGTACACTGACGAGTGTGAAGTGACTGGTCCTGTGCAGCAAACAGAGAGCCTTCTATTTCACTTTTCAGGCAGCGAGCGACACTGTGGAGTTGCTGCTGTTCTTAAGAAGACACTGCTCCTAAACTCGACGCAGTGGTAGTTCAGATGATATTCCATGAATCTTGCTTTTCGTGTGCATTTAGGTTTCTGAGTCTCCTAAGGGCCACAGGTTACAGGAATAATACGAGTAAGGTTTTATTCGACGTCAGCAATCCAAATGGCCAACAACGTAAAGTATCGCTCCATTACCTTCGTGAGAGCTTTTGCTGAGAATGCATTTACACACAACGATGTTACTCCATGCACAACAAAACGTTGAAACACTACACATAATCTTTCAAACAGTTGGCTGACTTTAGTGTTTTATTTCTTATTTCAATGAGTAACTAATAAATTCTGCTCTTGGTAACTTGACCAAATCCATATCCCAATTAAGGATCATTTAAATGCGTGAGTCTGCTGTGAAAGGCTACGATACCATACACACAGCTTTGTATAGTCCATGTTCTGTAATGATTCCTTTGTTTTTTCTACTAGACACAGAGACGCCACATATAAAACCAGGAAAATTCACATGAACATTTTCTTTGATGTTAATGTTGCACAGGGCGGCTGTTTGCCATGTTGTGTTTAGTGAGATAAGATTTGAAGCGTGACGATAATTCACAAAACACATGATGAAATGTTTCAAAAACTGATTTCTCCCTAACCCATGAACAGGCGTCATTGAATGCCGCTGACTGTGGCGGAAAAGAGCATTCATTCACGTGTGAAATTTGCCCGTGTATCTGCTGATAGAAACTCTGTGGTTTGTAAAAAAAACATTATCTGGAAATGTTTTAAATCGATTTTGGAGTTCTCCAGTCTGTTTTATTAACGGATGACTAATTGCAGATAGCACATAGTATATCGACATATATGTTTCCAGTAGATTAACACGCGCCTACTGTATTGTTAATCTACCTACCTTAAACATCATTCATAATGTTCCCATCGAAGTTTTGCTTTTAAAGCCCGTTCGAGTTCAATCAATTCCATCTCGCAAGTACATTGCACTGAGTGTACTAATAAACCATATTTTGCAGCTTGGCTTCAGGGAGTATCTAGGGCTTGGATCCTGCCCTTTTATTGAAGCATACGTAGCGCACATGGGGTTTCAAATAAGGCACTGGGTTCGAAATACGTCTGGTCCAGCAGTGAATGGATACCCGGTAGGATGAGAAGGTGATGTGACCGTTAATGTTTCAGGTAGCTTCGGTTGTTTACTTTTAAGGGAGCGTAGAAATACAATTACTGCACGCAGCTTAAAAGGCGAGAGCTCTATGCAGCTGGTACTTGATGCGGACATCATCAAAGCATGAGGATACCAAGCTTGGACAAGAACAAGTGAAATAGCGTCATTATTATCATTATCATTATTATTATCGTTATAATAATTACACAAGTTTCATTAATATGAAACAAGTTGAAAGTGGATGTTATTAATGCAGCAAACACGGTTCAGTTTTTTGGTGATATGAAAAGCCCTCCATTAAAGAACAAGCATCATTTGATTGTTCACTCGGAGAGATATTTCACATCCGAAATCACCAGTATGTTTAACCACAAACTTAAAAGTCCACACGGGAGATCTTTCTTGTTCTCCTTTAACCTTTAATTTCCACAATATGGCCAAAGTACGAGAAGAAATAGCCATAAACATTCAACCATATTCGTCATTGTCGGACTCCGGAGACCGCCCGTGGAATTGTTCTTTGATCATTCAACCGACGGTTGTAATAGATTCCTCTGCTTGTTTGATAATCTTGTAGCTGAACCTTTATCGTTGAGGAGCAAGGTCCTTATCGGAAACATTGAAGCTAGCCTAACAACGGTAAATCACAAAAAATACACATCCTTGTCTATGGCAATGAAGTATTTCTTAACAAAGCAATAACAGTAGGACTCGTTCCTCGCCTTTATTGTAACGTCAACCAGCTACTTGCATTGGCTTAGTCTCTTGGCAACGCTCGTTTACGGAAAGGTCTAGGTTTGATTCTCTGCGTGGGTACATTACTTTTTCCCCGACGGCATTGTCCTAGTGCAAAAAACTGCAACTGAATAGTGTTTAAGTAGTGCTAGAATAGAACAATCACAGTGCCAGAATAGTGTCAGACGCGCATAAAGCCATACGTGCTCTTATATAATAATGATAATATAACATATCTACCTTTAGTGGATAGGAGCTTATCCACTAAAGTGCAGGTTGGTATTACAACATGTGAAGCTTGTGTCTGAATAGTCCCATACTGTTTAAGCATTTCTATTTAACATTTCTAGTAGACATTTAATCACATGTAACGCCTGTCAACATATATCAAGGCAATAGAATATGTAATTATTCAGAGCAAGAAAGTTCATTTGGTGCAGAATGACTGTGAAAATTATAGGAATGGACCATTGAGAACACAGACCAAACACATGAAATACATATCTAAAAATAGAGATACAAATAAACCTTGTTACAATCAGAGCATAACAGATTGTATACACACAACATTGTGATCATTGTGAGCAAGCCTAAATATTGTCCAAAGTAAATGCAGAAGGCAAAAACAATATCGACCCAACTGACTGGCGACAACTATCGTACTGATAAGGTCGTGCACCTAAAAGAAATCAACACCAAAGACAAACAAATGGTCGTATTTTATTGTAGTTTCGTAACGATTCCAAAGTGTAAGCACTTGTTTTTTGAGCAACGCAGGACCTTATCCACTTGACTTGAGCAAGTATCCAGCTCAAATTGAAGAAGAATTGCACCCAACTCTGTCGTAAAAATTGTAATCGCCATACGTTTTTCTTTTTTAAATGTATTTTGTTTGTGTGTGCGAAGTGCTATTGCACCCGCTACTTTTTCAATATACAAATGTACCTGAGCGCTGGGAAAAAGCGAGCCATCCTCGAGGTGAACCCTTCCCTCACTGCAGGATGATGCATGCAAATTGAAAGTTAATGGAACCGAGGAAGGTGTTTGCTAGCTCTCTTGGCACTTTGCCTGCATGAAAACCACCACACTTTAGTCTTATATTGAATATTTATCACTGGAAATCACAAGTGTGTAATATCTGTTTCAAATCATCATGGAACACAAATTGAAGGCAACCGCCCCAAACACTTATTACGCGTGGAAGTACCAAATGGGAAATGCCTGCATACCCTAGAAGGTGTGACTGTAATAATCCATGTATTGAATTATATCCTCGGGT